>NC_056512.1:10712490-10723175 GCF_014905685.2 Nematolebias whitei
CCCGCGACCCGACCCCGGATAAGCGGAAGAAAATGGATGGATGGATGTTTTAATTAAATCTACAGAAGCTGTGCCATTTGTCACTAAATCCCTGGTAGCTGCCAGTACTTTTGCAGCTGGTAAAATAAATAAATAATATTAATAAAATAAAAAAAATATTAAATCTAGAGAAGCTGTCATCTGTCAGTAAAAGAGAAACCATGCCATCTATCAGTAAATCTCTGTCAGCTGCCAGTAACTCCATGGTAGATGCCAGTAAATAAACAAATTAAAAAATAAATTGCGGCTGGTTAAAAACAATATTTAAAAAATTGCAGCAGGTTTTTAAAAAAATAATAATAAAAAGAAAAAATTGAGAGAAGCTGTCATCTGTCATTAAAACAGAAACCATATCATCTGTTACAAAATCTCTGTCAGCTGGCAGTAATTCCATGGCAGATGTCAGTAAATAAAAATAATAAATAAATATAATAATAAAAAATTGGGCAAAATAATAATAATAATAAAAAATTGCGCGGCAGGTGCCACAGTAGCGTGGCAGCTGCCAGTGAAGGTGTCAGTAAATCATAAAGTAGTGGCAGGTGTCACGGCAGCAGCCGCAGCAGCGTGGCACCTGCCACCGGAAATTCCACTAAGGCTGCCACTGCCGCAATTTGCGCTCGGCCCTGTTGGCTAACCATTAGCTACAACATGAAGTACATAAACATCGTAATAAAGAAGCCTAATTTAGTGTGGTAAATTATTTGGAGTATTTGAGACAGACATGATATAACATTTGAAATTGTATTTTTATGAGGTTCCATTAGTGCCAAACATGTTTACCATACCATATAATTTTATTTATAGAGCACTTAAAACAGCGACAAGGCCAACCAAAGTGCTGTACAGACATAACAACAGGTAACACACAAAGCAAAATATAAAATGAAGTAAATCAGAAATATAGATATGTAGAATGAACATATGCTGTGATATATTCATAAATTAAACGGATTCTTTCATTTTTCTGGACTGAATAATGTCGTGTGTTGAATTATTAAATGTGGACGGAAACGTGTTTATCTTTGACCCATCAAAATGAATGCGGTCATTTATTTACAGAATCAAAGTTTAACACATCACACATTTACATTAATTTGGCAAAATGAAAATAACAACATGGCTTATGCAAGCTGTACAATTTGATTAACCATACGGCGATGGTTGAAAACTTCACAACAGACATTTCTGGAAATATCTGGATTAATTTGCTAGCAGATAGAAGAGTTTAAAGATGGAAAATGAAGTTTATCTTGAGAGAGATGGGTGAGGGAATTTGTCTGTTATAACCAGAACAGCACGCTCCTTCTAGACCAGCTTAACCCACGGTACACTTTGGTTGAGATCGACTCTTTACCTTGCAGATGATAGTTTCAGCGTTGGTGTAGAGCTTTCCTTTCAACGCTTCCAGCGTCTCCGTAAGAACAGCTAAACCTCAGGAGTCGTGAGATCATCCTAGAACAGACTTCTTCATAATTCCTCTGAACTTCTCTTGTTCAGCTTAGTCGCAGATGTCCTGAGCATTCTGGACTCTGCTGCTCTCGGAACCAACTCACAGCATTCTCTCAGCGTTCTCCTCAGTTCTTCCCAGAACTGCCGAGAACTTCTCAGAACTTCAGAACTTCCTCCAGCATCCTGAATTCCAGCATTCTGAACTCTGGAACTGCTCTCAGAACCGCAGAACTTTTTTGAACTAGGAAGTGTTGCACCTTTTAAAAGAGCTCACTTCCGGTTCATTTGAGAACTTTCTGATTGGTCGATGGACCAAAACAGAGGTGTGTTTTGTGATGTAAGAGGTTATTAAAAGTCAAGGAAAAAGATTAAGATTGTTTAAGAACAGACAGAAGATATTATGAAGAACTCAGACTTCGTGGAGTCAATTCTCTAGTATCTTGCTGTAAAAGTTAAACATGACATTTCTTTTTCAGTAAACTTGCAGTTGACCGAAACTTGACCTTTGACCAACTTACACAACTTGCTCATTGAAGACAGAAAATCAGACAATGCATCATTAACCTGATTTCTACTTTGAATGAGGATTAAAAATCACTAATACTGTTTCACAGTTGATTTAAATGAGTAGTTCACTTCAACATTTAAAAATGGTTTGAACTAAACACAATTTGATTATCAAAACATTTGTAAAATAGTAATGATAATAGAAAGTAGTGTTCTTTCACTTGATCAATTCAAGAAAGAAAGTCTCAGGATGGGTCAACCTGTATTTCTGGATTCAAATCAATGAAATGACAGTTTCTGTCCCATAAGGTCCTTAAGGTCAGGATTTGACCTCAGGCCTAGTTCACTACAGATATAACGGTGTGACGGTACAATGAGCTGTTGCTGAGAACTAGGAAGAAACTGTGCGTGAGTATTATGATAAAACTGGTAAGTGCGTATTTATTTATATAAAAACTGTTTAATTAAATATAAGATAATTAAGAAAGTCCTAAATATTACTAACAAACTTTTTGATTCAATCAAACAAACTGGACGAGGAGACCTTGGAAAGCCTGGAATCATTTGTTGACGAGTGTTTTTACAGCTTAGTCATGGGTAAACCCAAAGATTCATTAGGTGCTGCTAGCGATTCAGCTAACATCCCCACTGCTAAGTGGCATCGACAGGGAAGCTCAGACAGCGTTACGGCACCGTCTCCTGATAATACAGGCTTAAAGGAGATATTAGAGTCAATTGACCAGAAGCTAACTAGCTTGGATGCCTGACTAGCGTTGGTAGAGATGCTACATAAAGAGTTTCAAGGCCTCAGGGAGTCTTTGGAATTCAGCCAACAACAGGTAGCATTACTTGCTAGTGAAAATCAGGAGCTTAGAGGAACGGTAAAACAACTCACCGAGGAGATGACGCTGCTATCCGGGGATAATAAAAAAATAAAAGAATCGATCCTGGATATCCAAGCCCGGAACATGCGGGACAACCTTGTCTTCTCGGTGTAGTGAGAGAGCCGAGAGATGGATTTAGCTCAGGGGTGCTCTCTTACATTATATAATATCTGGACTAGTTCAAGTACATGATATTATACTTAATTTAAACGGATTCTTTCATTTTTCTGGACTAAGTGATCTTGTGCTTAGAAGTACTGTGTCGGAGATGGTCTAATCAGTGGCATGAGACGTTACTTTTCTTTGACCCATCAAAATGAATGTGGTCATTTATTAACAGAATCAAAATTTAACATCAAACATTGTACACTTGATTATTCTGATTGAATGCAATAACACAGCTTAATTAATGAGCTTTACAATGAGAAATCATACGGCCATGATTTCTCACTTGCAACTAAAATACAACAGACATTTCTGAAGATATCTTAAATTAATATCTGCAGACTTTAGCTTATCTTTTACTGGCGAGATAGAAGAGTTTTAAAGATGGGGAATGAAGGAGTTTAAATGGAGAGAAAAGATGTGGATGAGGATGTATGTCTGTAGACCAGAACAACACGCTCCTTTCAAGCGCAGTTCGCCCACGGTACACTGGTAGTGAAGCTTATGACGACTCTTTTACCTTGGCAGAGGATGAATCAGCTGCGGTAAGAGGTCCCTGGTACGCTACCTTTCAGCGTCTCCTCAGGGCGGCTGCGACTCGGCAGAAGTCGTGAGAACTCGTTCCACAGAACAAACTTCCTCAGAAGTTATAAGGCTTTCACCGGGTGGAGCCACAGCGAGGCATCGTGGCTCCTACAGGAACTCCAGCCGAACTCCATTAGTACCAGAAGAACGAACGGGACTCTGAGAAGACTCAGAGGAACTCAGAACTTCTGTTCTCTCTCGGAACTTCGGTTCATGTCTCCCAGAACTTCTGTTCTCCTGTGCTCCCAGAACTTCGGATCACTTCTGCTCTCAGAGCTAACTGGAACTAGGAAGTGTCGACTTTTAAAGAGTTCTGTTTCCGGTCCCATTTGGGAAGTCCTGATTGGTTGAAAGAACCAACAGGGGTGTGGTTTTAGTGACGTAAGAGGGTTACTACAAGTCAGAAAAACAGTGAGATGTTTAGGAACAGACAGAGAAATGTTTAGGAGCAGACAGAGAAATGTTTTGGCAAAGTGGGGGGACGCAGGTGCCATTAGCTTCTTATTTCTGTCTGAGAGGTTTAAAAACATGACAGTTCGTTCCAATAACTTCTTTCTGACTTTCGACCGACATCACTACTTCTCATTTCAGACAGAAGATCAAAATGCATAATTACTCTGTAACAGACATTAACTTGATTTCTACTTTGAATGAGGATTAAAAAATCATTAATACTGTTTCACAGTTGATTTAAAATGAGTAGTTCACTTCAACATTTAAAATGGTTTGAACTAAACACCTTTTGATTATCAAGACATTTGTAAAAATAGTAATAATATAAAAAGAGAGTGTTCTTTCAATTGATTAGTGCAGGATAAAATTAGAAAGTCTCTGGATGAGCTAATTTGTATTTCTGGATTCAAATCAATGAAATAACAGTTTCTGTCCCATGAAGGTCTTCAGGGTCAGGTTTTGACCGGAGGCTTAGTTCACTACATCGGGAATCCTGGAGCGAGCGGACGAGGTCCCTGAGGCCTCCGTCCGTGACTTCATTCTGAACCAGCTGAAGTTGCCGAGTGACGCGGTTAATTCCATCACTTTTCACCGAGTCCATCACCTCGGAGGTAAGAAACCTGGTAGCAATCGGCCGCGGCCGATTGTAGCTAAGTTTGAGCATTACAAGCAGAAATAACAAGTAAAAAGCCGAGGTAGGGAACTGCGTGACACGAACTTCAGCATGAACGTCCAATTCCCTGCAGAAATTCTGTGTAGAAGGCGCGTTGTGTTCCCGATTAGGAAGAAAAATATAAACGAGGGCAGAAGAGCTACTGTGGTTGTTGACAAACTTTACATCAATGGTCAGCTGTTTAGAGATCCAGAGGTTACACCCTGGCTCTATTAGTAATATTAATAAGGTAAGTATGATTTTCAGTTGCTAATTTTACTTAAAATTTATTAGCAATAATATATATTCATATTACTTACCAGATATATATGTAATTGTTCAGCACAGCTCGGTTGGTGGGTTACACAGATGGTGGTGGTACACGGTGGCATGACACTTAATATGGTGTCGATAAACCTGGTGTCCAAATGATGAAGTAACAGACAACCAGCTTTAATGAAGGTGAAGGCTGATCCATTCTCCTCCACAAGCTGAGAGCAAAGGACTGAACTTCTGCTTTAAATCAAGCTAAATATAAAAAATGTGTAATCAAAAGTATTTTACCAATAATCAACAAGTAATCAACTAATGATATGTAATGATTTATAAGAATTGTATGACCGATTGTATGATTGTGTGATTTGGTTGTTATTGAAAAGTGTTGACAGCAGATCTAGACCTGATGTATCAAAAACAAGCCTGTACATTTCTTAAGTAGAAGGCTGTGCTATGCATGTTGTTTTGTCATGGTGGTCTCTCGTTTTGTCTATTTCTCTTTTATTATTTATTTATTCTTCTTTCTTCTCTTTCTTTAAAAAAATATGTAAAATTGAGCGATGATGATAAGTTCATTGAAACACTTCACAATGTTTCTACACTTAAACTGAGCTAAAAAAAATAAAATAAATTGAGCGATGATGATAAGTTCATTGAAACACTTCACAATGTTTCTACACTTAAACTGAGCTAAAAAAATTAAGTCAAGCTAAATATAAAAAATGTGTAATCAAAAGTATTTTACCAATAATCAACAAGTAATCAACTAATGATACGTAACGATTTATAAGAATTGTATGACCGATTGTGTAATTGTGTGATTTGGTTGTTATTGAAAAGTGTTGACAGCAGATCTAGACCTGATGTATCAAAAACAAGCCTGTACATTTCTTAAGTAGAAGGCTGCAGAGAACAGAAAGCTCCATGAAAGCTCAAAGTACAAACTAGAAATGATGGTTAATATATAACCCTTGTGTAGTGAACATAGAACAACAGGTCATGAGGTTTTGTAGTGAACATAGAACAACAGGTCATGAGGTTCATTTCGACTCATCTCGTGGTGACACACTTCTGAGCAAAAACAGGAAACATAAGTGAAAAACAAGTTCTGGAAAGTACCTAAACAGTGCAAAAAAAACAACTTTGTGGAAAGTACCCAGAGCAAAAACAGGAAACATATGTGAATAACAAGTTCTGGAAAGTACCTAAACAAAGCAAAAAACAACTTTGTGGAAAGTACCCAGAAGACCGGTTAGGACCGGTTAAGATAGAAAAACAACAGTCACATACTGGAAAAAGGATGATGTAATTTTCCAAGAAATAACCTCCAAACCCCTCCTTAAGAGGAGGAGGATAAAGGGGTCTTTCAATAGAGATTAAACTGATGAAACGTGGTCAAAAGCTAAGTCGAAGAGTTGAGCAGAAGAAACTACAGGCAGAAGCAGCTCGGAGGATCAGAGGAGCCCAAAAGGAGTTGGATTTCATCAGTTTGAGACGAGGCTGGGATTTACTTCTCTTCTCGCTGAAACGGGATTGGATTTAAATCTTCACTTGTAACAACAGACTGGAGAGGTTTCATACTTCTAAAAGCTTGGCCTGGGCTCGTCCAAAGTTTTGATTTCTCTAATTTGGGATAGCTGCGTTTGCTTTGGGGTTGGCCTGTACTCCCCACCTGGGAGACTAGAAATATGCCTCTTATCATCATAGAGATTCTCTGAGGGTCACCTCAGAATCATGGTAAGCGGACTCCCCCGTTCATCTGCTCTAAATAAATTAATTCATCAGATTAGAAACATAGCATACAGGATAAATTTAAGAGTATTAAACTGGGTACTAGTGAGTTTTGCTCGGAGGTGTTTCTGGATAATGAGAGAGTTGAGAGAGAACATCTTTTGGCTTGATGTGTGAAAGGTCTGAGTGAAGGTAGTGTCTATAAGTCCCCAAGGGCTCTTGGGGATTGGAAGTCATTAGGAAGAATCCATTGCCTTACTTAAGTGAAGAAAGTGTATCCTTTGTAATCATGAAATTTAATCATTATAAAATTGTGCCTGATGCTGTACCCCTGCGAGAATTATTGATTAAAGCGAAGCAAAACGTATAAATCTGGGCTATTATTTCATCCTTATTGAACAAACACATGGTAAAGCTTGGTTCAACTTTAACATCACATAAATAGGAGGTTTTAAAAGGTTCCCTAGCCAGTGAGTGACAACACCCTTGAGCCCGTTTTCCAGGGCCCTAAAGATTACTAGAACAGATAACAATTGCAACGCTAAATTAAGAGGTGAGCGGCCATAACGTGAGTTTCTCTGGACCAGACGACCCAACCCTGCTGCTTGGTGGGTTCGAGGTAAAAGAGTGAGATTAGGTTGTGACTCACGGATAGAAGGTCGTTAATTTTCTGGATGAATCACCTCGTCGCAGCCTTAAAGAGGCTACTTTAGAAAGCTGCAGGTAATACCACGGTGCTGAGGTTAGCTTCTGGACCCCTTGGAGGAGAGTCTGCAAGCAGGGTGCTTATCACTAATCCAGTGGTTACCTTTGCTTATCGGACAGCAAAACATGGTGGCAGCGGTGGGATGGTTTTTAAAGGAATAGAGACCCCCCAGAAGAGAAGGCGCGCTACAGAGAACTGATAGGCGTCGATAGAACAGCCCTAGAGAAAAAGGAGCTGTTAGTGGCTGGGAGACCCCCCAGTCAGTACCCCCAATAAATCACTAGAGGCTAGTGAGGAGGGGTAGAAAGCTTACGAGGGTTACTGACCATAATCCAGAGTCGTAGGCAAGCAGCTAGTCAGTCGTAGTCTAAAACGTTAGGATAAAGTCTGGAAACTTTGAGGACCGACAACCTTGACCCGACAAGAAAAGACATAACGATGGCCTCAGGAGTGGCACCGACGAGTACAGGGCTAGGAGAATCCGAGCCGACTCAGGGAAGCCAAGAAAGACAGGAGCCAGTAGAAAGAGGCACAGACGGCCAAAAGTCAGCCGAACAAGATCCAGTAGGGCAGTCAGCAGGAGGAGTGACAAAAATGCAAATCATCCTGTATGGGAAAGGATATGACACCTGGCATCCAACAGTAAAGGAAACGCTAAAAGGAAGCAATCTCAGGGTAGACAAGGGAACCCTGGTACAAACTCTGACAAAATATGTAGAAGAAAATGGAGTGTACTACTGTACAAATGTCCAGCAGGGAGTTCAAACAGTAGTTCTAAGAGACCCAGGCGAAATTAAAATGAAAAAGGAAGTTAAGAAATGGTTACAATGGTGGGTACAGCAGATAGAAACACCAAGAGATGCCACAATAGTGTCCGTAGTTAGTCCCTCAGCTGAGTATGACCACTTAGTAAAGATGATAACCAGAGTAACAGGATTAGGATGGATCACCATAAACCCTGAAACAAGAGCAGCGGCAAGATACAAGGAGTATGAAGGAGAATTGACAAAAATGAGAGAATATAGAAAAGAAAAAAAGTCAGAGATGGACCTGAGAAGTGAGCAAAGCTCCCTCGCACATACCCCTGAAGGGTCGGCAAGCGAAGGAGAAGGCAAAAGCAAACCAGTGGAAGATAAGGTTAGAGAGAATATACCCCCCCTCAAAATCAAAATAGAAAGCCTAAAAGACGTGAGGCCAAAAGAGAGAGAGCTTATATTCCCGCCTCTCGTCACCGTCCCACGTTTGCAAGCTCCACTCCAAACCCGAGTAAGTACAGGGAAACTCTCAAATACAACTCAGATTTAGATACAGACGAGTAAATAAAAGCAGAGCGACTAAGGTCATTCACAAGTAGATTCAAAAAAGGAACTGAATCCGAAGAAAGTAATGATGAGTGGACAGAGGGTGAAGAGTATAAGAAACAGCTTAACAAAAACCTAGAACTTCTTGCTCAAAGTATAGTGGAGAAGATGGAAAAGCTTAGAGCACCCGGAGCAGGATGGACAGAGGGAGTGTTACGAAGGGTGCCAACTCAGGAGCAGACGGAACCACTAAAAGACCAGCCGGGTGAGCAAGAGAATCTTAAAAAGGGCCCCTTAGGGGAAACCCCAAAAACTCACAGAAAAAAGAAAACTAAAGAAAAACACCAAGAACCAGAATCAGTCATATTCCAGTCAAGATGATGAGAAAGAAAATTCCCAAAAGAAAATCAGGAAAACAGTAGGGCTCAAACAGGTCCTTGAACCAGTCCCAAAGGGGACTCAATGCGTGAAGTTTCAAAATGGTACCCGAGTATACCAGGTGATAGGGACCCCATGGTCTATGGAGGCGGATGCATTACTGGTGTTTACAAATCATAAATACAAAATCCATAACTCGACCTACAGAAAAGCTCTAAAAAAAGTAGCTGGTAGGGAGTACCAAGCTGAAATAAATCATCTTGTTAGTAAACTAAAGAGCACAGAGCCAAAAACGAAAATGACCAGTGGGGCTGACACTCCATATTATGCAATAATACACATTCCGATTCGGAACTATAAGGAAGCAACCAGCGACACCGGCTACCTCAGGGAAATGTTAGAAGCTTTGCAGAAAGGAGTGTTCCGAGCCATAGAGTTCGGTTTCAGGCGCATAGTGATAGGGATAGATGGGCTCCGGTCCCATCATCTGCAGTGGGAAATAGCCGAACGAGTGGCAGTCAATTCAATGACATACCTGGCCAAAGACATGCCAGCAGAGGCCCACTTAAAAGAAATGATTATAGTAACCCCCACTCATCTAGATGAAGATCGAAAATCCAGAATCGTGGCCTCAATGACAAAACCAGAGGAAAAAACAATTAAGGAACCCCTAAAGTTAGGGAAAGAGGACACAGAAAAATCATTACCATCACCGGGAGCCAAGAAAAGTGAAGACCCGTTAAGGATCAGTCCTCAGGGGTCGAAAATGCCTCTGACCTCACCCTCAGAAAAGGACCTGAAAAGTTCTGTCACAAGACGACGCAGAAGCGGAGCAGATTCACGAGAAGGGATGTTAAAAAGTGAAACATTAGCAAAAATATCCTGATGCATGCTCAATAATCCAGGTAGAAAAATCTAAAAAAGTTAAATCTGGTCCTCTGGACATTCAAAAAAACAAAACAAAGCAAATCAACAAAAAAATGTAGAAACGTTTCATCTCTCATCCGAGAGACTTCCTCGGTCTGAGGTGCTGTTTTCAGCTCAGTCTCTTAAATAGCACCTTCTCAGAGTGGATCAACCAGTTTTGCTGCTGACAACCAAAACCGGCTGATCACATGCTCAAGAAGGACCATCAGCCTAACAATGGATCATTAGCACACTGATGGCTGTTTACTGTTCACAGAGGGCTGAGTGATACTAGCAATCACAGCATTGTAAGAGGGGGACAATTGAACCCGGAGGTCTCCACCCCTGTTTAACGATGGACGATTTCTTTTCACAAAGATGGCCTCCTTTACTCCTCTCTCAAACCATCGTTCCTCTCTGTCCAGGATGTGAACATCTTCATCCCTGAAAGAGTGACCGCTGGCCTGGAGATGAGTGTAGACCGCAGAGTCCTGGCCTGATGATGTTGATCTTCTGTGCTGGGCCATCCTTTTGGCCAGTGGCTGTTTTGTTTCCCCGATGTAAGACTGATCACAGCCCTCCTGACACTGAACAGCATACACAACATTACTCTGTTTGTGCCGGGGGACTGGATCTTTGGGATGAACCAG
>NC_056512.1:10723275-10731932 GCF_014905685.2 Nematolebias whitei
GGAGCTCCGTCCAACACGTCTTACTCCATTAGTCACAAAACCGGAAGTCCTGCAGCTCGGCTCTTAACCGGTACACCGAGGTATGAGCATATCACACCAGTTCTGTCCTCCCTACACTGGCTTCCTGTGAGAACTAGGATTGATTTCAAAATTCTCCTCCTGACCTATAAGTGCCTAAATGGCCTCGCACCCATCTACCTCTCTGAGCTACTGGAACCATATGTTCCCTCTCGGGCTCTGAGATCATCCGATCAGCTGCTTTTGGTTGTTCCAAAAACACGACTGAAGCTCCGAGGAGATCGGGCGTTTTCAGTCATGGGTCCCAAACTGTGGAACAACCTACCCCCAACATTAGGCATGCCACCTCCCTTCCTGTGTTCAAATCCCTGCTAAAAACATATCTGTTCTCTCTGGTGTTTCATACTGTGTGAGTTGATTTAGTATATCTTGTTCCATGTCTTCATTTTAATGCTGTTGTTTTAATTTTTTAAGGTATATTCTTACTGCTTTTTATTTCTCAGTGTTACCCTTAGTGTTAAGCACTTTGATAACAGTCTGTTTTAAATTGTGCTCTATAAATAAATATGACTTGACTCCACATGTTTGGGGGGGGGGGGCGTGTGTGAAGGAAGCAATTTATGTAAAATGAGAAAAGCCGTCTCTTAACAGGAGGAGGCCTCAGATTTCCACTTTCAAAAAAATATAATGCAACTTTAATAAGACTGATTCCCAGCCATTTTCACACTTGAAGGGAACAGAGGGGCCTTGTCTGTGAATTACGAGCAACAGACTGCAAGAAACCCCTACTGTTAAGGTGTGAATTGCCAATCTATTTGTGTGTGTCTTATCTCTCTCAGCCTTATAACCTGAATCTCTCACTCGCTGCTGTTTGAATTGAGAAAGCTCCTCGGATGAGGAGCGAAACATCTTCCATTAAAAATAAAGTCCAGTTGTTTATGTATTGAACACTTTTTGAATTCATCATGTCCTGGATGACTGAGAATCTTCACCAGCATATCCCATCAGTTTATGAATGTGCTAAAGCTCTGATAAGTCTTTGTACAGATCTAGTACTTCTGTATGAATGGATAATTGAGGCCGATTGTTTTTTTTTTTTCAGTCTTAGATAGAAAAGTGCTGTAGTCCATTTATTAGTGCTGCTTAGTTCATCTTAGATCTTAATTTTACAAATTTATACTTTTGTTGGATTAACTGGGACCTTGTGTACACGTTATTCACACCTCATGTACGTGGTGCGAATGACGAGAAAATCTTGACCTTGGTGGTCCAGACCTGAGTCACCCATGTGACACCAGTTGAACAGCCGTGTCGAGTTTTTCCCGTTTCCTGGGTAAAGAACCCTGAACTACAGCAAACAAAGACTCGGAACTGATGAAGAAACAAAATGTTTATTAGTTTCAGTTAAAAAAAAAACAACAAAAAAAACCCCAACAACATTACAAAAGAAAAGTATCATAAATCATTTATTTTTTGCCATTTCCACCTCTATCTCTCTTAGACATGATGAATCCAGATCCATCTAGGGAACGAGCTGGGACCAGAACTTAGATCAGTCTAGACTTTGGGTCAGATTTAGATCCGTGCAGAACTCTTCAGCACCACGTCCCAAATCACAGCTAACAGCTCTGCTCATAGAATGTTACACTTTCATTTCTAATAAGACTACTTTGTAAAACATTCAAACCAATGTGGAAACGTGGGTTGAGATGCAGTGGGAGCTCACACGTTACTGCCTGGTCCAAAACTGCTGGGTGGGTGAGTCCAACTTGCAGCTGCCTGCTTTTGGACGGTTCAAGGAGGAAACAGTTCATCTTTAGTTGTAACAAACCTGAACCACGTGCTGACAGACACAGAGACCAACAGCTGGGCCACGCTTGAGCCAGATGTTGAGAGTAGACACAGGAATGAGCACAGGTTCAACTCAGATGTGGAAAGGTTTTTAAATACTGTTAATGACGGAATAAGAAAACATGACTAAAATGTTGCTGTGAGGGAGCATTTCACTAGAACACCCCCCCAGTTAAACCGTATTCTGTCCTAATGAACACCAGCACAAAGAGGAGGGGCTTCTAACGCATTCTGTACTCCAACGTCTTTGACATGTCGCACAGCTGGCCCCTGAAGTCCACGTCTACAGCGAAATCGAGGTCTCTCTGCAGGTCCAAACACAACACATCAGACAACAAGTTCAGAACAGAGGACAAGAAGTGGGGGGCGGAGCTTCATCTGCTTACGTTGTTCTTGGCGTTTGGCTTCATGCTGATGGTGCCAAAGATCTCCTCTCCGGTCTTGACGGTCAGGTAATCGTCCAGGTAAAAAACGGTCTGTTTCCAGTGGGTGTAGGGAGACTCTGGGCCTGAGGGGGGACAGAAAGAACATTCAAGGTTCTGTCCAGGGTCAGCCGCAGACAGAGGAGGATCGATGGATCCATGAATCAGATTCATATTTTAGTTTCTCTCCAGGGTTAAAGGAGACAGTTTGAGTATTAAAATGGATCAAAGTTTCTGAACTAGACCAGAAAAAAAGTGTTTTGTTTGAAGAAATCTATACAAGGAACTGTGTGCAGTGAAAATTATGCCCCTTTTGCACTGCCCCTAATAAGCCCCAATTCTGGGCAGCCCACCACAGAAAGAACCCTTTTGCACCAGCCCTTTAGCTAGTATATTTAGCTGATTTGAGGCTGATTCAGGACCTCTTTTCGTCCCTGCTTCTCTGGTGGGATCGAGCAAGCTCAGCCGAGCTGAGTCCGGACCAAACGTGAATGCAGGACTCTGATTGGTCAGGGGGAGGAGACAATGGATCTCAAACTTTTCACTGAGCCGCCATTTGCAATTTCTCTGGATGCGGAGCAGCGGCTGGATCTATTTTTAAGATTTTAAAAACATTAATGACAACGCCGTGTTTAATTCTGAAGTCCAGGTGTATTTTGTATTTGAATTCAATTCAATTCAGTTTATTTATATAGCACCAAATCACAACAAAGTTGTCTCAGGGCACTTTACAGGAACATTAACATACATAAAAGCCAATTAGTAAAGTTTGGTGACAGACTATAAAATTCGAGCAAGCGGTGTCACCGCAGAGGATCATATGAGCTGCCGAGCTGTTGAAGCCCTGCTCACAAAGGCCGGATTCAAGCCCTGGCAGGCGGGAGGATCGGGATGGAGGGACGAAAATTTTTTTTTTATTACATTTTTTGTATAAAATATAAGTTTTTTTTTTATTTTTATCAGTGAAGATTAAAAATAAATAAACGGTTCCGGCTTTATCGTGAAATCCTGTTTTCCCTTTTATTTTATTAAATAATCTGTTAAAGTTAATTCAACTGAAAAATTATAAAGACAAAATTATTGAATCTATCATATTTCCCTCAAACATGTTTAAAGAAGAGACACAGCCTTTGATTCAACATTATTCTAACCCACAGATGTACAAATCAAAAAACAAGCATTACACTTTAAACTAGAAAGTTCCTGGAGAAACTTTGATGGGGACAGCCTATTTATTATTAAATTATTATTAATAATATATATTAATATAACTTATTATTAATAATAATTACTAATTATTATTAATATATTGATAATTTATTAGTTATTATTAAATATGAATAAGTAATCACCATTATTAATTATTTTCACGCCAATAATTGGTATTATTAAATATTACTTATTAATATAAATAATTATTGATATTAAAATAGATAATTATTAACATTAATAATTTATAATTAATATGTATTATTATTATTACTAATAAATAATAATAATAGGTGATAATAGGTGCCTTCCTTGCATGTTGAACCAAAATGGCTCCTGATGTTAGTTTCTGTGAAGAGTTTTTTCCTATTCATTTCCTATGGGAAATTTGGCATTTTTGTTAGCAAAATATGTCACCATGGTAACTGTGAATGCCAATAAAAGTAATTGCACACTTCCCGGGGCCAAGCCGGTCGTTTTGATACAACTTTTGTGGGGGTCCATGTTGTGGTTCGGCCCACATTAAAGTTGAAAAAGATACGCTTTTTAGGTGTAGAATAATAAGTGTGCAGTCACCAACTAGTTCCTGGAGTTGGTGAAATATTGCGTCTTTGTTCGCAAATTACATTGCAATAGTAACTCGAAATGCCAACAAAAGTAATGGCACACATCATGGACCCAAGCCAGTCGTTTTGATCTAAACTTTGTGGGGGTAGACGCTGTGATTCGGGCCGCATTAACGGAGATAGAAATGTAGACACTCTTCCGAGGTGTAGAATAATAGGTGCCTGCCTCCCAATTAAAGCTTTAAATCAAAGCTAAACTTTATTTCAAAGCTAAAAATAATCTGTATACACAAAAAAATAACTGTATACAAGAAACCAAACCACAGTGAGTACAAATACATAAAATGATGAAGAAAAATATAGAATTTTAAATATAGATATACTGTTGCATGCTCAATAATCCAGGTAGAAAAACCTAAAAAAGTTAAGTGTGGTCCTCTGGATGTTCAAAAAACAAACAAACAAAAAAAAATGTAGAAATGTTTCTTCTTTCATCTGAAAGACTTCTTCAGTCTGAGGTGCTGTATTCAGCTCAGTCTTATATAAATAGTGTAGTGAACTTGACCTGATGTCAAAACGAAGCCTAAGATCAAAACCCTTGACCTTAAGACCCTTGTGGGACAGAAACTGTCATTTCATTGATTTGAATCCAGAAATACAGGTTCACCCATCCTGAGACTTTCTTTCTTGAAAATCAAGTGAAAGAACACTCTCTTTTCTATTATCATTCCTGTTTTACAAATGTTTGATAATCAAAGTGTTTTAGTTCAAACATTTTAGATGTTACAGTGAACTAATCAATTTTATTAACTGTAAAACAGTAACAATGATTTTTTAGTTGCTTATGCAAAGTAGAATTCATGTTAAGGCCTGTTACAGAGTAATTATGCATTTTCTGATTTCTGTCTTTGAATGAGCAGTGTACGTTTTCCAAGGTCAGGAGTCGAAGCAGACATGTGTTGGAACAACTGTCTTGTTTTAAATCCTCTCAGACGTAAACAGAGGAGTTGGCACCTGTTTCTCCAAACTCGACCAAACATTTCTCTCTCCTGTCTGGGAACATTTTCAATCTGTTCCAATAACATTCTTGCTGTTTTCTGACTTCTAGTAACCTCTTACATCACAAAACACACCCCTGTCTGGTTGATATTGACCAATCAGGAACTCTCAAATGAACCGGAAATAGAGCCTCTTTAAAATGTCGGTACTTCCTAGTTCTCCCAGTTCTGTGTGGTAGCAGTTCTGAGATGTTCGGTGAAGTGGCAGTTCTGTGATGTGCCCAGTTCTCAGTTCTGTGAGTTCTGTTGGAGTCTGGCTGGGAAACAGGAAAACCCTGACATGATAGAGCTCTTCCGAGTTTTATGGGATTATAACATCTTCACCTCTGAGTGGAACTCGGACAAACCCCACTCATGTGAGGTCCACTGGCTGAGGTGAACTTGTGTCAGACGGGATATCGTCACTACTTCGGACGAGTCACAGCCATCCTATGGAGACGCTGAAAGGTAGCGTTAACTGGAGCTCCTCTTCTTCTGATTCATCATCAGAGAGGTAAATGAGTCTAGTCCCCTACTGAGCGTACCGAGGAAAAGCTGGGTCGGATGGAGGGTGTCATCCTGTCAACACTTTTCACACATACACACCACATTCTCCCTCATCTATCTTTCACTCCCACTAAACTTCATCTTTCCATCTTTAAAAATTCTTCTATCAAGTAGAAATCATTGACAGATATTTTTAGAAATGTCTGTGTAAAGTGCTCATCCACCGCCGTGTGGATAATTGATCATAATTGTACAGCTCGCTGATTAATTATGTTGTTATTTTCATATTTTGCCAAATTAATGTAAATGTTGATGTTAAACTTTGATTCTGTAAATAAATGGCCACATTCATTTTGATGGGTCAAAGATAAATAACGTCTCACGTCCACATTTCATTAAATTCAATGCACGTTTATATTCAGTCCAGAAAAATGAAGAATCCGTTTTAATTGATGAATATATCTCAGCATCTGTTCATCTACAATAGCTATGAGCTGAATACAGCTCCTCAGACTGAAGAAGTCTTTCGGATGAAAGAAGAAACATTTCTACATTTTTGTTTTGTTTTTTGAACGTCAAGAGGACCAGACTTAACTATTTTAGATTTAAATATAAATGTTTTTGTAGAATCTGGTTAATCAGATTTAATTCAGTTCAGTTTATTTATACAGTGCCAAGTCACAACAGAAGTCGTGTTAGGGCACTGAACAGAAATATTCATATATAAAATAAGTTAACAGAAACATTCATATATAAAAATAATAATTTAATATTATTTATCTGAGGACCAGACTGCTTTGAGTAACTCATCGCAGAACTCTCATTAGCAGGACTTGGATTCTGGACACGCCTCCAGAATCGGTCCTAAAGTGCAGGTGCAAATCCAGGCTGAGCTGAGCCAGGCTGAGTAGCGGTGTGCAGGGCTGAGCAGAGTTGGGGCTTATTAGGGGCAGTGCAAAAAGGGCATTACTGTCCAAGGAATCTGAACAAAAATCTTCCAAATTAAAGATCTAAAAAGGTGAGTCAGGTCCTCTTGACAGATTCTTGTAGAAACGTTTCATCTTTAATCCAAAACATTTCTTCAGTTTATAATCTGAACTGAATCTTAGAATATCTTTACTCAGCACATATGACAGTTCAGGTAAAATACTATCATCTTAAAGCCACAGCACTATAGCTCATTATTTCTTATCTGACAACCCGACTGACATTGAAACTACAGCATTTTTCATGTAAACCTGCTCATTTTTTGTTTATTACCTAGAGCTGAGTACCAAACCGAGGTTCTTAAATGGTACCAACCGAACTGCACCAGACGGTGTATGGATTGAAACGTCACTCTTTTTTCGGTGTCAAGTTTCGGTAATGGCTGTAAGGTGTCACGTGCTTTCAGCATGCAGTCAGGTAAAACGCAGACATATAGCAAACAGACTACGTGTTTACATCCAGAGCTGTATAGAGCTGCCACACCTAATCTATGTCTAATGTATGTCTATGGTGCTGGTGACGCTCAAAGACGGGGTTCACGCGTGCAGCGCGTGTTGTCGAACGACTTCGACAACACACGAGCAGTAAGCTGCTCCGTGTTTCTCTGCAAGAAGACAGACGGACAGCAGCCTCCACCCTCCTCTCAGCTTTAGTCTGTCTGTGTGTGTTAAACAGACTCACTCAATCAACATTCCACGTCCGGACTCGTCTTCATCAAAGAACTCCCGAGGACGGCTCTGTGTCTGTGTTTCAGCTGGTAAGTTTACGTTCGTTAACGTTACTGCAGCTTAACACGTACATAGCGGTGAAATAACGCTAACTTTAAGATGATAGTGTGTAAATTTATTTTATCTACGTAGCTAGCTAAACTCAGAAGCTAACTATAAGCTAAGATTTATCTGTTACTATCAATCTTTAAATATCCTGAAGCATGCTCAATAATCCAGGTAGAAAAATCCAAAAAAGTTAAATCTGGTCCTCTGGACATTCAAAAAAAAAAAAAAAACAAAGCAAAAAAAAAAAATGTAGAAACGTTTCGTCTCTCATCCAAGAGACTTCCTCAGTCTGAGGTACTGTATTCCGCTCAGTCTCTTAAATAGCACCTTCTCAGAGTGGATCAACCAGTTTGCTGCCGACAACCAAAACCAGCTGATCACATGCTCACACTCTCTTGGATGAGAGACGAAACGTTTCTATATATTTTTTTGCTTTGTTTTTTGTTTTTTTTGAATGTCCAGAGGACCAGATTGAACTTTTTTGGATTTTTCTACCTGGATTATTGAGCATGCATCAGGATATAAATACATCAAGTTCACACGAGAAGATGTAAAAAATGGCAAGTTGGCTTTCTTGGACTGTGAGGTCTGTCTCTGATAGAGGACATTTGCAAACCGAGGTGTACCGCAAACCCACCCACACAGACCAGTATTTGCAGTTTGACTCCCATCACCCGTTGGAGCACAAGTTAGGAGTCATGAGGACTCTGTATGACAGAGCAGACAGCATCCCCACTAACTCAGGAGCCAGGCAGAAGGAGAAATCCTACACAAGACAGGCTCCAGAGCAATGTGGATATCCTAACTGGGCCTTCATGAAAGCAGAGAAGAAACCCAAACAGGACTCCAGTCAGCCATCAGGTGAAAGGAGGAACCCAGACCAGTGGTCATTCCGTATGTTGAGGGAGTATCAGAGAAACTGAGATGTCCATCCATCCATCCATCCATTTTCTTCCGCTTATCCGGGGTCGGGTCGCGGGGGTAGCAGCCTAAGTAGGGAGGCCCAGACTTCCCTCTCCCCAGCCACTTGGGCCAGCTCTTCCAGGGGAATCCCGAGGCGTTCCCAGGCCAGCCGAGAAACGTAGTCCCTCCAGCGTGTCCTGGGTCTTCCTCTGGGCCTCCTTCCGGTGGGACGTGTCCGGAACACCTCACCAGGGAGGCGTCCACAAGGCATCCTAAACAGATGCCCAAGCCACCTCAACTGGCTCCTCTCGATGTGGAGAAGCAGCGGCTCTACTCCGAGTCCCTCCCGGATGATCGAGCTTCTCACCCTGTCTCTAAGGG
>NC_056512.1:10732032-10749126 GCF_014905685.2 Nematolebias whitei
TTTACAACATTCATTATTTCTTCTTTGTCAGTTCCATTAAGAAAAATACTGTTGTCACGACTTATAACTGAATGGTTCACATTATTGTCTACTTTTGGTATTTTAGCTGCAAGGCTTGATCCAACGTTCACAAAATAATGATTAAATCCATTTACAATTTCATTTTCATCATGGATTTTATCATCATCCTTCAAAAAATATTGTGAAATACCTGTTTTTGCTTTATGACTTTTCAGAACACTATTTATTACTCGCCATGTTGCTTTCATATCACCATTACTTTTATTTAATAAATCACTATAATATTCCTTCTTGTGTATATATAATTCTGGAATTACCAAAGCTATACCAGTTCTGCTATTTAACATTTTAGATGCATCAGTATAAATCTTGATATATTCTGAGTATTCGTTTCCTATGTATCTTTCCACCTCACTACTTTCTAATTCTCTCCCTCGTTTCAATAAATTTAAATCAACTTTGATTTGTCCAAGGACCCATGGTGGGACAACAGGAATAGCAACTGCAGGACTAATATGAAAATTATTTATTCCTATATCTTTAGTTTGATTCAGGATTATCCATCCAAAACTATTAAATTGTTTCTTTTCTTTCTCTTGACAGGGTTGGAGAGTATTTTGTGGAGGATGAGTTTCATTATATGCTTTAATATTTGCCCAGTAGGTTATAGCTATTTGTGTTCTTCTAAGCTCCAGTGGCATTTCTCCCATCTCAACCTGCAGAGCTGATACTGGAGTTGTTTTCATGGCTCCACAACAAAGTCTTAAAGCTTGATATTGTACTTTATATATTTGTTTTAATAATGTGTTTGAAGCTGAGTTATATAAAATGCATCCATAATCAAATACTGATCTTATTAATCCAACATAAATTGTCTTTAACGCTTTCCTATCTGCACCCCATTCTTTACCTATCAGACATCTCATTATATTTAGAAATCTTTTACACTTTCCTACTATTTTATCTATATGTATTTTCCACGTAAGTTTTTTTTTTTTATCAAACCAGATACCCAGATATTTGATTTGATCTACTCTTTCTATATCGTCCCCATATAATTTGAGATTTATATTAATGTTTATTTTTTTATTTGTAAAAATAACTGATTTTGATTTGGATGTTGAATATCTGAATCCCCATTCTAATGCCCAAATTTCTACATTATTTAATGCCTCTTGTATTTTCCTTTGAACAAATTCTATATTTTTTCCCTTTTTCTAAAGAACTCCATCATCTGCAAATAATGAGATGCCAAAAGATTTATCTGTATTACTAAAAATATCGTTAATCATTATTGTAAATAATATAGGACTAATTATACTGCCTTGGGGAGTACCATTTTCTACTTGATATTCTGAACTTATTTCTCCATTTATTTTACCACTAATACTTCTGTTGGTTAAAAAGTTTCTTATCCATCTATAGATCTTTTATAATCATAATCAATTTATAATCAATAAACCTTCTCTCCATAACATGTCATACGTCTTTTCCACATCCAAAAAAACTGCTATCACACTTTCCTTATTAGCCTGGGCACTTCTAATTTCATGTTCCAAAAATACTGCTGGATCTATTGTACTTCTGCTTTTTCTAAAGCCAAATTGATAAGATTTTATTTTCTCCTTAGATTCTAAAAAATACATTATTCTATTATTTACCATTTTTTCCATAATTTTACCTAAACATGATGTAAGAGCAATTGGTCTATAACTTCCTGCTAAATTAGGATCCTTCCCAGGTTTACAAATAGGGACAATAATTGCTTCTTTCCATTTGTTTGGTATCTTCCCTTCCTTCCACACCTTATTATATAATTTTAATAATATTTCTTTGCTCACATCACTAAGATTATTCAACATGCAGTAATTGATTTGATCTTTGCCAGGAGTTGACTTCCTGGAACTTGTTAATGCATTGTTTAATTCCATCAAAGAAAACTTCATATTAATAGTATCCTCATTGTCTTCCTCATTTTGAAGTAGTTCAGTATTCATCCTTAATGTTATTTTTCGTCCTGTTTTTTCTTTAATAATCTCTTGAATTCCCAGACATTTTTTAAATAGTATTCCAAACCCTGGTTATTGGAGTATTTTTTCCCAGTGTGTCACAATATATTCTCCAATAATCCCTCTTAGCATATCTGATAATTTTCCTAACTTCTGCTTGTTTCCTTTTATAATTGATCAGATTCTGGAAACTAATAGTCCTTTTCAAAGTTTTAAAAGCCTTATTACGCTGTTTAATTGTTGCTGTGCATTCTGGTGTCCACCATGGTACTAACTTCTTATTTTTGAGTCCATTACTTTTTGGCTGTATCAATTATACAGATACCACATCTCTGTTTTCCTTTACAAACATTAGCAACATGTCCATATCTTTGGCATTTATAGCATCTGAGAGGTGGTGGAACATAGACTTTCACATTAAAGCTCATGTACCCTATCATAATTTTCTCAGGTAGAACTTTATTTTTGAACTCCAGTAATATAGATGTACTGTCTAATTTTTCTCCATTTCTGAAGGCCTGTAGTCTTTTATTGCCTGTAATGTCTCCTCCTCGTATTATTTTCTTTAACTCATCCAGATTTTCTCCTTCAGGGATCCCTGTGATTACTCCTCTTACTCCTCTTTCTTCCCCAACAATCTTTCTTTCTATCACTTCCTTTTTACACACCATTTGTAATTTAAGTGCTTTGTTCTTTTGTTCAGCATTTTTACAAATAATAAGCAGATTTCCATCCCTTAGGACTTTAGCTAACGCTACATCCCCAATTGCTTTTTTTAATCCATTTGACAAACTTACAGGACTTATTCCCATCATTTCCTGTCCTGCCTTAAATTTTAGTATAATCTTGGCATCTTCCATCATTATTTTCTTTCTTATTTCAGTTCTTTCTTCCTCTCCCTCAAGAGCTCTTTTACCAGTTGTTCCTTTTATAACATTTTCTTTTCCTCCTTTCTTCTTATTCTCTACCCTAGACCATCCTATATCCATATCGTTATCCTCCGAAAGCCCACCACTACTACTAGCCATCTTAATCCACTCACAATCCAGATTATGCCAAAAACCACCTTTAAATTCAGATTTTTACTCTCCAACTGTCGTTTCTAATTTATAATCGAACTAATTTCACCGTTGTATAGGAACATACAATGATGACAACACATAGCACTTATACTTTTCATGAGCCTTGAATGCAGCATTTGCTTGTGAATCTGGAGTGGCAAAAAAGTCTAAAAAATAAAACTTGTACTCTTGCAGATTTTATTGTACGCATACAAATCTTGTTGTACGCTTGTGGTGGGACTACTTTAGACTAGTTTATCTTCACAGAACAGACAGACGCCAGGGTTATGTTCCTCTTGTGAAGCACTAAAGCACAAACGGAAGTGGACTTTCGTGAGTTAACAGTAGGTGGCAGTGCATACTTCAGAGGGAGAACTGTAGTTCGTCGAGAAGAAGACGACGAAGAAGAAGACAAGGCGAGGGAAGACGAAGACGCAGATAGTCACAGCGCAGACAGAACATGGAAATGGCCGCGCCAGCTGAAAGGATGGAGGTAAGGTGTTTCTCGAGAAAGTAAGATATCTCACTCGTTTAATTTCACACACGGTCCACGGTAGGGGGCGCGACGCATTTCATCGTCTTTTTGAGTTTTTTTCCCCACCACAAACCGATTAAATACTGACGTCTTTGTTCAAACTTCGCATCTCATGTTGCCGCTCATTCATTTTTTTTTTTTGTGTCGCAGTTGGGACAAAGCTGAAAAAAATAAAATTAGTTCAACAGTTTGACTGTCGTTATGATAATACGGCGCTGTAAATGTTTAATAGCGTTATAAGTTAGAGTTAATAGTAGTGGGTATTAGTAATTTTACCCTCCCGGCTCAGCACGGAGCCTGTGGGACCGCATGGGTCTAACGTGTGCTAGCTGCGGAGCTAGCAGTTAGCCACTAACGCTAGCGTGAACAGACACCGTCAAACTTTAAATATCTTTTTATCTTTTAGTCTCCTTAAATTTGTAAACGACATTCAGCGTTTAATTTTATTTAATTGTAGCGTAGCCTGAAATATGAAACATTTAGTCAAAAACCCGCTCGTCTTAGCGGCTGTAGAGACCTGTGATTTACAGAGTAAACTAAATTAAATGTAATTTTTTCAACACACGGAGGAATCTTCAGATTAAAACCCAAGTCTGAAGTGGTCTGGTTACCACGTGCTTCGTACACAGCGTGACCTTTCACCCCAAACTCTGGTAGTACAAGTTGTGCTATAATAATCCATTTTAAATTGAAGCGTTAAACTTAAATTAACTTTCCGTAGCAGCTATATTTATAATTTTTAGCTGAACTTTTTTTCAAAGCATACATCGGACGTATAAATGGTGTAAGCTCAGGCGGGAAATGGCTACATTTTGGTGTATGAGAGAAGTTCAAACTGATGCTGTCACTCATATTGGTCACCATGGTAACCTCATACCTGTGTCTCACTCCCTGACTGCCATGTTAATGAAAGGCAGACAAAAAAAGAAGGGAGTTGCACTAATTTTTGAACTGCAAGATAACAGGTGTAACCATGAGGCACTGACAGACACACTAGGTTAAAGAAGTGGGGGTGGATATTTTTATTTTGGATAAACTGTGTAACAAACAGAGCTGTGTAAGGTTTTTATTTTCATTTATTTTCAAAAAGGTAAATGTTTTAGGCTGCTCCAATGAACCATCTGTGGAAAATTTAAACTGTGATTGTGTAAAGACATTATCCTGACCTCTATCAAATGATGCAATTTAAACGTCTTCGGTAGTTTTCCAGATGTACAGTTCTGTAATGCGTCGCTCAATGTAAACAAGCATCCAGTTGACTCTGCCTTGATCACGTGATTGATCTGTGTTCGGCTGCTTCGTGTGAATAAACAAATGAAGCAGAATAAGCGAAACAGGATCTTAGAAAAGACATTTAGGTGAAATCGGAGTAAACTGCTGTTAAATGTTGTCAAGAATTAATATTTGAGAAGCGTCGTAAGAAAAGCATGACATTCAAACAAGCACGGCTTTTGCGAAGCTTCTTCTAGACCAGTAATTTTACAGTTTCAGTCTGAAATGTCTCCATATTTTACTCAACAAATCTGAGCGTTAATGCGGACTGATGGGCCAAAGATTTTGGACTAAAAAACCTGGAACAGGTCAGTCCAAAAATCAATTTGCCATCAGAAAGAGATCTGGAGCTCTGAATAAGCTGCTGGATGAGGACCAGGTCAGCCAGGTCCGGTTCTGAGTCTTCTCACTAGTCTGTCACAAGCTAGTTCAAAGTTGTCACGTTTCTTGCATTTTCTGGCTCTCAGAAACTGAACTGGGGTTTTCTCCTGCCCTTAACTATTTTGTGAGGAAGTTGCGTTTTAAAACTTGTATTAAGTGTTTAAAAGTTCCTGCAAACACTCTGGAACATTTAAAACTCTTACAGATGTCCTGATGCATGCTCAATAATCCAGGTAGAAAAATCTAAAAAAAAAAAAAAAAAAAAAAAAAGTTAAATCTGGTCCTCTGGACATTAAAAAAACAAAGCAAAACAAAGAAAAAATGTCTCTTACAGATGCTGTTCACACTTCATTAGTTCATGTGTTGCCAATGTTTGTTTACAATGATCCCAATAAATATAAAAATGTGTTTACTTCAGGTAATAATTGTTTGTCTCTGTTGAGGTTTCTCAGGGGGAGAGCTCAGTTAAGCCTGCAGCTGAAGACATGACATCCAAAGACTACTACTTTGACTCCTACGCCCACTTTGGAATCCACGAGGTAAGTCTGGTTGTTCTTTACATAAATGACCTGTCTTTTTTTTTTGTCTAAATCTAAACTGAAGTGTTGGCTCCTCTGTACCTTGTAGGAGATGCTGAAAGATGAAGTTCGCACTTTGACTTACCGTAACTCCATGTTCCACAACAAGCACCTTTTCAAAGATAAGGTGGTTCTGGATGTGGGCAGCGGGACGGGCATCCTCTGCATGTTTGCTGCCAAAGCAGGTGCCAAGAAAGTCATCGGGGTACGTTGATTAAACGTTGTCATTAGTGAGTAGGAATGTGCGATATGGCATAAAATTCTTATCACGATATGTATTGTGAAGGGTGGCGATAACGATATATTTCGCGATATGTTTTTTAGTATAAAACTTGCTTAAAAAAAGCATAGGGTGTCCTTTTGCCATAATGTTTTGAATTAAGAAAATTCCACTACTAGGTCCAGATAGTTTTTAAATAATGAACAAATAAAGTATTAGGCTTCTTTCTTGTAGAGCAAAACAGTGCAAAAGATATCAAATGTAGTTTCAGTTTCCAGTCTTACTTAAGAAATGAACAGCAACTGAAACACTTCACCTCCAACCCTCTAGTTGGCGTCTCCTTCTGCTTTAATGGAGAGCTGACACAAAATGAGTCTTTGGCTTTGACCAAAGGGTCTGGCAGTAAAATCACACAACACAGCGTTCTTTTCACAGATCAGAGAGCAGGTTTCTCTAAAGCTGACCAACGCTTACTTTAACTTACGATGGGGGAAAAAAAACTTTTGACGGAACACAGCGTTTTGCGCATGCGTCAGAATACGGCAACTCTACGGCAAGCCGGCTGTAGTTAGCTTGTAGCTTCGCCACTTAGCTCTCGAAGAAAAGACTTTAACGCCACTTGCGCACATTTTTCAGCTCAAAAAAGTTACGGTTAAATCTGACAACTCTGATTTTACTTCAGACACACAGCATTACTGCGGTTAGCCGGTAGAAGACGGATCTCCATCGTAGGCTAAATTTCTACCGTATACCGTATATATCGCGCATTCCTATTAGTGAGGAACCATCGTTTTGATCAGCTGTGTTTGTTTAATGCATCGCTGCAGCTTGAGCAGCTCTTTAAACATCCACAGCTCATTCATGACGTTACAGCTTGGAGTTGTCTTTTGTAACGTTTGTACTTTTTGAAACAGCCTTTAAATTATCATCGGAACAATTTGTACTATTCCTCTGTTCTTCCCCACCCCCCAAAAAAAATATTTTTTTCAATTTTCTTGTGGGCAAATGTTGCTCAATTTGCCCCCCACCCCCTCAAAAATTAGAACTGTCTTGAGTTCTTTAAATGACCTTAGCTTTAAATCAGAAATTTTGATCCTGATGACAAGAATTGTCCCGTTGAAAACTATTAAAATTCACATTTTTGATTATTTGATGCAACCTAAAACATTTTTTTTTTAAGATTTCATTTTGGACTTGTAGTTATGAAATTTTAATATTTATGAATGATTATTTCTTGGGTTCTTCTGTAACTTTATGATCTCGTCATTTTGAGGCTGCAGGTTGTGTCAGGAAGGACGACGACTTAAAACTGTTGTCAAACCTTTTCGTGCCGAGTCCTAAAGATGGAGCAGCTGAAAGAACAACTAAATATTCTCAGACATCTTTTCTCTCTCAATGTTTTTCATCATTAACTCATTCTATTCAGATGTTCATATATCAAAACATTCAGCTCATTCATTCCTGCTGTGACGTTTGGTGTTTTATGCAATTTTTACTTTTAGATTTTTTGGCTTTGTTTGTTTTTCTTGTTGAAAATGGGACTTTCTTCACACATCCTTCAAACTCTTTGGGTTGTTTACAACCTTTACTGCTCATTTCATCGTTCTGCTCCAGCTTGTTTTAGCTAATTTCGTTTTCAGCTATTGTCTGCTAATTCTAGCTTTGTGTGTTGTTGGTTTTTTTTTTTTTTTTTCTTGTGCTCATTTCAGCTTTTTTGTGCAATTTCTGCTAATTTCAGCCCTTTTTCGTCTTTTCAACTTTTATCCATGAATTTTACCAGTAGCTTTTTTGTTCTAATTCTCTGATAATTCCAGCTTTTCTCTGTATCTTCGGTGTTTTTTCTGCTGTTTTCTTTTTAGAATAGAGGCAAAGAAGAAAATAAAAAGCTGGACAGAAATCCTGATGCAGAGAGAGCACAGACAAAAGTCAAACACACAAATCTACATTCATCTAAAGACACAGCAAATGTTCTCTAAAAAAGTATTTTGGTCTGTAACATAAGGCCTTTAAAGGGTGAAAACCGCCAAATAAAAATATTTAATATGTATATTTCAGTTAAAATCTCGGATTCAGTCTAAAGTTGAAAAATGTGTTTTTCCTGAGGTAACATGAGATTTGTAAGGGTTAGCTGTATTTGCATGTTTTCCACGTTGAACTCCAGATCATTGTTCTCTTTGATATCTACTTCAGCTTCCTTCATGTTCAGTTTAGCTACTGCTCTACATATTGTGGTTTTTGACCCGTTTTGATGGTTCTGATCAATTTTAACGAGAGTTAACACTCTGGTTTGTCCTAACAGATCGAGTGCAGCAGCATCTCAGATTACGCTGTGAAAATCGTGAAAGCCAACAACCTAGATGATGGTGAGTAAATGCAGTCCAGCATGCTGATTGAGAGTCAGAGAGAGGTCCAACGTTGACTTTCTGTTTCCAGTTGTGACTATCATTAAGGGGAAGGTGGAGGAGGTGGAGCTGCCAGTGGACGGAGTGGATATCATCATCTCTGAGTGGATGGGCTACTGTCTCTTCTACGAGTCCATGCTGAATACAGTCATCTACGCCCGGGACAAATGGCTGGTATGTCTTCTTGTAAAGTTTCCAGGTTTCTTTTTCTTCCAGTCAACACTTAAATGATGTAAAGCAGTAATGACAAGTTACCGTGAAGCTGCAGAGGGTTCTGTTGCTCTGTATGTCAGGTCTGTGTAAACTAAACCTGGCTCCAGTTCATGGACAACCTTTCTACAGTTTTTTCTATCGAAGCCGTTCATTCCTCTTGAGTTATGATGATAAACGGGATTTATTTATGTATTATTTATTTAGCTAGAATCTTCTTCAGTTTTATCTTTAAAACAGTTATCACAAGATACTGTAGCAGGAATGCATTTTTATATCAATTAATGTCAAACTTTCTACCTACAAAAAGTAATAATTTAAACAACTTGCTGGTTGTTGTAATGTCAAACTTATTGTCGCAGTAACCATTAAAATAAACAGTTGTTAAAACCAAAAAACATTTTTCTGTTTGAACTGCACTTTCCTCCAGCTTACTGTCCTTGGCAGGCGCTCATATGTTCTGTTTGTACCGACAGTTTTCAAGTGTTGCCTCCATCGTCAGAGCTTTTTTAGCTAGCTTAGTGCTACGTCAGTGCTGGCAGTTGATGGCGGTGCAGGAGGTGTTCAGTAGGCGGGGTGCTCAGTTGTGTTGGTGGCGCGCCCTGCTTGTATAATGGTAGAGGAAACTCTGACTTGGGGATACTCCAAAGGTTGATCATTTGTAGATGTACATCCACTAGAGTGTGTTATTCATCTAGTGGTTCCCAACATGTTTTGTCCACCATTCAACTGTGGGTGATCATCAGTTCTGACCAATGTGTTGGGTAGCAGTAGCTCTAACCCTGTCACCCTCCTCTGGTGTGTTTTCCTCTACAACAGAAACCAGACGGCCTCATTTTTCCAGACAGAGCGACTCTGTACGTGACTGCCATTGAAGACCGGCAGTACAAGGACTACAAGATCCACTGTGAGTACTGAAGCCCACTGTGACGCTGTCTGTTCTGGTGAACGTGACCTCCTCTTCCAGCAGCTAACAACCAGAATATTCTACAAATTGTCAGGCATTTCCTGTTTTTTTAAATTATTTTTGTATTTGTAAAATACCGTTTCATGTTTAGACATTTTAGAAAAGTAGGGTTTTTTTTTTTTTCCCCACCAGGAAAAGGTCAAGTTAAGATTTGATGAGTGGTTTTATTGTTTTCTTGGTTTTTATGCTGCAACACACTAAAGCAGGGATGTTCATCTGACAGCCTGGGGCCAAATCAGGCCCACGGTTCAGTTCAGCCCACCAGTGGGTTCATTTTTAACCTGACCCCGTGTCCTCATATGCGACATTGATTTATTTTTCAGAAAACTACTTATCATAAAAAGCTGAAAGTTTGTTTGCAGTGTAATTAAGACCTTCTGATCCCAAATTGCAAGGAAAATATAAAATGCAAAAAAAGAAAACCCTACTGTCTTCATATAAGGGCATCATTTCTTCTTCTTCTTTTTTTTTTTCTAAAACCACTTCCTGTACCATGATAGTCCAGTTATTTAACTTGTTAGGTCCTACTAGTCCCATGTACCTTGGAGAAAGAAAAAAATTCACACCGACGTAAAGCTCGGCTTTCAGGTTGCATAAAACCATTTTAAATGGTAAAAAAAAATTTCATGAGAATACCTGCTGGATGTCTGGCCCTGTGCTCTTGGCTTTCAGTAACTGCCCTGAGCACTTTAGTTGAACAGTCCTGATCTAAAGTCTGTACAGAGATGAAGGCACCACAAACAGGCCTGGATTAGTTACTGCAGCATTGTGGGTAGTTTGCTGTTTGTAACAATGTCCCAACTGTTTCTACGAATGTTTTCTTTCACACCAACAAGAAGTAAAAGGTTCATGTGTGGACATAAATCTGAACGTGTTTGTGTGAGACCCAGGTGCTGCTTTAACAGTGATGTCTGTCTCAGGGTGGGAGAACGTTTATGGCTTCGACATGTCCTGCATCAAGGAGGTGGCCATAAAGGAGCCCCTGGTGGATGTGGTGGATCCCAAACAGTTGGTGTCAAACTCCTGCCTCATCAGGGTGTGTGAATATTCTCATGTCTTTTCATGTGCAGGCGTTGTAACAGATCACCTGACGTGAAGTGTTTGGTTTGTGTATTTGTGTTTAGGAGGTGGACATCTACACGGTGAAGGTGGAGGACCTGACCTTCACCTCTCCGTTCTGCCTGCAGGTTAAGAGGAACGATTACATCCACGCCCTGGTCACCTACTTCAACATCGAGTTCACTCGCTGTCACAAGAGGATCGGCTTCTCCACCAGTCAGTGTGCTCTTCACACCACAACTCGCATGTTGTCACCTTTCATGATAAACAATAAATCAATTAATCGCATGATAAATGAAAATGATCAACCTCATTTTCATTTATCAGCTTTATCGTTTCTTAGTGTCTCTCTTTGCACTGAAGACACTGGATAACAAAAGGCTCAACTCCAATGCTCTTCACTGACCCCTCCCTTTCTCTTTTCTCTTTCAAATCTGTTTTAACTGTTCAAAAAAAATACGTTAACTTTGGTATTTCTATTCCAAGCAGTTTTCTTGCATTAAAATAAACAAATAATTTCCAGGTCAAAAGAACAGTTTCAAACCAGTGACACGTCAGTGCCTAATGTTAACTGCTACACACTGAGGACCTTTTTCACTTAACAGTTTTTCTTCAGAAAATTCAACGTGTCTTCCTTCTGTGGACACAAACAAGCCTGCTCCTGACTGATGGTGTCTCCAGCTGTAGAAAATGATGATTGTTGCTTGTTGCACACACAGATACCTGGTTGTCAGTTTGATAGCACTGACATAGTGTCCTTCACATCCCACCAGCAGGTCACTGGATTCAGTGAGGTAGGGTTGATGCAGACATCTGCACCTCTGTGTCTTTGCCTGAATCTTCTCTGTGGTTCTCTGGGGTTTAGGGCTCTGATCATCTCCCTAATTGACATGAGAACACAAAACATCAACAATAACATGGTTGTGTTGTTGCTCAAAAACATTCTCTAGGCTGAGAGATAAAAGCTTAACTGGTCAACAATATCCTTTACAGCTTAACTTACCTCCACCATGCAGCTCCACTGTAGAAAAAACAGCAAACTTATAACAACAAATTCTGTGATTGTCCTGTAGCCCCCACCTCACTTTCCTTTTGTCTCTCTGTCCTCACATCTGGGTCAGAGGCTCCTGTGAGGAGAAGATAAACATAAACAGTGAACATTAGGTGAACTGTTTAAGCAGCTGACTAGATGGATGAGCAGTTTTATAAGCTAAGTCCAAAAAAGTTCAATCTGGTCCTCTGGACATTCAAAAAAAATACATAAAGAAAAAAAAATGTAGAAATGTTTCGTCTCTCATCCAAGAGACTTCCTCAGTCTGAGGTGCTGTATTCAGCTCAGTCTCTTAAATAGCACCTTCTCAGAGTGGATCAACCAGTTTTGCTGCTGACAACCAAAACCGGCTGATCACATGCTCAAGAAGGACCATCAGCCTAACAATGGATCATTAGCACACTGATGGCTGTTTACTGTTCACAGAGGGCTGAGTGATACTAGCAATCACAGCATTGTAAGAGGGGGACAGTTGAACCCGGAGGCCTCCACCCCTGTTTAATGATGGACGATTTATTTTCAATTTAATTCAAAAATACTTTATTAATCCCAAAGGGAAATTATTTGTTGTTGTAACTTGTTATCCTCATTTCATTAAGAGATGCTCTAGATGCTGATGGCTGTGGACAGGAATGATCTCCTGCAAAGGTCCATTCCACAGTGGATCCTAAGAAACTGGCTGCAGATCCCTTCTGATCAGTCCACCCAGACTCGGCTGGCCTCTTGGTTCCCCTGGTCTGTAGGATCGTCCAAATGCTGGGCAGAACTCCTCCCAGAGCGATGGCCACTCCTCCCAGCAGTCTGCCGAGCTCCTTGTCGCTGCGGACAGCCAGCTGTAGGTGCCGAGGGACGATTCTGTCCTTCCGCTGTCATGAGCCGTGTTTCCTGCTAGTTCCAGGATCTCAGTGGTCAGGCACTCAAGCACAGCTGGCAGGTAGATGAGAATGCATCTGCAGAGCCTCCTTTTCAACTCATTTGAGATTTGGGGCTTTAGTTGAGATATGATTTGAGCTTTTGAGATGTTCAATCAGCTGCTGTTGTTTGTATGGTTGCCATGGTTACGCATCATAACTGTTAGTCAATAAAAATAACTTTTTTCCTTTTGGATCCAATAGAACTTTATTCCACCATGCTCTTCACAGCTCAACAACACTGACACCACAGAAGCAGAGTGTAAACCACATTCCCATGCGCTACTGGCATGACAGTGCCCCCTAGCGGATTGGCATGCAAACTAAACAAAACAAAGGAGTAACAAACCTCCCACTTTAAAAAAAAAAAACAATATTAAAAAAAACAATGCTTGTATAAGACTCATGGTAAAGCATAGCCACTAAGGATTTTGTTAGAACGGTTTCAACATGAAAGAGTGTGAAACAACTTGTGAATTAATTGAACAATCTAACGTCCTTCATAAAGAGCCTTAAGTAGTGAGGTTGTAGATGCACCCTTTTTTGTTAAACAGTCTGCGAGTTGGTCTTTTGTTTGAGACCACAACACTTGATGAACTTTCATAGTTTGAATCAGTTCTTTAATCGAACTAATTTCCAAGCGTAGCCTTTTCTTTGCAACAAACTTAGTTGACTTAAGTGCATCAACAAGAGAGAAATTATCAGTGACGCAGACTATTGGTGGAGGACAAGCAGTACTACCAGCATTGAGTTCAGAAAACAGTGTGGGAAGAAAAATTGCATTATCAATCCCTTCAGACATAGCTAGTGTTTCACCTGCAAGTGTGCTTCTAACAACTCTTAATTCTCTGACTGCCATGAAATGGGAGAGAACCACCCATTGTCACCCATTAAAACAATGAGGTGCCCACCCTGAGTGCCCCCATCTGAACGATTCCCAAAAGATGAATCTGTGAATGTAACCATCTTTAAGTTACTGTTTTCTCCCAGGTGTTGACAACTCAGTTCAACTGACTTGGTCTTGAGTTTACACACAACTCTGTTTGCTTCACTGATGGTCTGTACTGTAGCCTGTTTGAGACTAGATGCTAAATTACTAGCATCAAACATGACATCAGGCCTGCTCTGTCTTGCAACCCACAGAAGTTGGCCTATCTTCGATCTGAGCTGCTCTCTCTCCTTTTCAGTGAGGGGCAAAGCTGACTCTGCTGCTCGTGAGGGTGAGAGGTGTAGGGGCTGCAGGTGCTGAATGTATGTGTCTTTGTGCATGTGTACCTTCTTACCCTTAGCAACAAGATCCACATCCACATAGGAAAATCTATTATGCGCTTCACGACCGACATTAAACTTTGACCTGAGGTGAGGTATGACTGACTCTGAAAACATGTGTGATTCACCCCATTTAAAATCATCAACATGACAAGCAAGTACACCAGTTACATTCTTGCCCTCATCCAGCCAGTAGAAAACTGCAGGGTCGACCTTAGACATGATGCCACCTGCTTCAATCATGATGTTTTTTTACCCTGTTATACCAATACAGTGAGGCATCAGCTAATCCATACACACATTTTCTCAGTTTCCAAAGCATGCCTGTGCTATTGGCCTCTGGGGGAGGTTTGATAAAAATGTCTCTGGACAGTTCCATTCCTTGTAAGAAGGCAGATTTAATGTCCATTGGGTGACGGTTCCATTGTTTTTGACATATAACTGCCACCAGGAGTCTCAGTGATTCTGAAGCACAGGTTGGTGAGTCCTTTTGTAGATTAGAAACTTGTAGCTCCTCAAATCCTCGTGCAACAAGCCTTGCTTTTGGTGCTAATCCATGTTCACTTTCTTTCAGAGTGCACACCCAACAAGTGGAGACACACTTTTGTCCTTTGTCCTCAATTTCTTCAAACACTTGATTCTGTTTCCAGCTTTTTATTTCCTTTTCCTTTGCTTCATCAATTGACATGTCCTTAATCACAAAAACATCCTCGTGTGTATCCGTATCATGAACATTTGCCTGGACACGAAGATCCTCCAACTCTGAACTTCACAGATCAGCTGATTCACTGTTGCCAGCCACTTCTACAGGCTCAAGCAGCTCCAAGTTATACCAGTTTTTGTATTTCCCAGTTGCTTTGCCGGCACGTCCCAACACTTTTGCTTTTTGTGAGACACCTTCTGTATTTCTGAATGTCACAGTTTGACCTGTCTTTATGATGGTGTTTTCTCAGTGTGCTGTCTCTCAGCCTCTGCATTTTCAGGAGCAGGCGAAGGATAATTCTCAGAATTTACTGCATTAGTGTCTCCTACTTCCTCTTCATTGATGTCCACTGTATGTTGTCCTTGATTGTTCTCCTCACTGCAGGTAAACTGAGGTTCTTCATGCTCCTGAGTAACTTTCCTTAATCTGAGTTGGTGCACTCTGACACAGGTGCCTCCATGTCTAACAAAAACGACTGCACCATCTTGACCAATGACCACTCCTGGTCCTTTCCATTCTGGACAGGTCACTTGTTTGTAAAAGACTTTGTCTCCAGTTTCATATCGCTCATCTGTAGGTCGCAGTTGTTTCTTTAGTGCTCAGCGTATCTTTTCTGGACATTCTGCTTCTTTAAAAGCTTTTCTTGCAGCATGTAGGGCTGAAATGTGTTTGGCAACCCATTCACTCTTGGTGGTGCCCTCTAGAGCTGGGGCTTTGTCTATCCATGGCAGTGCTCCAGTCACATCCAGTACTTATTTTAACTTTCATTAGGATCTCAGTCAGAGTTTGATTATGGCGCTCTTAACAGTCCATTACTCCACGGACTGTAAGCAGGTGTTGTTTTAACTTCAATATTAAAGTTTTCGGCCATGTCTCTCACTTCCTCGTTATTAAACTCACCACCATTGTCACTGAACAACTTTTGTGATGGGCCATGCACACTGATCCAATCATGGATAAAACGTTTGACTATTTCAGAAGATCTCTTGGTGGTTAAGACACTACCAGCACTGAAACGGGTGAACTGATCAATGATATGTAGGTACCACACCCCAGTTTCAAGCTCATGCAGATCTACAGCAACTGTCTCATTATATGTAGATGCCAATGGTAAACCGACAGCAGGTTTTGGTTTGGTCTTACAATATTTTTGACACACTTCACACTGGTTCACAGTCTTTTTCATCAGACTGTTGCATTCTGTGTCCTTATTGCCAGAACTAGTCAAAAATCTTTGTATTTTATCAGCAGAGGCGTGCCCAAACTGTTTATGAAGTTTCTCTCAAAACGTTCATCTTTTCACTTGTGTTCATCTTGTCTGTTGTAGTCAGTATTTCTTCCTCAGTAGTATCTATTGGCTTATCAGAGTGAGTAGGATTTTTATTTTCACTGTCCACAATGTTCACACAGTAATGGCCAGAGCTAGTAAAGTCCAGTTTGACAGGCTGGTTGAACATCACTGCACTGTCCTTTTCCATGTCCAAAACTGTCCCAGCCCTTTTTAATGATGTTTTACTCAGAAGCAGTGGAATGTTAGCAGGTACCACTTCAGTTTCTATATTACACTTTTTGTTGCCGATCTTAGCAGGTATCCTTACCTTTATGATGGAGTGGATGACTCTTCCATCTCCAAACTTAAAGGGCCTGTGACTTTGTGTTTCTGTCTCTTTCATCGTTTTCACACTTTTCTTTTGTAACACAGTACGTACTGTAGTTGTCCAGCCACTCTTGTCCATAAACTGTCCTAGAACAAGCAGTGTCTATTATTGCTAAGCCAAAACATTCTGTCATGAATATTTCTGCATCTGTTGGTGATTCTTTGGTGTATAGTTATATTGCATTCTTCCACGTTTGTTGTGTCATCGGTTATTTTAACACTCTCAGCTTTGTGCGGACTGTCTTTAACCCAGTGAAAAGTACTTTGGTACACTGCACATTTTGATCGCCGCCCATACTTATCCAACGGGTTTGTACCGGGCTGTGGAGTGCTGGACTGTGGAGTTTTCTGACGAGTATTTTGCCGCCAGGACTTGCCCTTTTGCCACCGATGCTTTGTTACGAACACGGACTCTAGGTTAATATTTTCTGCTGTCGCACTCTTTTTTTTTTTTTCACCAAATATTCTCTTCAAAGCAGACTTCATTGAAGCAAAAGTTATATCTGGGCTAAATCAATAATATAGTCCGCCATCGCTTCTTTAATGACCCGGTCAAAATCTTGGTACGCTTCATAGACCCTGTCCTTTTCCTCTTTTAGGAACAAATCATCTAGTTTAGTTAACAAGGTAGTCATTCCAGTGTCTTTATTTAGATCGTCTACCGGAATTTCCATCGCCGTGTCTCGCGCCCTTCCAGACAGCGCCAGGGCGACGGCAAGCGCTTGCTTTTTCTTCTCCAAATCTGTAACTCTTGTCCAAATGTTGACTTCATTCTTCCAACTTTCATA
>NC_056512.1:10764126-10781049 GCF_014905685.2 Nematolebias whitei
CTCCTCCTGCCTGGAAGGAGAGCGTCCTCCCTCTACGGCAGTTTCCACGGGCACCCCGACAGCAGGCGTTTCAGGGCTGGGAACCATGGTGCACCCACGCGCTCGGGGCCACCAGGAGAGCTGTCAATCCCTCCTCCTGAGCTTGGTTCAAGAACCGTAAGATCAGAGGAGGTGGAGAAAAAACGCGTACAGAAGCATTTTGGTCCATGGACTGTGGACAAACGCATCCACCCCCCAGCGGTGGTTCGTCTCTTGGGCTCAGAGAAGCGCATAATTGACACTGCGCGTTTCCCGTGTCACAACAGGCCCACAGCTGCTATATCAATCTGAGACAAAATGCTCCGTCAGAGGATGATTAAAGGTTGTTCTGTCTACGACAACTTTGAGACAAGAAGAAAACACGGTTGCAGCATACGATAGTCGTGCTGGACACCAGATTTCTGTTCCCTCGGCTGCTGCAGAAAAAAAACAACATGTCGTCCAGTGGACATGAAGTGGCCTCTACGCCTTTCTGTACAGCAGCGTTGAAAAACTGACCACTTGATGTGAACCGCGCTGTGGTGGTTGCAGCACGTGACTCCTGAATCGTACGCACTACATCTTGAGAGAGATCCATCCTCTCAAAAGATCCGCACAGTGACCAAAAACACAGGTGCTGGCCTATTCTGATTAATTCCTGATCGTTCCTCCCGCCTGGAGGGAAGCGTCCTCCCTCCACGGCAGGTTCCACGAGCGCCCTGATAACAAATGTCGTAGGCCTGGGAACCATGATGCGTTCACGCACTTGGGGCAGAGAGGCTGCCAGTCCCTCCTCCTGAGCTCGGTTCAGAAAACCGTGATACCAGAGGGAGAGAAGAAGGTGAAAAGGCATTATGACCACAGACTGTGAGCAGGCACGTCCACCCAGCGGTGGATCGTCCTATGGCTCCACGATAATTATAATTGACATTGAGCGTTCTCTCGTGTTGCTACACGTCCGCAGATGCTGTCAGGATTTCTACCGTGTCTGAGCCCTAGCTCTGGGTGGAATACATGAGATGTACCCCCTCCAATGGAGAGCAGATTGGGTGTGCCCCACACAGCATCTGTCTCACAATGTGGCACATGGGTTGAAAAATGCATACATTTCCTGCTAGTATGTATGCAACAGTCACTTGCTGTCTGAGAATCAAAAACCCTGATGATTCTGCAGCTCAAGATCAGTGTTGAGTCACATTCAAAAATCCCGTGCGACACTCCAAAAAACATTTAAAAAGGCTGCTGTGTGGAGAGCCACAGCACCCCCACAGCTTGTTAAATGTGTGTGCGTAGGTCTGCTGACGGAAAACAGCTGATATCACTCAACCGATTCTCGTGAGTTACACTGCTGCCACCTGTCTGTACAAGCTGCTCAGCAGCAGCAGGTGTCCAGATAACGCAGAATTAAAGCGGCCAGGCGCATAATGGAGTGTTGTTTCTCACAGCTCAGAAATTGACAATCTAAAATAAATCTCATCTTTCCAGTTCATTGGGACCAGGAAGTGATAAGAGAGACCTTGCGTTTCCTCTCCATCTGAGACTCTAGAAATTACATTTAAAAATAATTTCCTGAGCTTCTGCTAGAGGGGACGAGATCTGTTCATAAATGACAGAAAAAACGTCACAGAGTTCCTCCACACCGGGGTTTGAGCTGAACTGCAGCGTGAATCCCGGATGAAAACGGTTCGCCCATTTGACAGGAAGCGCGCGTTCATTGCCACCCATTTATAAGCTTTATAGCTTTATAGCGTGCACGCATTTATGCTGTGAAACTCACATACATGTTGATGTGAACTGGAGCGCGCTGAATGAGAGAGAAAAAACCCACGCGCGTCCCGAGCGTGCAAGACGTTGTGTGTTGCTGCGGGAAACAGCTCATGTGTTGTGTTCACGTTGTGTGCAGCTGCTCCGTGTAAAGCTCGAGAAGCAGGTGCACATATGAGCCGACACGCCCTGAAGGGTCGTGTGTGTGCGTCCTCATGCGACGCTTTAAGCCAGGATTGCCGCGGGGGCGCGCGTTGGCACTGGTGCGGAAAGGAGGCACCGCACGCCATCGGTGGAGCGGGGTTACCACTGGCTCGGTCTGCAGAAACACGTTCATTGTTTGCTGCGAATCACGTGAGCTTTTGAGTGATTCCACGAGCTGCAATATTAATTCAGACAAAAAAAACCTTCTTCGAGGATGTATGAGCTGAGCCGCTGTGAGGCTTGTGGGGCTGCTGACGCCGCGGGAGCGCGCGTTGGCACTGGAGCGGTCAGGAAGCAGCGCGCGGCATCGGTGAAGCGAGGCTACCACTGGCTCGGTCTGCAGAAACACGTTCATTCTTGGCTGCAAGTCACGTGAACTTCAGAATGATTCCACGAGCTGCAGTATTAATTCAGAAAACCTTCTTCGAGGATGAAGGGGCAGAGCCGCTGTGAAGGTCGTGAAACTACTAACGCCGCGGGAGCGCGCGTTTGGCACCACTGGAATGACAAAACGTGTGTCGCTTCTGCCGAGAGCGAGATACGTTGCTGAGCTCGTACAGTGGTCTCACATGAACGTTGACGTGAACGGCGGGCGCTGAGAGCTGCGTGCGCGTTTTCATGCCGCGGGGGCGCGCATCGGCACCGCTGACAGTGAATGAAAACAACCTTAAAAAAGGCTCATTCGTGACGAGTGTGTGTGATGGGGCCGCTTGTCAGATAAACCATGCTGACAGCCTGGCTAAAGGACACTTCATCATAAAATGATGTTATTTCGCAGTGTCATCAACACACCTCCAGCGACCGGACACCTGGTTACCTTCCGTTGAGCTTTGTTTGTTGTCCTGGAGGGCCCCCTGTTGGCGAAGTCCGGGAAAACAAATGAACTTCCGGCTACCGGGGACGTCTGACGGGAGGGGCTGGTGTAGCAGAGCTGGAGAGGCGTTAAGCAGCCGTGGAGCATCTTGAAATGATCTCTTGCTGATGAAAAGAGGATCACCAACAACTCCTGCATCTCTCCTGAGAGGAAGGTGGAGTGATGAGCCAGGAGAACCTCTGGGACCTCGTTCTCCGGCTGCGATGAGGGGCAGCAGACAGCAAAAGAGGCGCACCGGTTGAGGATGACGTCAGCTGACCTGTAGACTGAGCGTACTGCAGGGGCCGGCAGCGTCGTTAGCAAGCAGCCGCTACGAGCGGAGTGAGCCGAAGGACAGAGGGCCACCGTCTCTTCTCGCCTCTGAACGTGTACGCCAACAGCGTAACGTGTTGTTCGCTGCGGCCGTGTGGAACACATGCTGGTGAGCTCAGTTGGAGAGCGGTGTCACCGTCTCGGTTATGCTAACCGGAGGCACGGGACGCTGGTCCACCTCGACATCTCACTCCAATGAAGCCTCCATCAGGCTCGGCTCCAGGGGGCACGGAGGGACTTTCCGCTCAGTGAACCCCTGCTCTGGGGATGGGTGCGGACTGTGGAGACCGGCTCCCCCAATCTACCAGGAAAGAACCCGTCTGTGGCCTCGCCCGTAGGACGTCCTGTTGGGAGCACGAGGCCATATGGATCAAGATGGTGAGCCGGAATGGAGCCCAGTAAACAACCTTCCCGCCGGATCATCCGAACTGGCGGGAAAGGCGTAGGACGTAAAAAAGGGTCCTTTCATGTCAGCCGCCTCCTGGGTTACGCCGGGCAACCCCTGAGGGCACCGTCGGCCGGGAGCGGTGTGATCGCCGATGCGAAACGAGGTGGGATGGGGTGAGCATTCACTCAGCCCCCCTCCACCGACACTACGCTCCCCAGGAGGGAATGAGCAGCGGGGGCTGCAGCTGAGCGCGCCCGTCCCGGAGGAACCATCCGATTAGCTCCGAGGGTTGGCGGTAAGAGGAAAAATACAAGATGGTGTTGTCCACCGTGTAGTGACCTGTCACTGAGAAATATTCTTCGGCGCTTACCTTGAAAAAAGACTGCTCGTCAGCTTCTCCTCGGGGAGGAGAACTCACCGGACGACCGGAGGTCGACTGCCAGGCCAAGCATCCTTAACAAAGGTTGGTCATCTACACAATTTTCCTTCTTTGTTCTTCTGACAGTGCTATTTAGCTCGCTGAAGAAAAAATGGGAGCCGATTTCCCGCTCTTAACGTAATTTATACGGACTGGGTGGGGCTCACACAGCAGGTGGGCGTGGACTAAATTTTTCAGTGCTTATGCTCTGCATAATGGGATAAACCCACTAAGCGAAAGCCTTAAAGGGCGAAGCCTATACGAAATAGAACGTGCACAGGTGAAGGAGGTGGAGGAACCTGTGTTACTCGCTCGCCAGTTTAGCAGCTTAGTGCTGGCAGTGGTTGACCAGGGGGTTGATCATAAACATGTATTCATGTTAGGAGGATGTTTGAGAGGAGCTACGTCTGTAGCATCTTAGCTTAGTAGTAACTGTGACGCTGTGAGACACAGGTGTAAGAGACGCTGTGTTCAGGTGCCTTAAAGTTGAAATGTCTTTAAAACCCCACACCTTATTGTCCTCAAGCTTCATGAGAAACATCATTTAGATGAGTAATGTTGAACACAAGTAAAAAAGTCCAGGGATGATGTTTTTTATTTCTCTATAAAGACAAATGGTGCAGATCTGACGCTCTGTATTAAAGTGTATTAAAGTTAAAATGTCTTTAAAATCCACAGATAAATTTACACAAACTTGGTGAGAAACATGCTTTAAATGTGTGGAATTAAAGGAAATCTAGATGAAATGCTGCTTTTTTGTTCACTAGTGAACACCTTTTTTTACGTGCGCACACACGTGCACGCGCGCACACCTACACTCCCCCCCCCCCCACACACACACACATTACGGATGCTTCTGACGCCCTTGTAATACTTGGTTTATTTACATAATGACTAAGTCATTATGTAAATATAATAATGATAATATCATAAGTCATGATGTCTGGCCCCTGAGCTGCTGGCTGTATAAACAAAAATCACATGTTCAGGCCGAAATGTCAAAATAATCTGCCACTGACACACCTTCACGAAAATTAACACCAAACAAAACTGAACCATCTCACTGATTAGACTTTACGTAGGAAAATAGTCTCTGAAATAAATCAATTTCACCTATTTCATAAGAGGAAGAGAGCTCTCTCAATAATTGTTTTTCATTCAACCTTTATTTAGACAGGTAAATCCCATTGAGCCTCGAGGAATCATTTACAAGAGAGACCTGATTTCAACAAAGAATGATGACAACAATACACAGCGACAACAATAGGCCCTTTTCACATGACGTCAGACAACTTCCTTTTTGACTCGATGCTGTGGATCATTACTTCCGGGTCTATTCTCCCTCAGGAGACCTGTCTGGAAACTTAATGGAATTTCATTCATTCAACCTTTATTTATAGAGGTTATATTACAAGATATAGTGCAAGGTAAGGTTAATAAAAACAGTATTTATGTGTTTGTTAGCTGTGGTGATGTTATCCATCATTATCAATTTACCATTCTGTAACTGTGTAAGGAAATGGCCTCCAATTGTAAAGTAAGCTAGCTAGCAGCAATATACACTGCTGCTGCCTGTCAGTGCTGTAACATTAAAATGTTTAACTTTATCTATTAATGTAAAATCTCTGACATCTTCCAACACTGTTGTTTAGAATAGCATTTTAAATATTGAATTAAAAGCTATATGTCAAACCATTTCCATGTTCTGATGATTAATTATGTGGGCGGCTGTGGCTGAGTGGTTAGAGCAGTCGTCCTCCAATGCGAGAGTTGGGGGTTCGAATCCACCAGCAGTCACATGCTGAAGTGTCCCTGGGCAAGACACTGAACCCCTCATTGCTTCTGATGTGTGTCCCATCAGCACTGATTAGTCTCATTAGAATGATTTGTTCAATTAGCTTTGTAGAGATCTAGTAGAGTGCTGTATGAATGGGTAAATGAGGGCACAGATTGTAGTGTAAAGCGCTTTGAGTATCTTGAAATAAGATAGAAAGGCGCTATATAAGTACAGTCCATTTACCATAATAATTTCTCTTTTTACTTTCTTCTTGTGTCCATCTTTCTCAGCAGCAGCTCCTCTAACCATCATGACACAGTCATCAAGATGTTGTTGCAGTGTGCCATGTTATTCCAATAATAAACAAAAAACACAGTATTTGAGTTTCCACAATTTTCCCGTGGACAAAGAAATACGTTCCCGTTGGGTGAGAACGATCAGGAGAGATGATGGGCCAACTTTTAAAATCCTTTGTGGGAGCACCCATGCAGTCTGCACTTTGCCCAAGAAGATCTAAATTCATCAGCCAGTGGAAGAACCTCGATCAGACAAGGAGCGGTGCCATCTAGATTTCACTGGAATGATTGGGGTAAATGGAGGGAGGACAGGGCTGAACATTTTTAAAAATAAACAAAAATGTGTCATGACCAGAGGGCAGCACGGTGGCGCAACTGGTATAGCTGCTGCCTCTCAGCGAGCAGGTCCTTAGTTCAAACCCCGGTCCAGGGCCCTTTCTGGGTGGAGTTTGCATGTTCTCTCCGTGCATGCGTGGGTTTTCTCCGGGTACTCCGGTTTCCTCCCACAGTCCAAAAACACGCATGTTAGGCTGATTGGTAACTCTAAATTGTCCCTAGGTGTGAGTGAGAGAGTGAATGGTTGTTTGTCTCGTTTGTCTCTGTGTGGCCCTGTGATGGACTTGCAACCCGTCCAGGGTGTACCCCGCCCCTCGCACAGTGATTGCTGGACATGGGCACCAGTGACCCCCGTGACCCAAAATGGAATAAACGGGTAAAGATAATGGATGGATGGATGGGTGTCATGACCATGAAGTGTCTGATTTCCCACCTCTAGGGAGACGCTCACAAGATCGTGAGTCTGTTTACCTGTGAGCAAGAAAGTGTCTTGGTGCTGCTGGCCAGGATGACTCCCAGGAGATGCCTGACCCCGGGAACTGTACAGAGGAGGCATCACCTGCAGGTGCAGTGGCAAAAGATCACAACTCTGCCTGCCATCCTTCTCTGGGTTAGTATTGCAGAAAATGTCTTGTAGAAAAAATATATGGCAGTGAATAACACTGTAACCATCTTGTGGTTGTATTCAGAACATTTTGGACTTGCTAATGGTTGAGAGACTGTCACTAAATACATGAAATGATTTGAATGAGGAGCAGCTTTATACTTTATGGAAAATATTGCTTATTTTGTGTTTTCCCCTTTGAAAAAAAAAGACATATCTTCACCTGAAAACTGTCAAGGCAGTAACGAGTAAGTACTTTGTAATAGGAGAAATGCTGTAATACAAAAGATATTCTCTAATTGAACAGGAAATTGATGGGTGGATAAGTGATGTCTATTAATGTTTATATTTTCTTTTATCTTAGGTCAACTGGATGATGCCGCACGGAGAATTCGAGTTGCAGAGACAAGTTTTGTCCCTAGAAATGGAAATCCAGCAGCTGACAATTAAGAAGTGCCCTCCTGTGTGTGTGTGCGTGTGTGTGTGTGTGTGTGTGTGTGTGTGTGTGTGTGTGTGTGTGTATATGTACACAAGTTTCTTTACCAACATTTCTCCATGTACAGTGTTCAATAAAATTATTAAATGAATTTTTGCAAGAAGCAGCCACAAACCTTGCTTAATTGTTACACAACAGAAGCTTTAATTTGAGCATTTCCTCCACATACATTACCAGATGTGTAAAATATACAAACAGATGCAATTTAAATGTAAAAGATGTACAGGTCCTTCTCAAAAAATTAGCAAATTGTGATAAAGGTCATTATTTTCCATAATGTAATGATAAAAATGAAACTTTCATATATTTCAGATTCATTGCACACCAACTGAAATATTTCAGGTCTTTAATTGTTTTAATACTGATGATTATGGCATACAGCCCATGAAAACCCAAAATGCCTGTCCCAAAAAATTAGCATATTTCATCCCACCAATGCTTCTCCACGTCGAGAGGAGCCAGTTGAGGTGGCTTGGGCATCTGTTTAGGATGCCTTCTGGACGCCTCCCTGGTGAGGTGTTCCGGACACGTCCCACCGGAAGGAGGCCCAGGGGAAGACCCAGGACACGCTGGAGGGACTACGTTTCTCGGCTGGCCTGGGAACGCCTCGGGATTCCCCTGGAAGAGCTGGCCCAAGTGGCTGGGGAGAGGGAAGTCTGGGCCTCCCTACTTAGGCTGCTACCCCCGCGACCCGACCCCAGATAAGCAGAAGAAAATGGATGGATGGATGGATGGATGGATGGATCCCACCAATGAAAGACAAGTGTTTTTAATACAAAAAATGCCAACCTTCAAATAATCATGTTCAGTTATGCACTCAATACTTGGTCGGGAATCCTTTTGCATGAATGACTGCTTCAATGCGGCGTGGCATGGAGGCAATCAGCCTGTGGCACTGCTGAGGTGTTATGGAGGCCCAGGATGCTTCAATAGCGGCCTTAAGCTCATCCAGAGCGTTGGGTCTTGCGTCTCTCAACTTTCTCTTCACAATATCCCACAGGTTCTCTATGGAGTTCAGGTCAGGAGAGTTGGCAGGCCAATTGAGCACAGTAATACCATGGTCAGTAAACCATTTACCAGTGGTTTTGGCACTGTGAGCAGGTGCCAGGTCGTGCTGAAAAATGAAATCTTCATCTCCATAAAGCTTTTCAGCGGATGGAAGCATGAAGTGCTCCAAAATCTCCTGATAGCTAGCTGCATTGACCCTGCCCTTGATAAAACACAGTGGACCAACACCAGCAGCTGACATGGCACCCCAGACCATCACTGACTGTGGGTGCTTCACACTGGACTTCTGGCATTTTGGCATTTCCTTCTCCCCAGTCTTCCTCCAGACTCTGGCACCTTGATTTCCGAATGACATGCAAAATTTGCTTTCATCCGAAAAAAGTACTTTGGACCACTGAGCAACAGTCCAGTGCTGCTTCTCTGTAGCCCAGGTCAGGCGCTTCTGCCGCCGTTTCTGGTTCAAAAGTGGCTTGACCTGGGGAATGCGGCACCTGTAGCCCATTTCCTGCACATGCAAGTGCACGGTGGCTCTGGATGTTTCTACTCCAGACTCAGTCCACTGCTTCCGCAGGTCCCCCAAGGTCTGGAATCGGCCCTTCTCCACAATCCTCCTCAGGGTCCGGTCACCTCTTCTCGTTGTGCAGTGTTTTCTGACACACTTTTCCCTTCCCACAGACTTCCCACTGAGGTGCCTTGATACAGCACTCTGGGAACAGCCTATTCGTTCAGCAATTTCTTTCTGTGTCTTACCCTCTTGCATGAGGGTGTCAATGATGGCCTTCTGGACAGCAGTCAGGTCGGCAGTCTTACCCATGATTGCGGTTTTGAGTAATGAACAAGGCTGGGAGTTTTTAAAAGCCTTAGGAATCTTTTGCAGGTGTTTAGAGTTACGTTGTTGATTCAGATGGTTAGGTTAATAGCTTGTTTAGAGAACATTTTCATGATATGCTATTTTTTTGGGACAGGCATTTTGGGTTTTCATGAGCTGTATGCCATAATCATCAGTATTAAAACAATTAAAGACCTGAAATATTTCAGTTGGTGTGCAATGAATCTGAAATATATGAACGTTTCATTTTTATCATTACATTATGGAAAATAATGACCTTTATCACAATATGCTAATGTTTTGAGAAGGACCTGTACATATGCAAATTACTGAAGACAAGCTATTTAAAAAAAGTTCTGACAAAATTTTTCACATCAATTCATCATTCATTAGTAGATTTTTTTTTTTTTGAAAGATAGATATACGGAGAGATTTCCAACACAGCTGCTTGCAGTAATGAATGTTCATCCAAGAAGTGTGACTTGAAGGAGCAGGGAGGTGCTAGACTGGTTTGTCTCCTTTTACATCTAGACGACGCTGATAATTTGATATTAGGCAGCAGCAGATGATCCACAGCTGATTGACTGAACCTCCTGATTGACTGGTACTCCTTCACTCTTCGCATGGTCCTCTCTGCTAAAATCCTCAGACGAGCCTGGGTCTTCAGGGTGTCCTCTTTGCTGAGTTACTGCTGCTGAGAAAGATGGGCACAAGAAGAAAGTAAAAAGAAATGATTAATCATCAGAACATGGAAATGGTTTGACATATAGTTTTTAATTCCATATTTAAAATGCTATTCTAAACAACAGTGTTGGAAGATGTCAGAGATTTTACATTAATAGATAAAGTTAAACATTTTAATGTTACAGGACTGACAGGCAGCAGCAGTGTATATTTTAGCTACCTGTTAGCTGCTAGCTAGCTTACTTTACAATTGGAGGCTGTTTCATTACACAGTTACAGAATGGTAAATTGATAATGATGGATAACGTTACCACAGCTAAGTAACACATAAATACTGTTTTTAATAACGTTAATATAGCTAGTAAACCTTTAAACGTTACAGCACTGACAGCCCGTGTTGTATATTTTAGCTACTGTGGCTAAAGTTGCTGCAATGATGGATAACGTTACCACAGCTAACACACACATAAATACAGTTTTTATTAACCTTACCTTGCGCTATATCTTGTAATATAACCTCTGTAAATAAAGGTTGAAGGAATGAAATTCCCTTAAGTTTCCAGACAGGTCTCCCGAGGGAGAATAGACCCGGAAGTAATGATCCACAGCATCGAGTCAAAAAGGAAGTTGTCTGACGTTATGTGAAAAGGGCCTATAGACAGTTATAAAAAGGCAGATTTTTTTTTTCTTAACAAATAAGACGGGGGAAAAAAGTAACAAAAACAGTTAGATTAACTAATTAAAACTAATAACAGGAACATGTCTGCATTGGTCCTTGCCAGGAGTCCAACAGATTTTTAAAGCCACTTAGAGAGGTCAAGGTCGAGAGCTTCAGGTCTTTTTGTAAAATATTCCAGGAAACAGGAGCTGAGTGGGAAAAGGCCCTTTTGCCAAGTTCAGTCCGCACTGAGGGAACACTGCAGGTAATAATGTCCTGAGAGCGCACGCTGTAGCTGCACTCACACAGAGACATGTAGGAGGAGATGTATGAAGGCAGCAGACCAAGAAGTGATTTAAAGATGAAAATGTAATGAAAGATGAAAGATGAAAAATGAAAGATGGCGCTAGTGTGTGTGGCTTGCCGTCTCTCGCTGTTTGTGTTCGTGCTGTTTTTGTTTTTTATCATCAGTGCCAGTTCTCTGCTTGTGTATGATCGCCAAACATTGTTGGATCTTCGTCTCTCTGCCAAGGATTTAGTGAAATTCGACACTGATTGTGGTGTTCACACGACGTTTCAACAGTTTTCTTTCACCAGTCGGACACCTGCTCACCTCTGCCACACCCACGCTCCTCTCCCTCGGCATAAACGCCGGCGCCGCCGGGGCAAACACAGCGGACGACTGTTAAAGATTAAAGCTTTCTTGGCACGATTTCCTGTGGTCTCCCGGAGGAGAAATGGAGTGGTACCTGGTCTCTTTCTGAGCCCGCGGTCGCTGGACCCTGCTGACAGCTGGCTGGTGTGTGCTGTCAGTTCGGATGACGTGGTCCGCCCCCGCGGCCCCTGCTCTCCCCGTCCTCGCCGGCGTGGTGTAAATCTCCGCCATCTATGAGCCCTGCGTCGGGCTCCACAGACAGCTGCAGCTTCGGATGCACCAGCCCCTGCCAGGTTTGGCCTTGTTAATGCAAGATCACTGTCAAATAAAACTTTCATCTTTAGGGATTTCTTCATGTCCCGTGATCTGGATTTTCTCTGCGTAACGGAGACATGGCTGAAAACCGGCGAGCCCACCGCTCTTATTGAACTGTCACCACCTGATTGCTGCTATTTTAATTCCCCGCGCCTGTCGGGTCAGAAAGGAGGAGGAATAGCAGTTGTTTTTAAAAATGATTTTAAATGCCGGCAGATCATTTGCAACTGGGTACTAGACTTTTTAACAAACAGACCACAGTTAGTGAGGATCCACAACCTCTCCTCCTCCACCATAACCCTCAGCACTGGCTCTCCTCAGGGATGTGTGTTGAGCCCCCTCCTGTTTACTCTGCTCACATATGATTGTGCAGCTACCCATCCAGGCTGTCACATTGTAAAGTTTGCAGATGATACAGCGGTGGTGGGATGCATCACAAACAATGATGAGTCCAGCTACAGGCAAGAGGTGGAACACCTGGAGAGCTGGTGCAGAGAGAATAACCTTCACATCAATGTGAAGAAGACAAAGGAGATGATTGTGGACTTCAGAAGGAACAAAAACACCTACACCCCCCTGAACATAAGAGGATCTGCGGTGGAAGTGGTCTCCAGCTACAAGTACTTGGGTGTACACATGAATGACAACCTCAGCTGGAGCAACAACACCACCAGCCTGATCAAGAAAGCTCATCAGAGACTCTACTTCCTCAGACGGCTGAGGCGAGCTGGTCTGGGAAGCTCAGTCCTCACCTCCTTCTACAGGTGTGCAGTGGAGAGCATCCTGTGCTCCAGCATCAACGTGTGGCATGGAGGCTGCACAGCTGCAAAAAGAAAAGCTGTGCAGCTGTCCAGTGGTGAAGGCTGCACAGAAATCTGTCGGAATCAGCCTCCCCACCATCACAGACATCTACACCTCCAGATGCAGGAAGAGGGCCAACTGCATCATGAAGGACCCCACTCACCCAGCACACACACTTTTTGCCCCACTCCTCTCAGGAAGGAGGTTGAGGAGAATTAAGTGTAGAACCACTAGACTGAGGAACAGCTTCTACCCTGAGGCTGTTAGACTCATGAATCTCTAACTAGAATAATCACTGTGAAAAACCATATCATGTTGCTGCTGATCTGTTTCATGTTGCTGCTGATCTGTTTCAATGTTGATGTGTTCATGCGTGCACATCTGCTCACAGACTCATGTTCATGTTTGTGCTGATGTTCAATGTTTTGTTATGAGTGCTTAGTGTATATTTAGTTGGTGTTTTTCTTAGTTCATATCTTAGATGTTATTACTGTTTTTTTTTCTTATACATTTTATTGTTGGATGTAACTGGGACCCCGTGTACATAATTTCGTTCCACCACATGTACCACATGAGGTGCGAATGACAATAAAGAAACTCTGACTCTGACTCTGACTCTGATCAGCCTGCAGTCTTCTTTTACAAGTTTTGAACACTGCTCATTTGAAATCGGCCGCGCTCATGTTGTCTTGTGTGTCGTCATCTATCGGTCACCCAAGCACAATAAGGATTTTATAAATGACTTTTCAGAATTTCTGGCTGACATCCTGCCCAAATATGATTACTTTCTCATTCTTGGAGATTTTAATATTCACGTCTGCTGCCCAGAAGAGCCAATCTCCAGGAGTTTTTTAAATGTTATTGACTCTTTTAACTTTGTACAGTCTGTGTCTGGTCCTACTCATGAACTCGGGCACACACTTGACTTAGTCCTGTCTCATGGTCTGGATGTTTCCAACTTGGACATATGTGATGGTGTTTTTTCAGATCATATGCCCATCCTATTTGACATTCCCACTCACTGTCCAGTTAAAGTGTGTGCTCCTCCTCATCGCTGTCGCATGTTTAACTCCTCTCCAACCTTGTTCTCCTCCACTTTTCTTGGTCTCTGCGAGGATAACTCTAAAGACTCTCTTTGTTTCAATATTGATGAACTGGTTTCCAGCTTCCACTCTGTCTGTTTACAAACACTGGACACGATCGCTCCTTTGAAGAACCGGCGCACCAAACCTACTCCCGAACCCTGGCTGGGTGACGTCACGCGCGCTGCCAGGCGCGAGTGCAGAAAAGCGGAGCGCAGGTGGAAAAAGGACAGACTACATGTTTCTTTTAATATTCTCAAAGAGAGTCTGTTACATTATCAGAAAACTGTAAAAGCCGAGAAGAACAAATATCTCTCAGGCATAATTTCTTCTAACTGTAACAACCCCAGAGTTTTGTTCAAAACCATAGATATTGTTCTCCATGCTTCCAAGTCTGTTGGTTTTGATGCCTCCACTGAAATCTGTGAGTTTCCTCCACTTCTTCACTGATAAAATTGTGTCAACCAGAGCTTGTATTTCTCAGCCTTCCTATGATCCTTCTATTCCTCTACACCACTCATCTGTTTTTGATCAGTTTGAGCCGGTGTCCTTCTCTTTTCTACAGGACACAGTTGATCATATGAGGCCCTCTGGTTCTCCTGCAGATTCCATTCCACCTCGTTTGTTTAAGGAGGTATTTTCCACTATTGAACCAAGTGTACTTCAGATTATCAATAGCAGTCTTTCCTCTGGTATAGTACCTGAGGCTTTTAAACATGCATTTGTACGCCCTCTACTCAAAAAAACAGGTCTTGACCCCTCTCTCTGCTCCAATTTCAGGCCTATCTCTAATCTCCCATTTATTTCAAAACTATTAGAGAAGGTTGTTTACAACCAGTTGTTACCATTTTTAGAGGACAATGGTATCACTGAGCCATTTCAGTCTGGGTTTAAAGCCCGCCACAGTACAGAGAGTGCACTTTTGAGGGTTTCAAATGATATATTCTTGTCCACAGACTCCGGAAAGTCTGTTGTTTTAGTGCTCTTAGATTTGTCTGCTGCATTTGACACTGTTGATCACAGCATTTTAATCTCGTCTTGAGCACTGTGTGGGCACCAGGGGTGTCGCCCTCAATTGGTTTCGGTCGTATTTAACCAATAGGAGTTTCTGCGTAAAAATCGACAATTTTATGTCTTCCACTGCTCCTCTTCCACATGGTGTCCCCCAGGGCTCAATCCTTGGCCCTCTTTTATTTGCCCGTTACTTACTCCCCCTTGGCTCGATTTTTAGGAAGCATGGCATTTTATTTAACTTTTATGCTGATGATTGCCAGATCTATTTTCCCATGGCACAAAACAACACAGTTCAACAACTTACACACTGCCTTAATGATGTTAAGACATGGTTCTCTCTTAACTTCCTTAGTCTAAATGAGAGCAAGACTGAAGTTATGATGTTTGGACCAAGTTGCCGTCCCTCTCCCAGCATAGATCTTGGCTCACTGTCATTTTATCTCAAGGACTGTGTCATCAATCTGGGGGTGAAGTTTGAGTCTGATTTTAAATTTGAAAAACAGATCAGCAGTGTTGTTCAGAAAAGTTTTTATCAACTCCACCAAATAGCAAAAGTGAAACCAATCCTAGCAAGACCTGACTTGGAGAAATTAATCCATGCTTTTATCACAGCTCGTCTTGACTACTGTAATGCGCTGTATGCAGGCATTAGCCGGACGTCTCTTGCTCGTCTGCAGCTTGTGCAGAACTCTGCTGCTCGCCTGTTAACTAAGGCTCGTAGGCGCGAGCATATTACTCCCATCCTGGCATCCCTTCATTGGCTCCCTGTGCACTACAGAATTAATTTTAAGCTTTTGCTGTTTGTTTTTAAATGTCTGAACAACCTTGCCCCACCATATCTGTCTGAGCTGCTTCAGCCTTACTGTCCACCCCGATCCCTACGATCAGCTGATCAGCTGCTGCTGACGGTCCCTAAAACTAGGCTGAAGCTCAGAGGTGACAGAGCGTTTGCTGTTGTTGCTCCCAGGTTGTGGAACACTTTACCCTTGAGTGTCAGACAGGCCTCCTCTCTTCCTGTTTTTAAATCTCTTTTAAAGACACACTTATATTCTTTGGCTTTTAACACGTGATCTTATCTTTTATGGCTTTTTAATACACCTGCTGTGAAACTGGTATGTGAATGGTTTTTATGTTTCTTTGTGTATGCTTTGTATGTTTTATTGTTTTGTTTGTTTTTATTGTTTTATTGTACAGCACTTTGGCTACCCTTGTGGTTTTTAAAATGTGCTATATAAATAAAGTTGATTGATTGATTGATTGATGTACCAGTGGGAGAGTCTGTGTGAGGTTAATGATGTCCAGTTAACCAATGAATACAGGATGCAATGATGGGTACGATAATCACAGCCAGTTATGAATCTTAGTGCACCATGATAGACAGCATCCAACATCTGCAGGGTGCTTGTAGGAGCGTTCATGTAAATAATGTCACCGTAATCAATGGAGGGAAGGAAAGTCACAGATACAAGGCATTTCCTAGCATTCAAAGTTAGACAGGATCTATTTCTGAAAAAGAAACCCTGTTTAACTTTCAGTTTCTTTAATAGGTTTTCCACATGGTGTCACAAATTGGGGTGGATCGGACAAGCACAGACTCAGAAAAAGGTTTAAAAGTTTATCTTTTTTTAAAAAAAACAGCGGCGTCTGGCAGGAGGTTCTGGTTCTGGTACCGGACCGCTCTGGGGAGACAGACAGATTAGTGGCTGTAAGCAGAACAGAGTAAACAAGAATAAAGCCACTAACCTTCTGTCTCTGGAACCAGTCTGAGATGTGGGCCAGGTGGGTCCCGGTACCGGTCCGAATCTCAGGAGCCGGTAACATGCGCATGAGCGCACAGAGCAGCAGCGCTCAGTGTGAGCACGAACAGGTAGCGAGGCTGGATGGGCGAGCTGTGAAGCTGAGGAGTTTAGGCAGCAGAACTTTATCCAGGGGCAGGCAAGGGTCAAAACCAGAGAGGAATGCAGCCAGGCAGAAGAACCAAAAGGGGAATCCAGTCTGGGGGCAAAGGCGAGAATGAGAGGTCGTGGGCAAAGCTTAGGTCGAAAACTGTGATAAGAAGAGGGAACGCTGGATATCTATGGAAATCTATAATTATCTGGTGGCGACTGAGGAGAAACAGGGAGCTTAAATAGTGAACTGAAACAGGTGTTGCTCATGAATGTAGATTGCGGTAGATGGTGGAGGGGGCGTGGCACCGGGTGACAGGAGCTGAATGAATGAGGGGAACTCAAAACTAAAGCAGGAAAAAATGTGAATGATCTAAAAACAGGGGCTGTGGTATGAAGAGCAGAGGCTTAAACAGATGGGGCGGCAGCGGGGACCGCTGAGCGTGACATAGCCCCTCTTTAAGGTCCGGCGTCCTGACGGACCACCAAAGAGAAAGAACTAAC
>NC_056512.1:10781149-10790473 GCF_014905685.2 Nematolebias whitei
ACATAGCCCCACCTTTAAGGTCCGGCATCCTGACGGACCACCAAAGAAAAAGAACTAACAAGGACCGGGCGGGTGGAGGGGGCACTGGAGGTGGGCAAAAAGGCAGGTTGGAGGTCCGAAGGGACCTCCAGAGAAGCCGCAAAACTCTGGTGGACGGCCTGGCCACTGTCCAAAAAGTGGCAAAGTCCAGGTCAGATGGCCATGTAAGCCTTGCTGGGGCCAGATCAAAGGCAAGACCAGGACCAGTGCTGCACCAGGCAGGAGGATCAGAGCTGCAGCCCACATGGATGTCTTGGAGGCTGCAGCCGACATGGGGGTCCTGGGAACCGTTGCAGCCGGCATGGGGGTCCTGGAGGCTGCTTCGGCCGACATGGGGGTCCTGGGAACCGCTTTGGCCGACATGGGGGTCCTGGGAACCGTTGCGGCCAGCATGGGGGTCCCGGAGACTGCTTCGGCCGACATGGGGGTCCTGGAGGCCGCTTCGGCTGACATGGGGGTCCTGGAAGCAGTCTCGGACGACATGGGGGTCCTGGAGGCTGCTTCGGCTCACATGGGGGTCCTGGAAGCCGCTTCGGCCGACATGGGGTCCTGGAGGTCGTTGCAGCCGACATTGGGGTCCTGGAGGCCGTTGCAGCTGACATTGGGGTCCTGGAGGCCATTGCAGCAAACATTGGGTTCCTGGAGGCCGTCTCGGCCGACATGGAGGGCTGTGGGTCAGCTGCAGCAGACATGGAGGGCCGAGGAGCTGCTGAAGCTGGCATGGGTGGTTGTGGAGCCTCTGCGATAGGCGGCAAATCTTCTGCGGTAGGCGGCGAATCTTTTGCGGTAGGGGAGAGCACCGGCCCCTTAGGAGACTTGGAGAGTGCCGGCCCCTCTGGAGACTTGGAGGCCTGGAGGGGAGCCGCAACCAACTTGGAGGCCTGGAGGGGAGCTGCAGCCAACTTGGAGGCCTGGAGGGGAGCCGCAGCCAACTTGGAGGCCTGGAGGGGAGCCGCAGCCAACATGGATGTCTTGGAGACTGCAGCCGACAAGGGGGGAAAATCTTCTGCGGTAGTGGAGGGCGCCGGCCCCTCTGGAGACGTGGAGGGCGCCGGCCCCTCTGAAGACTTGGAGGGCACTGACCCCTCTGGAGACTTGGAGGGCGCCGGCCCCTCTGGAGACTTGGAGGGCTGGAAGGGTACTGCCGCCAACATGGAAGATTGTGGACCTGGCAAGGGGGAAGAGGGACATGGAGGGCTGGAAGGTTGCTACAGCCAACTTGGAGGGCTGGAAGGGTGCTGCAGCCAACTTGGAGGCCTGGAGGGGTGCTGCAGCCAACCTGGAGGCCTGTAGGGGTGCTGCAGTCAACTTGGAGGCCTGGAGGGGTGCTGCAGTCAACTTGGAGGCCTAGAGGGGTGCTGCAGTCAACTTGGAGGCCTGGAGGGGTGCTGCAGTCAACTTGGAGGCCTGGAACTCAGCTGGAGGCAGTGCAGGGGGAGCCCAAATCACAGCAAGCACAGGGGCCAGGGCAGCCGCAAACATGGTGGCCAGTGTTGCCACCTGTGGAATCTGTGGCTCTGCAGCCACTGGAACCAGGGGCCAAGCCAATGCTGCCATGGGGGTTTTGGAGATTGCAGCAGCTGAAGAGGAGACCTGAACCACTGCAGGCGATGTGGAGGCCTGGGGAGCTGCTTGGGCAGGCGACGTGGAGGCCTGGGGAGCTACTGGGGCAGGCGACGTGGAGGCCTGGGGAGCTACTGGGGCAGGCGACGTGGAGGCCTGGGGAGCTGCTGGGGCAGGCGACTTGGAGGCCTGGGGAGCTGCTGGGGCAGGCAACGTGGAGGCCTGGGGAGCTGCTGGGGCAGCTGGTCTGGGACTCTGTGGGACCACTGCAGTTGGTCTGGGACTCTGTGGGACAGCTGGAAACGTTTGGGGCAAAGGCTCTGAGGGTGGAGGGGCGGGACATCGGGAGGGGCGGGACATCGGGAGGACTGGTGCATTGTGCGCCTACGGCTCTTCTGAGGGCGAGGGACCTGGCAGGGAGGAAACCACAAATTCTCGTCTTCGTCCGACTCGTCCTCCTCATCACAAAAGGGGAACGGGAACTTGGGCCTGTTCATGAGGCGGAGAGCCCAACACTGGGCTTCTCTCTCCTCCGCCTCACCCAAGAGGATGGGCTAAGCCTGAGGGACACCGCCCGGCTTTATTGCCAGGTGGGTGCCTGTGAATTGGTTCTCCAACTTACCAGAACGCCACCTCCGAGTCTGTGCTGGATCCATATTTTGGCCAGATAATTTTGTCACGAATTGGGGTGGATCAGACAAGCGCATACTCAGATAAAGGTTTAAAAGTTTTTTGTTTTTTTAAAAGCCAGCGGCGTCTGGCAGGGGGTTCTGGTTCTGGTACCGGACCGCTCTGGGGGAGACAGACAGATTAGTGGCTGTAAGCAGAACAGAGTAAACAAGAATAAAGCCACTAACCTTCTGTCTCTGGAACCAGTCTGAGATGTGGGCCAGGTGGGTCCCGGTACCGGTCCGAATCTCAGGAGCCGGTAACATGCGCATGGGCGCACAGAGCAGCAGCGCTCAGCGTGAGCACGAACAAGTAGTGAGGCTGGATGGGCGAGCTGTGAAGCTGAGGAGTTTAGGCAGCAGAACTTTATCCAGGGGCAGGCAAGGGTCAAAACCAGAGAGAAATGCAGCCAGACAGAAGAACCAAAAGGGGAATCCAGTCCAGGGGCAAAGGCGAGAATGAGAGGTTGTGGGCAAAGCTTTGGTCGAAAACTGTGATAAGAAGAGGGAACGCTGGACATCTATGGAAATCTATAATTATCTGGCGGCGACTGAGGAGAAACAGGGAGCTTAAATAGTGAACTGAAACAGGTGTTGCTCATGAATGTAGATTGCGGTAGATGGTGGAGGGGGCGTGGCACAGGGTGACAGGAGCTGAATGAATGAGGGGAACTCAAAACTAAAGCAGGAACAAACGTGAATGATCTAAAAACAGGGGCTGTGGTATGAGGAGCAGAGGCTTAAACAGATGGGGGGGCAGCGGGGGCCGCTGAGCGTGACACATGGAGCTTAAAAGAGAGATGCGAGTTGACCAAGATACCCAAATATTTATAGGAATCAACAAACTCAATGGGGACATCATTTGAGGATAAAATCGGAGGAAGAACTGCTGGGACCGACTTCCTGTTTGAAAAAAGCATTCCTTTGGTTTTGTCAGCATTTAGGAAAAGTTTGAGGCGGAACAAATCAGACTGGATGATGTCTAATGTGGATTGCAAAAGCTGGAAAGCCTTATCAACTGTTTTAGCTCGACAATAAACAACTGTGTCATCAGCATAGAAATGTATGGATGAATCAGGGATGTTTTGACCTACATTACCTATGTAGAATGTAAAGAGGGTGGGTCCTAAGACTGAGCCTTGAGGTACACCATTGTTGACTTAAATAACTGGAGGAAGTACCATTATGTTGAACACATTGCCTCCGATCTGAGACATAGTTAGAGAACCAACCAATGGTGTGTTCTGAGAAACCGATTTCTGAGAGATTATGACACAAGATGTTATGAGCCACAGTGTCAAAATCTTTAGACAGAGCTAAGAAAAGTGCAGCACAATAATCCTTAGCATCCAGTGCTTCAACAACGTCAATAAGAACCTTCAGTGAAGCAGTTGTTGTACTGTGTTGTTTCCTGAAACCAGATTGATGGAGAGGTAAGATGTTAAATGAGTCCAGATACAGTGCCTTGCGAAAGTATTCGGCCCCCTTGAACTTTTCAACCTTTTGCCACATTTCAGGCTTCAAACTAAGCAGTGTTTCCCCTACCATTAAACAAGCGGGGCGCCCCGCCCCGTCAACAGAACCCCACCCCCAACTACCTGTCTGCACTGACGTAACGCTAAACTAGCGGCTTGCAATGCAGGTGCTAAAAAGCTAAAGGCAGCCTCTTCCTTCATGCTGAACCCTCACATTGAATGCACCCCCGCCACTCGAAAACTGTCGGTAAAAACAGCACACGGCTCAGATGTGCATCTGTCTCTCCCCCTACCGACCCCCTCGCCAAAAAAAACCACAAAACTGTAGGTTCAGACAGCACGCGGCTGAGATGTGTGTCTGTCTCTCTCCTCTCACACACCCTGCTCTAAAACTGTAACTGTCCGTGCAAACAGCGTGCAACTGCCTCTATGACTTTATTTGACTTGGCCATTCCAACACCTGGATACGTTTATTTGTGAACCATTCCATTAGAGATTTGGCTTTATGCTTTGGATCATTGTCTTGTTGGAAGATAAATCTCTGTCCCAGTCTCAGGTCTCTTGCAGACTCAAACAGGTTTTCTTCCAGAATGGTCCTGTATTTGGTCCCATCCATCTTCCCATCAATTCTGACCATCTTCCCTGTCCCTTCTGACGAAAAGCAGACCCAAACCATGATGCTGCCACCACCATGTTTGACAGTGGGGATGGTGTGTTCAGAGTGATGAGCTGTGTTGCTTTTACGCCAAACATATCGTTTTGCATTGTGGCCAAACAGTTCGATTTTGGTTTCATCTGACCAGAGCACCTTCTTCCACATGTTTGGTGTGTCTCCCAGGTGGCTTATGGCAAACTTTAAGCAACACTTTTTATGGACATCTTTGAGAAATGGCTTTCTTCTTGCCACTTTTCCACAAAGGCCAGATTTGTGCAGTGTACGACTGATTGTTGTCCTATGGACAGACTTTCCCACCTCAGCTGTAGATCTCTGCAGTTCATCCAGGCCGGGTCTTGGTAGATTTGCAGTGGTCTGATACTCCTTCCATTTCAATATGATTGCTTGCACAGTGCTCCTTGGGATGTTTAAAGTTTGGGAAATCTTTTTGTATCCAAATCCGGCTTTAAACTTCTCCACAACAGTATCTCGGACCTGTCTGGTGTGTTCCTTGGTCTTCATGATGCTCTCTGCGCTTTGAACAGAACCCTGAGACTATCACAGAGCAGGTACATTTATACGGAGACTTGATTACACACAGGTGGATTCTATTTATCATCATCAGTCATTTGGGACAACATTGGATCATTCATAGATCCTCACTAAACTTCTGGAGTGAGTTTGCTGCACTGAAAGTAAAGGGGCCGAATAATATTGCACGCCCCACTTTTCAATTTTTTATTTGTTAAAAAAGTTTGACACATCCAATAAATTTCATTCCACTTCACAATTATAGGTCCTTCTAAAAAAATTAGCATATTGTGATAAAGGTCATTATTTTCCATAATGTAATGATAAAAATGAAACTTTCATAAATTTCAGATTCATTGCACACCAACTGAAATATTTCAGGTCTTTAATTGTTTTAATACTGATGATTATGGCATACAGCTCATGAAAACCCAAAATGCCTGTCCCAAAAAATTAGCATATTTCATCCCACCAATGAAAGACAAGTGTTTTTAATACAAAAACGCCAACCTTCAAATAATCATGTTCAGTTATGCATTCAATACTTGGTCGGGAATCCTTTTGCATGAATGATTGCTTCAATGCGGCGTGGCATGGAGGCAATCAGCCTGTGACACTGCTGAGGTGTTATGGAGTCCCAGGATGCTTCAATAGCGGTCTTAAGCTCATCCAGAGTGTTGGGTCTTGCGTCTCTCAACTTTCTCTTCACAATATCCCACAGGTTCTCTATGGGGTTCAGGTTAGGAGAGTTGGCAGGCCAATTGAGCACAGTAATACCATGGTCAGTAAACGACTTACCAGTGGTTTTGGCACTGTGAGCAGGTGCCAGGTCGTGCTGAAAAATGAAATTTTCATCTCCATAAAGCTTTTCAGCAGATGGAAGCATGAAGTGCTCCAAAATCTCCTGATAGCTAGCTGCATTGACCCTGCGCTTGATAAAACACAGTGGACCAACACCAGCAGATGACATGACACCCCAGTGACTGTGGAAACTTGACACTGGACCTCTAGCAATGTGAATTCTGTGTCTCCTCTCTTCCTCCAGACTCTGGGACCTTGATTTCCAAAGGAAATGCAAAATTTACTGTAATCAGAGAACATAACTTTGGACCACTCAGCAGCAGTCCCAGGCCAGATGCTTCTGACGCAGTCTCTTGTTCAAGAGTGGCTTGACCTGGGGAATGCGGCACCTGTAGCCCATTTCCTGCACACGCCTGTGCACGGTGGCTCTGGAAGTTTCTACTCCAGACTCAGTCCACTGCTTCCGCAGATCCCCCAAGGTCTGGAATCGGCCCTTCTCCACAATCCTCCTCAGGGTCCGGTCACCTCTTCTCTTTGTGCAGCGTTTTCTGCCACACTTTTCCCTTACCACAGACTTCCCACTGAGGTGTCTTGATACAGCACTCTGGGAACAGCCTATTCGTTCAGCAATTTCTTTCTGTGTCTTACCCTCTTGCTTGAGGGTGTCAATGATGGCCTTCTGGACAGCAGTCAGGTCGGCAGTCTTACCCATAATTGCGGTGTTGAGTGATGAACAAGGCTGGGAGTTTTTAAAAGCCTTAGGAATCTTTTGCAGGTGTTTAGAGTTACGTCGTTGATTCAGATGGTTAGGTTAATAGCTTATTTAGAGAACCTTTTCATGACATGCTATTTTTTTGGGACAGGCATTTTGGGTTTTCATGAGCTGTATTCCATAATCATCAGTATTAAAACAATTAAAGACCTGAAATATTTCAGTTGGTGTGCAATGAATCTGAAATATATGAAAGTTTAATTTTTATCATTACATTATGGAAAATAATGCCCTTTATCACAATATGCTAATTTTTTGAGAAGGACCTGTATGTCCCACTTGTTGTTGATTCTTCAGAAAAAATTAAAATTTTATATCTTTATGTTTTTGTTCTAGAATTGCGCCGCTCAGGGTGGCAGCATGTTGGAGCAGCTCTGTAACTTTCATTCTGTGTTATTGCTTTTGAAAACTTTTCTGGATGTAAATCACTTTTTTCAGATAATTACTTCCTCTGGTATTGGATGCTGTGCAGCTGGAAGGATTTTTATAGAAACTTTTCTACTTTTGGGCATTTGTTATGATGCGTAACCATGGTGACAAGGTGTTTTTTTAACAACCAGGAGCATCTAATTAACATATCAAAAGCTCAAATACATCAGCTACAGTCCCAAAGGAGTAGAAAAGGAGGCACCGTGGTTGAATTTACATCAACCTGGCAGCTGTGCTCGTGCACCTGACCACCAAGATCATGGAGCTGGTGGGAAACTCAGCTTTTGACAATGGGAGGACCAGGATCATGCCCCCAACACCGTAAGCTGGCTGTCCGTGGTGACGAGAAGCTCGGCAGACTGCTGGGAGGAGTGACCATCGCTCAGGGAGGAATTCTACCCAGCAGTCGGGCAGTTCTGCTACCCAGGAGGACCGAGAGGCCCACCAGATCTGACATCAAGCTGGATCCAGGTGGACGGATCAGTATCTGTGGCCAGATTCTTTGAATTCACTGCAGGAGATCCTTCCTGCCCACAACTCAGCATCTATAACAACTCTTGAACAAAACCAAGATGATGAGCTACGATAACACTTAATTTCCCTCTGAGATTAATAAAGTATTGTTGAATTGAATTGAAGCCTGAAATGTGGCAAAAGGTTGAAAAGTTCAAGGGGCCGAATACTTTCGCAAGGCACAGTAATTTTTGATTTGAGAGTTTATCAGTTTTTGTAGAACCTTGGCTAAAATGCAGAGTTTAGAGATTGGTTGATAGTTGTTCAGTGAGATGGGGTCACCTCCCTTCAGCAAAGGAAGAACAAAGGCTGTTTTCCAAGCATCTGGAATGGAGTTTTGGCTTATGGAAAGATTAATGATATGGGTCACAGGGACTGTGATGATATGTGCAGCCAGCTTTAAGAAATAAGGTAGAAGTTCATCTGGACCTGCAGATTTTTTAGTATCAAGACCTTTTAACAGTTTATTTACCTCACTAACTGAGAACAGAGAAAAAGGGAATGTGTGATTAACTGAGGATTGACTTGTAGGAGGGATTTGATTTGTAGAAGTTTGGTTATTAAGTGAAGTGGCTGATTTTCCATTAGTAACTGTGTCAAATAAAGAACCAGAAGCAACAAAATGTTTGTTGAAACTGTTCCTGTGTCAAATAAGCACAAGATCCTGAACTGAGTTAACGAGAAGTTGTGATGGGAGGTCAGATGATTGAGGGCTGCCTGAGAGAGATTTGACGGTTTTCCAGAATCTGTTAGGATCATTTAGATTTTTGGAGGTCTGAGATAAGAAATAGTTGCGTTTTGCTGCTTTTATAGCTGTTGTGCATTTATTCCTCATCTGCCGAAAGCTCAACCAATCAGTGTCTGAGCCAGATTTCCTCGCTGCGGCCCAAAGATGATCTCTCCTGTGCAGGAGGTCAGCTAGCTCTGGAGTAAACCAGGGGCTGTCTCGTCCCTTTATTCTGAACTGACGAAAAGGAGCATGTTTGTTCACAAAATAAATGAAACTATTATGAAAATAGTTCCAATCGGTGGTCACGTTGTCAGTTAATAGAATACAATGCCAGTCAAAGTGGGATAGATTCCAGAGGAATGACTGTTCACAAAAATGTTTCAGATCCCTTTTTTGAATTAATCTGGGCTTAGAAGGTGGAAGTTTAATATCTCTGAGAGCCGCTATTACACAATGATAACTCAAAATTCAGCGAATACACCTGGACCAGGGAATTTGTGAGGCATATTAGTTAGAAACAGGTCTTAAATTAAAGATTTTTCAGGACAGTTTTTATTTGGTCTAGTGGGAGAGTCGATCAATTGGCTTAGATTGAGAGACAGGCAACATTCCTTGAATTTATCACAGATGGGGGTTGACTTATGCCAGTCAATGTTGAAAACTGCCAAAAAAAAAATCTCTTTGAATTTTAAATTTCCAAGGAATTCCATCAGGGAGGACAGAGCCTCAGATGTTGCTGAGGAGGGACGATAACGTCCCACTACAGATAAGATCTGGCCTCCATTCAAAGTGATGTTTACAGCTAAGGCATCAAACTGGTTTGGAATTGTTTTAGCAGACACAAGACTAGAAACCAGAGAATCTCTGATGTAAATAGCGACTCCACCCCCACTTTTTTGACGATCACAGCGATAGATGTTAAATCCATTGATAGTCTAGGCTTAAGACTGTCCTTTTTGCTAAATCCTATAGTTAGGGTCGGCTTGGGTTTCCTGAGCTGTCCCTTAGTTATGCTGCTATAGGCTTAGACTGCTGGAGGACAAACTGACCACAATTTTCACTCTACTACTGTCTTTACTTACTCTGCTCAACCTGTTTTGTATTTGTAATTATTTTTTCCATCCTTAACTGGGGGGGGGGGGGGGGGG
>NC_056512.1:10790573-10818476 GCF_014905685.2 Nematolebias whitei
TTGTCTTTCAGATACACCTGGACCTATACCTGGACCTACCATTCTGTGTTTGTCTGTCTCTCCTTCCTGTCCTCTCAACCAGCAGGTCAAAGCAAATGGCCGCTAGTCCTGAGCCTGGTTCTGCTGGAGGTTTCTTCCTTTTAAAAGGGAGTTTTTCCTTTCCACTGTTGCCACTGTGCTTGCTCAGGATGGGAGACAGCAACGAAGCCAAGATTCAACTTGTCTGCAGGATTCCTTAGAGAACTTTACTAATTGGCTTTTATGTATGTGAATGTTTCTGTAAAGTGTCCTGAGACAACTTTGTTGTGATTTGGCGCTATATAAATAAACTGAATTGAATTGATTATCAGGTCATTATTCAGTACAGATTTGTTGTTAATAATAATAATAATAATAAATGTCCAATGAAAAGTCTGTAGTTACGTGCTCAAAAATATCAAGATATTAAAAAAAAGTCATTGGGGCCCATTCACCAGTCTTGGTGTTTTTAAAAAACAAAAAGAAAAAGATAAGGAAACGAGTCAAAAAGTGTTGAAACCCTTAATGCAGGGGAATTAAGTTGGACAACTGACAGAGGCTCTATGTAAAAGCTTGGTCTTTGTTTTTTCTGTGGTTGGTTTTTTTTTTTTCTATCCTTAACGTGTTTTCGTCTTTCAGGTACACCTGCATCTTCATCTGGACCTAACATTCTGTGTTTGTTTGTCTCTCCTTCCTGTCCTCTCAAACCAGCCGATCAAAGCAGATGGCCACTCGTCCTGAGCCTGGTTCTGATGGAGGTTTCTTTACTTTAAAACAAAGGTTTTCCTTTCCACTGTTTCTATTGTGCTTGCTCAGGATGGGAGACTGTGACAAAAATGAAGATTCAACGTGTCTGCTGCTTCCTTAGATAGAGAACTTTACTAATAGGCTTTTCTATGTATGTGAATGTTCCTGTTCAGTGCCCTGAGACAACTTTGTTGTGATTTGGAGCTATATAAATAAACTGAATTGAATTCCTGGGTCTATGTCCTGCTTTTGCAGTGTACACAGTTCATGTATCCTTACTGACTATGGTGGCTTTTTAGTATATGATGTAATACAATATAATTCTTAGCAATAAATATTGTATGCACATACAAAATACTTGCCGTTATCTCTGGATGTGACTGCCCTCCATTTAAGACGCTATAAGTTCTGAGCGTTTTGTGACAAATACTTCCTGGAAGTTCAGGATTGACGTGAGTTTTGTTTTCATGAGATGCTGGGAGCTCTGTAATCTTCTGAAGTGTTGTGTGGGGCGGATGCTCACATTGGTGTTTAACTTACCAACTTATTCCATGAGATGGTCATGTTGTCAGCATGTACGCCTGGTTATACGTATGTATGGAGAAGTTTAGTTCCTCTGTCTAGAGGAGGGAACACTCCTTATCGCACTGGACTGCAGACACCTCTGTAAAATGAAACTTCTGCACCAGTCTACCTGAGCTGTGGTCCAGTCCTTGTGATCAAACTGCTCCAGTAGTCTCAGGTTTGAAGGATTCCTTCTCCAGATGTTCAACAGGATTTAGATCAGGGCTCAGAGGACTACTTCAGAACACTCCAATCTTTGGTTCTGAGCCATTGTTGGGTGTTTTAGCCGTTTGTTGTGGGTCATTCTGTTGGAGGACACATGACATGCAACTGACACTGAGCAGCACATTTTGCTCCAGAATAACTTGATAGTCTTAGTTGTATGAGTGTGATAAAGCACTGATTAATCTTTGTGCAGATCTAGTAGAGTGCTGCATGAATGAGGCACAGATTGTGTTGTAAAGAGCTTTGAGTGTATTGACCAGACAGAAAGGTGCTAAAAGTACAGTCCATTTACCATTTACTTTAGTTTTATTGTACCCTGCACAGGTTTAGTTCAGATGCAACAAAGCAGCTCCAGAACAGAACTTTAAGTAAACAATGATGACCTAAAGTTGAATTAAAATCCATTCTGTGGGCTGAGATATTTTACTGACAGACAAATGACTTCATCAGTGTCTTCAATAAGTGTTGGGAGTCAGTCAAATTCAAGAAGTTTCCTTCAGCTAGCTGCCCTCAGCCAACAGAATAACTACCATAGTTTGCACTTTTTATTTAAGCTGTAAAAAAGTTTTATTGGTCTGTATTTTCAACTAACTTTATTTACAACAAACTTCTTATTAGACACATAAATCCATATTTGTAGAAGACTAAAATTAAAATAAAAAAGCCCAGGCACGACAATAATCTGTCCAATGTGTGTCAGGGCGTGGCCTCCCAGCACCTCCGTCGCTTGAACAGGTCAAAGGTGAAGTAGGCAGGGCGTGGCATAGGCAAAGGTTTCTGGGTGCCTGGTTCCTCCTCTTGTGGAAGGGGCTTCTGTCTGATAAGGTCAGAGGTCGTGAAGAAGAGCAGGGAGGGGCCCTCTACTGGCTCAGGGTCATGGCAGCGAGGCGGGGCCAGCAGCAGCCTGTCCTGCAGCACCTGGCTGATCAGCTGATCGTCCGGCACACTGACGCTGACCAGCGAGTTGAAGAGCAGCTGGGAGCGAGAGACGTTCACCACTGCAGGAAACAAACATCACTTCAACTTCACATCAAAACCAGTTTGGGCTGAGGAATTTCCCTAAAACTAACAACAAACTTCAGGCCTGCCCGCCTTCATACGGTTGACTAAAGTTAAAGTTGTTCCGGTCAAACGTGTGAATGCGTATGTGTTAGGAATGACTCTCAGCTACCACTGCATCACAGTTTAGCTCAAAACTTGTAGCTAAATTTTGTTTTGTAAGGTTTCTTAGCTGTGACGCTCAATTTGAGGTCAAAGGTTAACCAGTTGTAGATGTACATCCAACAGATGTTTCCTGAAATATTCATTAGAACCAGCTGAGCAGCAGCAGCTGCTACAGCCAGCTCATTAGGGTTAATAACTATAGTTTAAGTTAATTTCAAAGCTCGTCATTAAACATATAATTTAAAGCCTAAAACACTTTTCAAAACGACCAGATTCAACTATCTGAAAAGTTTCCATATTTAAAGTTTTATTTGTTCATCACTGCTCTACTGCAACTGCTTCTGTCGTCTTCTGCTGATCAGATGCACCTCGTGATTGATAATCAGGTTCAGCGGGCAGGAAGAGACAAATGAGTTAACTGAGAAGCAGCTTACCTTCTGCAGCTCGGGCATTGATCAAGTTTTTGGTCCTCTCTGACTTTTGAAGTGTCTCCTGAAGAGCTTTCTGGGAGTTGAACTCTGCCCCCTGAAGAAAAGGTGAACAGGTAAACACAGACCCAAGAGGTGCTGCACGTTACACAACTGTTCTACAAGTGACAGCAGAGGCTAATGACACTCATCATCCCAGGGATTAGACAGATCCAAGCAGCAGAAGAGCTCAATTGAACAAAGTTGACCAGTAAAATGCCACCATTATAAATGGAAGGTTCGTGTTCTTAGAGGATGGCATGATTTAAGGAAAACAGAAAATATAGTGATATTTATGATTTAAAATGTAGTACATACTCCCTACCAATTATTCTAATATTGTTTTTTTTCATCTCCCTGGGCTGCCACCTTACCATGGTGGAGGGGTTTGAGTGTCCCAATGATCCTAGGAACTATGCTGTCAGGGGCTTCACGCCCCTAGTAGGGTCACCCAAGGCAGACAGGTCCTAGGTGAGGGACCAGACAAAGATTAGCCCAAACACCCCAATGATGAGCAAAATAAATGGACTCGATGTTCCCTCGCCTGGACGTGGGTCACCTGGGCCCCACTCTGGAGCCAGGCCAGGAGGTGGGGCACGCAGGTGGGCGCCTGGTGGCCGGGCTTTTGCCCATGGAGCTCGGCCGGGCACAGCCCGAAGAGGAGACGTGGGTCCCCCTTCCCATGGGCTCACCACCTGTGGGAGGGGCCAAAGGGGTCGGTGCAATGTGGGATGGGTGGTGGCTGAGGTCGGGGACCCTGGCGGTCTGATCCTCGGCTACAGAAGCTGGCTATTGGGACGTGGAATGTCACCTCACTGTTGGGGAAGGAGCCTGAACTGGTGTGTGAGGTTAAGAGGTTCCGGTTAGAAATAGTCAGACTCACCTTTACGCATGGCTCTGGAACCAGTTTCCTTGAGAGGGGTTGGACACTCTTCCACTCTGGAGTTGCCCCTGGTGAGAGGCGCCGAGAAGGAGTGGGCATACTTATTGCCCCCCCATCTTGGTGCCTGTGTGTTGGGGTTCACCCCGGTGAATGAGAGGGTGGCCTCCCTCTGCCTACATGTGGGGGAACGGGTTCTGACTGTCGTTTGTGCTTATACACCAAATGGCAGCTCAGATTATCCACCCTTTCTGGAGTCCTTGGAGGGGGTACTGGAAAGTGCACCTCCTGGGGACTCCCTTGTTCTGCTGGGGGACTTCAATGCTCACATTGGCAATGACAGTGAGACCTGGAGGGGTGTGGTTGGGAGGAACGGCCCCCCTGATCTGAACCCGAGTGGTGTTCTGTTGTTGGACTTCTGTGCTCGCCATGGATTGTCCATAACAAACACCATGTTCAAGCATAAGGGTGTCCATAAGTGCTCTTGGCACCAGGACACCTTAGGCCGCAATTCAATGATCGACTTTGTCATCGTCTCATTTGATCTGTGGCCACATGTCTTGGACACTCGGGTGAAGAGAGGGGCGGAGCAGTCTACTGACCACTACCTGGTGGTGAGTTGACTCCGATGGTAGGGGAGGATGCCGGTCAGACCTGGCAGGCCCAAACATATTGTAAGGGTTTGCTGGGCACATCTGGCAGAGTCTCCTGTGAGACGGAGCTTTAACTCCCACCTACAGGAGAACTTTGAACATGTTCCTGGGGAGGTAGGGGACAATGAGTCCGAGTGGGCCATGTTCCGTGCCTCTATTGTCGAGGCAGCTTACCGGAGCTGTGGCCGCAAGGTTGTCGGTGCCTGTCGCGGTGGCAACCCTTGAACCCAGTGGTGGACACTGGCAGTAAGGAATGCTGTCAGGCTGAAGAAGGAGTCCTATTGGGCCTTTTTGGCCTGTGGGACCCCGGAAGCAGCTGTTGGGTACCGGCAGTCCAAACGACATGCGACTCGGGTGGTCGCTGAGGCAAATACTCGGGCATGGGGGGAGTTCGGAGAGGCCATGGAGAATGACTTCCGCACGGCTTCGAGGCGATTCTGGTCCACCATCCGGTGTCTCAGGGGGGAAAGCGGTACACCACCAACACTGTTTATATTGGGGGTGGTGTGCTGCTGACCTCAACTCCGGATGTCGTGGGTCGGTGGGCAGAATACTTTGAAGACCTCCTCAATCCCACCGGCACGTCTTTCACCGAGGAAGCAGCACCTGGGGACGCTGGGTTGGGCCCTCTAATCTCTGGTGCTGAGGTCACCGAGGTGGTTACAAAACTCCTCGGTGGCAGGGCCCCGGGGGTGGATGAGATTCGCCCAGAGTTCCTTAAGGCTCTGGATGTTGTAGGGTTGTGTTGGCTTACGTGACTCTGCAATATTGCGTGGACATCGAGGGAAGTTTCCCTGGATTGGCAGACCGGGGTGGTTGTCCCCCTATTCAAAAAGGGGGACATTAGAGAGTGTTCCAACTACAGGGGGATCACGCTCTTAAGCCTCTCTGGTAAGGTCTATTCGGGGGTTCTGGAAAGGAGGGTCCGTCGGATAGTCGAACCTCGGATTCAGGAGGAGCAGTGCGGTTTTCATCCTGGTCATGGAACACTGGACCAGCTCTACACTCTCAACAGGATCCTGGAGGGTGCATGGGAGTTTGCCCAACCGGTCTACATGTGCTTTGTGGACTTGGAGAAGGCGTTCGACCGCGTCGCTCGGGGAACCCTGTGGGGGGTACTCTGGGAGTATGGGGTACCAGGCCCTTTGATACGGGCTGTTAGGTCCCTGTATGACTGGTGTCAGAGCCTGGTCCGCATTACTGGCAGTAAGTCGGGCCTGTTCCCGGTGAGATTTGGACTCCGCCAAGGTTACCCTTTGTCACTGATTCTGTTCATAACTTTTTTAGACAAAATTTCTAGGCGCAGCCAAGGTGTTGAGGGGATCCGTTTTGGTGGCCTTAGGATTGCTTCTGTTTTTTGCAGATGATATCGTCCTGTTGGCTTCATCAGATCGTGATCTGCAGCTTTCGCTGGAGCGGTTCGTAGCCGAGTGCGACACAGCCGGGATGAAGATCAGTTCCTCCAAATCCGAGGCCATGGTCTTGAGCCGGAAAAGGACCCTCTCTGGGTCAGGGAGGAGATCCTGCCCCAAGTGGAGGAGTTCAAGTATCTTGGGGTCTTGTTCACGAATGAGGGAAAAATGGAGCGTGAGATCGATAGGCGGATAGGTGCAGTGTCTGCAGTGAAGCGGGCACTGTACAGGTCTGTCGTGGTGAAGAGAGAGCTGAGTCAAAAGGCGAAGCTCTCAATTTACCGATCGATCTATGTTCATACCCTCATCTATGGTCATGAGCTTTGGGTTGTGACCGAAAGAACGAGATCTCGGATACAATCGGCCAAAATGAATTTTCTCCGCAGGGTGTCTGAGCTCTCCCTTAGAGATGGGCTGAGAAGCTCGATCATCCGGGAGGGACTCAGAATAGAGCCGCTGCTTCTCCACGTCGAGAGGAGCCAGTTGAGGTGGCTCAGGCATCTGGTTAGGATGTCTCCTGGACCCCTCCCTGGTGAGGTGTTCTGGATACATCCCACTGGGAGGAGGCCAAGAGGAAGACCCTAGACACGTTGGAGGGACTATGTTTCTCAGCTGGCCTGGGAACGCCTCGGGATTTCCCCGAAGGAGCTGGCCCAAGTGGCTGGGCCTCCCTACTTAAGATGCTACCCCGCGACCCAACCCCGGATAAGCGGAAGAAAATGGATGGATGGATGTTTTGTGTTTTTATTCCATGTGCTGTAATTATTTCTTGTTACTTTTATTTGATGCTGTGATCTTTTTGTTAAGCACTTTGGTAACAGTTTCTATTTTAAATGTGCTCTATAAATAAATCTGACTTGACTACCACCTTGTGCATGTGCAGATTTGTCTTTTTTTTATTTGTGTATTTTGCTTCTTTGACTATTTCATATGTATTTTTTATGTACAATTAGAAAATGTTACTGGATGCCTCGAATTTCCCACATGGGACTGACTGATAGATTAAATAGGTACGTAAGTAACTAAAGTAAGTAAGTAAAATAAATAACTAAAGTAAGTAAATAAAGTAAGTAAAATAAGTAAGTCAAGTAAAGTAAGTAAGTCAAGTAAAGTAAATAAAGTAAGTACCAAAATTGCCAGAGTATAAGCCGCTATTTTTTTCCACATGCTTTGGACTCCACTTGTACACAGGAGCAGCTAATTTATGTATTTTTCATTTTATTTTAACATTTTATTTTGACAGGCTGCCAAGCTTCCTGCTGCTGTAAAACAATTCAATTCAATTCAGTTTATTTATATAGCGCCAAGCACGGTGGTGCAACTAGGCCTGTTGCAATAAACAATAAATCAATTATCCATTCATCCATCCATTTTCTTCCGCTTAACCGGGGTCGGGTCACGGGGGTAGCAGCCTAAGTAGGGAGGCCCAGACTTCCCTCTCCCCAGCCACTTGGGCCAGCTCTTCAAGGGGAATCCTGAAATTCCCAGACCAGCCGAGAAACATAGTCCCTCCAGCGTGTCCTGGGTCATCCTCTAGGCCTCCTTCCGGTGGGACGTGTCCGGAACACCTCACCAGGGAGGCGTCCAGAAGGCATCCTAAACAGATGCCCAAGCCACCTCAACTGGCTCCTCTCGACGTGGAGAAGCAGCGGCTCTACTCTGAGTCCCTCCCGGATGATCGAGCTTCTCACCCTGTCTCTAAGGGAGAGCCCAGACACCCTGCGGAGAAAACTCATTTTGGCCGCTTGGATCCAAGATCTCACTCTTTCGGTCACAACCCAAAGCTCGTGACCATAGATGAGGGTAGGAACGTAGATCAATCGGTAAATTGAGAGCTTCACCTTTTGACTCAGCTCTCTCTTCACCACGACAGACCTGTACAGCGCCTGCTTCACAGCTGACGCTGCACCTATCCGCCTATCGATCTCACGCTCCATTTTTCCCTCATTCGTGAACAAGACCCCAAGATACTTGAACTCCTCCACTTGGGGCAGGACCTCCTCCCTGACCTGGAGAGGGCACTCTACCCTTTTCCGGCTCAAGACCATGGCCTCGGATTTGGAGGAACTGATCCTCATCCCGGCCGCGTCGCATTCGGCTGCGAACCGCTCCAGCGAAAGCTGTAGATCACGATCTGATGAAGCCAATAAGACCACATCATCTGCAAAAAGCAGAGACGCAATCCTAAGGCCACCAAAACAGATCCCCTCAACACCTTGGCTGCACCTAGAAGTTCTGTCCATGAAAAATTATGAACAGAATCAGTGACAAAGGGCAACCTTGGCGGAGTCCAACTCTCAACGGGAACAAGCCCGACTTATTGCCGGCGATGCGGACCAGGCTCTGACACCGGTCATACAGGGACCTAACAGCCCGTATCAAAGGGCCTGGTACCCCATACTCCCAGAGTACCCCCCACAGGGTTCCCTGAGGGACGCGGTCCAACACCTTCTCCAAGTCCACAAAGTACATGTAGACCGGTCGGGCAAACTCCCACGCACCCTCCAGGACCCTGCTGAGAGTGTAGAGCTGGTCCAGTGTTCCATGACCAGGATGAAAACCGCACTGCTCCTCCTGAATCAGAGGTTGGACTATCCGACGGACCCTCCTCTCCAGAACCCCCGAGTAGACCTTACCAGGGAGGCTCAAGAGTGTGATTCCCCTGTAGTTGGAACTAGGGGTTGAATGAGTATATAATTTTTAAACTCGACATTAACATAATAAAACCCGAGTAGAACTCGAGTATTTGATGACGTCATAGATCTCAAGATACAAAAATAAATAAATAAATAAAACTGCAAAAAAAAAGGTAATTATTTACAAAAAAAGACCAACAAAACATTGGGAGCGTATATTATGCTCCTACCATTTATTATACTGCAAATAAGTCACAGGAAAAACTAAACTATTAGTTATTATTATTAAACTGCAAACGTGAAGGAACGTGCAGCACGTCAAAAACGAAACTTAAACCGAAACTTGTTCTGGTTCGGTGGATTGAACCCGGTGTTACACCATACTCTGTGACCTGCAACAGTGCAACACCGCCCCCTATGGCCATACGGTGGTCACATAATATGACGTCACTACGGATACCCAACGTAACATTTTTAACCTCGATAGATGTCCTAGCAATCGATGTGTAGATTACTCGAGTACTCTGTTAATGCCCTAGTTGGAACACACTCTACGGTCCCCGTTTTTGAATAGGGGAACCATTCAGGTATATGATAAACAGAAATTACATCTTTGAATTAATAACATGCAATGTTCTACCAGAAGGTGTCGCTGTCCATCTGTCCATCTCCTAGAAAGGAATGTCCTTAAACAAAGGGTTATTTAATGTGTTATCTTCATGGGAACGAGTTCTGGGAGGAATACTCCTTTTTGATAAAGGTGTAATGAGAGACACCGAGAGATGGATTTAGCTCAGGGGTGCTCTCTTACATTTTATAATATCTGGACTAATTCAAGTACATAATATTATACTTAATTTAAACGGATTCTTTCATTTTTCTGGACTAAGTAATATCGTGCCTAGAAGATTAAATGTGGACAAAGACGTGTTTAAATTTCTGACCCACCAACAACAGTGCGGTCTTTTATTTATCAAAACGATTTAAACACATCACACATTTTACATATTGATTGGCATAATTGATTACAATAACACAGCTTAATTAATGAGCTTTACAATGGGAAATCATACGGCCATGATTCCTCACTTGCAGCTTGAAACAACAGACATATCCTTAGATCTTAAATTAATGTCTGCAGGCTTTTAGCTTATCTTTACTGGTGTAAGGATGTTACTTTTCTGTGGCCCGGTGTGTCTGTTTCCCTCGTGCTCCCTCATTAGTTTCCATTGTTGCCACCTGTGTCTCGTCCCAGCTGTTTGTCATCATGTCTCGTCTTCTCCCGGTATTTAAGTCATCCTATTCTGTCTTGTCCTTTGTCGGGTCGTCCTTCGTTGGGTACGCTTCCTTGGGTCTCCTGAGTCTCTCCTTGTCTTCCTGGTTCCTCGAGTTCCCCGTGTCTCCTGAGTTCCCCGTGCCTCCCTCCTTGTTTATGTAAGTTTTGCTGCCCCGTCAGCTTGTTTATTTTGTACTTTTCATTTATCATTAAAAGCCTATTTTTGTATATCTGCCGAGTTGAGTCCCTGTTCTGCACTCTGGGTTCGCTCCGACCACAAATCCTAACAACTGGCAGGGAAATATAGAGATGGAGTAAACTTTAAGAAGGAAAAGTGGATACTTAGGGTTAACTAAGATAATAAAGAAAAGATGGGGAGTTATCTTGTTTGAAACCAGATAGCACGTTTCCCGGTGATTTCAGCTAGATGGTACCCGAGCGTCGACTCTTTACCTTGGTGGGGTTTCAGAGAGGCCTTCTCCTGACGTCCAGCAAGGCTGAGTCTTTTTATCTCCAGGGATTTATATCCGCTTCTCATCAACTTGGGACCACGAGGCTGCCTGACCCAGCTTCCAAAATAAACTCCCCCGAAAGATAGGATTAAGTTAAGTGGAATTTCAGCAAACGTGCTGAACTCCTGAGATGTTGAATAGGTCTTTGGCGTGATGACCTGAACCAACACTCCAGACATGTGTCATCTTTCAGAAAATGACCACCGTGGACTTCACCCTTGCAAAGTCACACTCGTCTTCCTTCTCAGCAGAACTCTCTGTAACCTCTCAAAGCAAAGCGTTTTACACTCCTGCTCCAAGGTTACTGAGAATTGTTTTGGGGTTAGTGAAAGAAAATAGCAGAGGATGGACGCCAGTGTTTTCTGATTACTGAATATTTCGTCTGCACAGAGAATCAACACTCCAGACACAGAAGACATTGTCCCGTCCTTGAACTTCTGAGAGACATTCACTTACACATTTCTTATAAGACGTCTAAATGAGATTTAAAAATCATTACTCACTTAAAAATGTTGTAGCATAATCACAGAGAAAAAGAGACAGCAATGAAATTGCTGATTTTCCTCTTATTCATTCATGAATCATAACACATTGATTAGAATGTCTGATTAAATGACTTATGATTAAATGATTTGAGTCAATTGAAAGTTCTCTTAAAGAGATGATTTTGTGTCCAGGATCCAGAACGATGAACCAGCAGTCCACTGTTCATCCTGGGGGTTTCACAAGCAAACTGTGGAGGACTTCAAGAGGAGGTTGGATCACTACAAGGGTGAAGTTATCAACGTAGCGAGTTCGGATGTTCCGAAAACTTCGAGGTCAGTTGAACCAAAAGCTCTCATTAAAGCGATCTGTCCGTTTCATGGGAAATGATTTCATACTGGCAGTGAAGTTAACACAGTTACAGTTTAAAAAAAAAAATTACATTTACATTAGTATCAACTTAGAAGTTTGTGAGCTGAGTTGAACACCTGTAAAACAATGTCTGTTTGTTCCCAAGGGAATAGATGAATCTTATTTTAACAGTTTCAAACATAAAACACAGGAATGATGTTTGTTTGAGATGAGGTGGACTGTTTTTTTTTTTTTTTTTAGATGAGGTGTTCCCCTACAAAAGTAATTAAATAAGTTAAGTAAGTACAGTAGTTAAATAAGTTAAGTATGTAAAGTAAGTAAAGTAAGTAATTAAGTAAAGTAAGTAAGTAAATAAAGTAAGTAAGTTAAGAAATTAATAATAATAATAATGCATTTTATTTGTTAGCGCCTTTCAAGACACCCAAGGACACCACAACATTAAAAACACAAAATAAAACAATGCAAAATGGCTTTAAAAACACCAAACCAAGAACAAAATATAAAAAAATTAAAGTGAAGAGGCTAATTTGAACAGATGAGTCCTATTTCGTATAGGCTTCGCCCTTTAAGGCCCTCGCTAGAGGGTTTTATCTCGTCATGCAAAGCATCGCACTGAAAAGTTTAGTCCACGCCCACCTGTTGTGTGGGCCCCAACCGGTCAGTATAAATTACGTTAAGAGCGGGTAATCGGCACCCATTTTTCTTCAACTAGCAATTAGCACTGACCTTCAAGCAACGAGATGTCCAGCACCAACACCATTCGCCTGTGTCCGTCCGGCAAGACCGGCTACTTGCTGAGCTTCGACCGGCACGACACCTGCGAAGGATGCCTGGGTCCCCGCCATGCCGCCCTTGCCTCCTCCTGCCACCTTTGTGACCTCCTCCCCCCAGAGGAGAGGCAGAGGCGAGCAGCCTTGTTCAAGGCTAACGTCGAGGAATGCCTTTCCGTGGCAGGGGACTGTTCGCTGGACGATCCCATCGACTTTTTTGATGCCTGCTCTCGGAGCGAATCAGATGGTTCCTCCGGGACAGGCGGCGTCAGCAGCAGCCCCGCTGCTCACTCTCTCCCGGAGAGCATAGTGTCGGAACGAGGGGGGCCAAGCAGATGCTCCACCCCCCCGGGCCTTTACGCCTCAGCAGCCACAACGCTGCTGTCGGTATCCTCCTTTCGGAGCTGCCCGGCATAATCTGGGAGGCAGCTGACACGAAGGGACTTTCCGTCCCTCTCTTTTCCTTGCCCAGATTGGATGATCTAGCGGGAAGGTTTGGATCCACCCCGGCTTGTCGTCCTGATCCCATCTGGCTTTGTTTCCCAGCAGTGACGTCCTACTGGAACGAGGCTGCAGCCGGACCTGGTAAATTGAAAGCGCCCGTCTCCACATTCGCTCCCATCACCAGAGTGGAGGGGTTTACCAAGCGGAACTTTCCCTCGGTACCCCCCGGAGCCAAGCCTGGCGGAAGCTTTTGGAGCGAAGTTGTCCAGGTTGGACCAACGTCCTGTTCATCTGGGGAAGCATGACCAGACGGTGACATCGCTCTCCAATCGAGCTCACCAGTGTGCGTTCCAGATGGCCGCAGCAAACAATAACGTGGCGCTGTTGGCGTACAGCGTTTCAAAGAGGCTGGAGGACACAGACCTGCCTGAGGAGACGAAGAGCTCCCTCTGCAAGGCGTCTGACGTCATCCTCAACCTGTGCGCCTCCTCTGCTGTCTGCCTGTCTCGCATCGCAGCCTGGATGACGATGATCCAGAGGTCCGCCTGGCTCCGTCACTCCCCCTCCCTGCCGGAGAAACTGCAGAAGGACCTGATGGACGGCCCCATCACAACAGAAGCACTGTTGGGGACCAATTTCAAGGCCATGCTGGAAAAGTCGAAAAAGTCGGAGGAGGTGTCAGAGACTGTGCGCCATCTAATCAAGCCGCACGCCTCATCCCGCCCCCCGGCCCGCTGGAAGGATTGTCGTGGCCAAAAGCAGCAACAGATACGTTCCACAACTGCAGCAGTGTCCTCCCGCTCCGCTCCACCTCCAGCCCCTCCCTTCAGAGAACAGCCCTTCTCATCCCAGCAACCAACGGTGCGGCGTTTCCCCAGAGACAACCAACAGGCATCGCCCTGGGACAACAAACCGTAGGGCTCACGGGGGAGAAGATTCAAGAAATGACTCCTTGTGGGGGGGGGGGGGGGGGGGGGTGCAAAATGATGACATGAGTTTTGAAATAAAACACAAACATCATTCAAAGATTAAAGTGTCTGATTTCAGCCTGTCTGTCAGTTCAAATGATCTCACAGCGGTTTCTCCTCACACATCCGCCACACAAAACGAGCCGGTGTCCTCAAAACATGTGTTTAAAAATCACTGCAGCTCAAAGGAACACACAAAATGCTCATGTGACACAGCAGCCAAAAGTGAATGTTTTCAGCAGACCGAGTCCAGTGGAAAACCTTGCTCTCAGCCTGGGCTGCGCGTTGCTTTCTCTCACCGCAGCGGTGTCAAATGTGCGCTCTCGCGGCACCGGCAGCTATCACCCAAACGGCGCAGTGTTGATGAGGGCGTGCACACCTCTCAGTGCACGCCGGCTCACATCAGCATGAATGTAAGCCCGCAGCCTGAGCGCGGCACAGAAGCGCGGCACAGACGCTCGCTCAGAGCCCTTTCGAGAAAGCCTCCCCTTGGGTCACTCGGAGCACACCTCCGCGACACATGACGGCGGTGGAGGCTGTAACCTGGCTGACGTCCGTAAGAAACATGACGCATCACAAAAATGCGTGCCCACTCCCCGAACGTTACGTGGAGTGGCAGCGGACGTGCTCTCTAGAAAGATGGATGAGCCGTCTTATCAGCAGGGGTTATACGCTGCAGTTCGCAGCTCAACACCCCCGTTCGGAGGAATTTTAGAGACGGTTCTGTCATCCCCAGACCAGATCTCGTCCCTTCACGCAGAAGTCCAGGAACTTCTGGTAAAAGATGTAATTTCCATGGTTCCCGACGGAGAGAAAAACACAGGGTTTTACTCACGTTACTTCCTGGTCCCAAAACGGACCGGAGGGATGAGACCCATTTTGGATTTGTCGATTTTCAACAAGGCGATCATGGAGAGACAGTTTCACATGTTGACAACCCGACAGCTGTTAGACAACATTCATCGAAACGATTGGTTTATCTCCATCGATCTGAAAGACGCCTACTTTCACATCCGGATCATCCCAAAGCACAGAAAGTTCCTGCGCTTCTCCTTTCAAGGGATTCAGTATCAGTACAACAGGCTGTCGTTCGGTTATTCCCTCACACCTCGTACGTTCTCAAAGTGTGTGGAGACGGCTCTGCAACCGTTACTAAAAGCAGGGATGAGAATTATGTTTTACCTGGACGATCTGCTGCTGCTGCTGACCCGTTCCAGACAGAAGGCAGCAGCGCAGACCCAGGTGCTGACGTCACACCTGTTAAATCTGGGCTACACCATAAATTGGGAAAAAAGCTCGATTCTCCCGGCCCAGACGATCGTTTATCTGGGAGTGGAGCTAAACTCGATCACCATGAGGGTTCGTTTATCACAGACGAGAATCGAAACTCTAAAAGACCAGCTCCGCCTTGTAAGGCCTGGCAGAGTGGTGACAGCCATTTCCGTCATGAAGCTATTAGGAATTATGTCGTCAGCTCACACTGTGGTTCTGCTGGGCTTACTCCACATGCGACGCCTTCAGAGATGGTTCACTCCTCTGCGTGTGGATCCGGTGAGGCAGAAGAGGCGGATTGCTGTGCCCCCCTCCGTGAGAACAGACCTCCGACACTGGGGAAACCCCCTTGTTTTGTCGGAGGGAGTCCCTGTCAGCAGATCTATGTCACACGTCTCAGTGTTCACAGACGCGTCCCTGTCAGGTTGGGGGGGACATGCCTATCCCGAGCTGTAGGGGCGCTGTGGCCACCTCACACAACAGCTCATATAAATGTTCTGGAATGTCACAGTTCTGAATGTGATTCAACACTTTGCCTCTGTGCTGCGGAATCAACATGTTCTGATTCACACAGACAACAAGGTTACTGCAACATACATAAACCAGCAAGGGGGTGTGTGCTCAGCCCAAATGTTACACATTGCGAGACGGTTGCTGTGTTGGGCACACCAAAATCTGCTCTCCATCAGAGCTGTGTACATCCCCGGTGTTCTGAACAGAGGGGCGGATGTGATGTCCAGGGGCAGTCCGTGTCATGGGGACTGGAGCCTCCATCCCGACCTAATGGTTCAGACGTGGCAGAAATATGGAAAAGCAGCTGTGGACCTGTTTGCAACACAAGAGAATGCTCAGTGCCAACTATGGTTCTCACTGAGCCTGCGGGACGAACCACCGCTAGGGGTGGACACGATTGCTCACAGTCCATGGCCCAAAATGCTTGTTTACGCATTCCCACCACTCCCTCTGATATTACGGATTCTGAACCGAGTTCAGGAGGAGGGATTGACAGTCCTCCTGGTGGCTCCCGAGCACGTGAACGCTCCATGGTTCTCAATTCTACGACGCCTGCTATTGGGGCGCCCGTGGAAACTGCCGTGGAGGGAGGATGCTCTCCTCCAGGAGGGAGGAGCGATCAGGAGCTACCCAGAAATAGGCCAGCACCTTTGGGTCTGGCCGTTGAACTGACCCGTTTGGAGGGGATGGGTCTCTCCCAAGATGTAGTGCGCACGATCGAGGATTCACGTGCTGCCTCCACCACAGCGCTGTACACATCAAAGTGGACAGCTTTTCAGCGCTGGTGTACGGAGAAAGGTGTAGAGGTCACTTCATTTCCACTAGGTGGCGTGCTGTCCTTTCTGCAGCAGCTGATGGACAGAAATCTGGCGTTCAGCACGATTAAAACGTACGTTGCAGCCATCTCTTCCTGTCACAAAGGTTTCGGGGACAGAACAGCTTTTAATCATCCGCTGATGAAGCGTTTTTTAAAAGGTGTACAGAGACGCAGGCCTGTATCACGCCCACTTGCTCCACAGTGGGATTTAACGCTGGTTCTGCAAGCCCTGATCAAAGCTCCATTTATGCCACTGAATCAGGTTCCGATTAAATTTTTGCCCTTAAAACAGCCCTGCTGTTGGCTTTAACATCCGCTAAGAGGGTGAGCGATTTATCTGCCCTCTTTGTCGCTCCGTCATGCCTCAGAATTCAGGCTGACGGCAGCTCAGCTGATCTGAGGCCTAATCCAGCGTTTATGCCTAAAAACATCACAAGCTCTTTTAAATCAAGAGCAATATCATTGGAGGGATTTTTCCCTCCCCCCACAAATCAGAAGAAGAAGCATCTTTCTATCTTCTCTGCCCTGTGTGTGCATTGACGTGTTACATAGCACGCACGGCCGCACTGCGTCAGACTCAATATTTGTTTTGCATTATAGAGATGCATATGCAGGTCGCCCATTATCCACCCAGCGCCTGTCGCACTGGCTGTGTGAGGCCATTTCTGAAGCCTACAGAGCATCAGATTTAGAGCCTCCTCATAACCTCAGGGCGCACTCGACCAGGGGTATTGCATCTTTGACTGCTTTGCATAATGCTATGACAATGCAGGATATTTGCACTGCGGCCGCATGGTCAACACACTGTTCATTTATTCGCTTTTATTTACGTGATGTGTCAGCTCGTTCCATGACGCATTCTGTCCTTAGTGCCTTAACAGAATGAATATTGTTGTTCCATGGAATCTCGTTTAAACTCACATCTGAATGCATGCATTTACAGTGTGAGATGTTGTTATCAGTCACAGGTTGTGACTGTTCTTCTTGTTCTATTGTCACTAATCAGTTCATGACTATAGTTACCAATCAGTTCATTTGATTAATAATCAGTTCACTTATTATTAATCTTTTCATATTGAAGAGCAGTGGATCTGCCTGGTTCACAGCCTTATTACAGCCTCTTCTCTTTCCTGTTGAAAACTTTTCCGTGGCGTTCATGCACTCAGAACGTGTAACTACGCAGCGCACGTCTGTGCATGGTTCGCGTAATTACGCAACGCGCATTTACGAACACGGAGAGCTGAGTGACAAGACGTTTTTTTGGGTAAGCGGGCGCTTCTTATGGTGTTCGAATGGACCCAGTGAGGCGAGGACTACATCATGCTTTGCCTTTTAACCCACTAGAGAGGGCCTTAAAGGGCGAAGCCTATATGAAATAGAACATTGGTTACGTACTGTAACCCCAGATTCTATAAGTATAGGCGTAGCTCTTTAAGCGCCGAGCCTCAATGGCTCCTAAATGGCTGAAGAAAAAGCTATTTGGGAGCCGATTACCCACTCTTAACGTAATTTATACGGACCGGGTGGGGCCCACACAATAGGTGGGTGTGGACTAAACTTTTCAGTGCGATGCTTTGCATGATGGGATAAAACCCACTAGCAAGGGCCTTAAAGGGCTATGCCTATACTCATAGAATCTGGGGTTACAGTATGTAACCAACGTTTTGAATTGTGATTTGAAGGTCTGAAGAGAGTCAATATTATGGATGTCTGGGGGAACAGCATTCCAGAGTTGGGGAGCAGAGCGAGAAAAGGCTCTGTGTCCCATGGTGCTGAGACGGACAAGAGGCACATTGAGGTAGATGGAAGAGGAAGAACGAAGGGAAGGTGAATGGGTGATAATGTGCAGGAGATCGGATAGATAGGGAGGAGCGAGGTTATGGATGGCCTTGAATGTGTACAACAGGATTTTAAATTGAATTCGGAAAGTGACTAGAAGCCAGTGAAGTTGCTATAAAACTGGGTGATGTAGTGAAATGAAGGGGTTTTGGTAACGATGCAGGCAGCTGAATTTTGAACCATTTTAAGCTTATGGTCTAATTTTTTGCGGCAGACCAAATAGAAGAGTTGCAGTAATCAATTTGAGAAATGACCAAGCTATGGACCAGGTTGGAAGCAGAGTGCGGGGAGAGGGATGGACGGAGACAGTTGATGTTTCGAAGGTGAAAGTATGCAGACCGGGTAATAGTATTGATGTGAGAGTGAAAAGAGAAAGTGCTGTCAAGAATGACACCCAGACACTTAACGTGAGAGGAGGGAAAAACCATGGAGGTGTCAATGGTGAGAGAAAAACTGTTGACTTGAGATATGGTGACTTTAGTGCCAATGAGTAGAAACTCTGTTCTACTTCGTATAGGCTTCGCCCTTTAAGGCTGTCACTGATGGGTTTATCCCGATATGCGAAGCATTGCGCTGAAAAATTGAGTCCACGCCCACCTGCTGTGTGGGCACGACCCGGTCCGTATAAATTACGTTAAGAGCGGGTAATCGGCTCCCATTTTTTCTTCAGCGAGCTAATAGCACTGTCAGAAGAACGAAGAAGGAAAGTTGTGTAGATGACCAACCTTTGTTAAGAATGCTTGCCAGTCACGTCGACCTCCGGTCGTCCCGGTGAGCTCTCCTCCCCGAGGAGAAGCTGACGAGCAGTCTTGTTTCAAGGTAAGCGCTGAGGAGTATTTCTCAGTGACAGGTCGCTACACGCTGGACAACGCCATCTTGTAATTTTCCTCTTATCGCCGACCCTCAGAGCGAATCAGATGGTTCATCCGGGACAGGACACGTCAGCTGCAGCCCCCCCGCTGCTCATTCCCTCATGGAGAGCATAGTGTTGGTGGAGGGGGGTTGAGCGAATGCTCACCTCATCCCACCTTGTTTCGCATCAGCGATCACATTGCTCCCGGCTGACGGCACCCTCTGGGAATTCCCGGCATAATCCAGGAGCTGCTGGCATGAAGGGACCCTTTTTTACGTCCCGCGCCTTTCCTGCCAGTTCGGATGATCTGGCGGGAAGTTTTTTTTTTCTTTCTAGGCTCCATTTCGGCTCACCGTCCTGATCCATCTGGCCTCGGATTTTCCAACAGGACGTCCTACGGGCGAGGCCACAGCCGGCTTTCCTGGTAGATTGGGAGGCCGGTCTCCACAGTCCACGCCCATCTCTAGAGCAAGGGTTCACCGAGCGGAAATTCCCTCAGTGCCCCCTGGAGCCGAGCCTGACGGAGGCTTCATCGGAGCAAGATGTCCAGGTAAACCAGTGTCCCGTGCCTCCGGTTAGCGTAACCCCGACGGTGACAACGCTCTCCAACTGAGCTCACCAGCATGCGTTAAGGACGGCCGCAGCGAACAACACGTTACACTGTTGGCATACACGTTCAGAGGCGGGAAGAGACGGTGGGCCCTCTGACCTTCGGCTCGCTCCGCGGCTGTTTGGTAACGTCGCTATCGGCCCCTGCAGTACGCTCCATCCGCAGGGCAGCTGACGTCATCCCAAACCGGTGCGCCTCTTTTGCTGTCTGCCGTCCCGCATCGCAGCCGGAGAACAAGGTCCCAGAGGTTCTCCTGGCTCGTCATTCCACCTTCCTCTCAGGGGAGCTGCAGAAGCTTTTTGTTGGAGGGCCTTCATCAGCGAGAGATCATTTCAAGATGCTCCACGGCTGCACAACACCTCCCCAGCTGTGCTACGCCAGTCACTCCCATCAGACGTCCCCGGCATCCGGAAGTTCAACTTTTACCGGACTCCGCCAACAGGGGGCCTTCTAGGACTACAAACCACGGAGCTCAGGGGAAGATAACCAGGTGTTGTTTTGCTGGATGTGTGTAGATGATACGATGTGGAAATAAACATCATTTTATGATGAAGTGTCTTTTAGCCAGGCTGTCAGCATGGATGATCTGACAGCGGCCCCATCACACACACTCATCATGAATGAGCCTTTTAAGGTTGTTTCATTCACTGCCGGCGGTGCCAACACGCGCTCCTGCGGCACGAGCAGCCTTCACCTATAAGGTGCTGCGTTATGAAAGCGCGCACGCAGCTCTCAGCGCCCACCGTTCACGTCAACGTAAACGTGAGACCGCGGTACGAGCCCAGTAACGTCGCTCTCGGCAGGAGCGACACGCGTTTTCACCGCAGTGGTGTCAAACGCGCGCTCCCACAGCGTCAACAGTTTTCACAAGCCTCACAGCGGCTCCGCTCCTTCATCCTCGAAGAAGGTTTTCTGAATTAATACTGCAGCTCGTGGAATCACTCAAAAGCTCACGTGATTCGCAGCCAAGAATGAACGTGTTCTGCAGAACGAGCCCAGTGGTAACCTCGCCCCACCGATGCCGCGCGCTGCTTCCTGACCGCACCAGAGTCAAACGCGCGCTCCCGCGGCAATCCTCGCTTAAGACGTCGCATGAATGAGGGCGCGCACACACGACTCTTCAGTGCACGTCGGCTCATACGTGCATCCCGCTCCCTGAGCGTTTACATGGAGCAGCGGCACACAACGTGAGCACAGCACAGATGAGCCGCGTCCCGCAACATCAGCAAACGCACAAACGATTTGCATGCTCGGGGGCGCGCGTTTTTTCTTTCTCCTTCAGCGCGCACCAGGTCACATCAGCATGCATGTGAGTTCACAGCATAAATGCGTGCCCGCTCTACAACTTTATAAATGAGTGGCAATCAGCGCGCGCTCCAGACGGATAGGTGAACCGTTTTCATCAGGGGATTCACGCTGCAGTACAGCTCAAACCCTGATGCGGAGGAACTCTAGTGACGTTTTCTGTCATTTCTAGAACAGATCTTGTCCCCTCTCGCAGAAGCTCAGGAAATTCTGATTAAAATGTAATTTCTAGAGTCTCAGAAGGAGAGGAAAACACAGGGTTTCTCTCTCGTCACTCCCTAGTCCCAACGAACCGGAAAGATGAGATTTATTCTAGATTTGTCCATTTTGAACTGTGAGAAACAACATTCTATTAATGCGCCCGAGCCGCTCTGCTGCCCCCGCACAGAGCAGGGAGGAGAATTCTGCCTTATCTGGACATCTGCTGCTGCTGAGCAGTTTGTACAGACAAGTGGCAGCAGTGTAACTCACATGAACCGGTTGAGTGATATCAGCTGTTTTTCCGTCAGCAGACCTACGTCACAAGTCAGACTTCACAGAGGCACACACATTTAACGAGCTGTGGGGGCGCTGTGGTTCTCCACACAGCAGCTCATTTAAATGTTTTTGGAGTGTCGCACGGGGTTTTTGAATGTGATTCAACACTTTGCCTCTGTGTATCAGCTGCGTTATGAAAGCGCGCACGCAGCTCTCAGCGCCCACCGTTCACGTCAACGTAAACGTGAGACCGCGGTACGAGCCCAGTAACGTCGCTCTCGGCAGGAGCGACACGCGTTTTCCACATCAGGGTTTTTGATTCACACAGACAGCAAGTGACTGTTGCATACATAACTGGCAGGAGATGTATGCACTCAACCCATCTGCCACATTGTGAGACAGATGCTGTGTGGGGCACACCCAATCTGCTCTCCATTGGAGTAGGGTACATCTCCTGTGTTCTGAACAGGGGACGGATGTGATGTCCCAAGACGGTCCTTTGCGGCACGGGGACCGGGGACCTTCCATCCAGAGCTATGGCTCAGATGCGGCAGAAATCCTGCGAGAGGCTGTGGACCTGTTGCAACACGAGAGAACGCTTGATGTCAACTATAATTATCATGGAGCCACGGGACGATCAACCGCTAGGGGTGGACGTGTTTGCTCGCAGCCTGTGGTCGTAATGCTTCTTCACCTCCCTCACTCCCTTTGATATCACGGTTTTCCGAACCGAGTTCAGGAGGAGGGACTGACAGCTCCTCTGTCCCAAGTGTGTGAACGCATCATGGTCCCCAGTCCTATGACACTCGTTATTGGGACGCTCGTGGAACCTGCCGTGGAGGGAAGTCGCTCTCCTCCAGGCGGGAAGAGTGATCAGGAGTTAATCAGAATAGGCCAGCACCTGTGGTCTGGCCGTTGTGCGGATCCTTTTGAGAGGATGGATCTCTCTCAAGATGTAGTGCGTACGATTCAGGATTCACGTGCTGCAACCACCACAGCGCTGTTCACATCAAGTGGTCAGTTTTTTCAGCGCTGCTGTTCAGAGAAAGGTGTAAAGGCCATTTCATGTTCACTAGGTGGTGTGCCGTCCTTTCTGCAGTAGCTGATAGACAGAGATCTGGCGTTCAGCTCGAGTAAAACGTTCACTGCGGCCATCTCTTCCTGTCACGAAAATTTCGAGAAAGAACAGTTTTAATCATCCGCTGATGAAACGTTTTGTAAAAGGTATACAGAAAAGGCGTAGAGGCCACTTCATGTCCACTGGACGACATGCTGTCCTTTTCTGCAGCAGTCGATGGACAGAAATCTGGCATTCAGCACGATTATCGTATGCTGCAGTCATGTTTTTCTTCTTGTCTCAAACTTGTCGGAGACAGAACAACCTTTAATCATCCTCCGACGGAGCATTTTGACTCAGATTGAAATAGTAGCTGTGGGCCTATTTGCGACACGAGAAAACGCTCAGTGTCAATTATGGTTTTCTCTGAGCCCGCGAGACGAACCAATGCTGGGGGTGGATGCGTTTGCCCATGGCCCAAAATGCTTCTGTACGCGTTTTCCTCCACCTCCTCTGATTTTACGGTTCCTGAACCGAGTTCAGGAGGAGGGATTGACAGCTCTCCTGGTGGCCCCCGAACGCGTGAACGCACCTTGGTTCCCAGTCCTGCAACGCCTGCTGTCGGGGCGCCTGTGGAAACTGCCGTGGAGGGAGGATGCTCTCCTCCAGGCAGGAGGAGCAATCAGGTGTTACCCAGAAATAGGCCAGCACCTGTGGTCTGGCCGCTGAACGGATCCGCTTGGAGAAGATGGGTCTCCCACAGGATGTAGTGCACACAATTCAGGTTTCACGTGCTGCATTTACCACAGCACTGTACACATCAAAGCGGACAGCTTTTCAGCGCTGGTGTACAGAGAAGGGTGTAGAGGCCACTTCATGTCTACTAGGTGGCATGCTGTCCTTTCTACAACAGCTGATGGACAGAAATTTGGTGATCAGCACTATTAAAACGTACGCTGCAGCCATCTCTTCCTGCCACGAAGGGTTCGGAGACAGAACAGTTTTAATCATCCACTGATGAAGCGTTTTCTAAAAGGTGTACAGAGACGCAGGCCTGTTTCACACCCACTTGTTCCACAGTGAGATTTAACGCTGGTCCTGCAGGCTCTGATCAAAGCTCCATTTGAGCCTCTGGATCAGGTTCCACTTAAATTCTTGTCTCTTAAAACAGCCCTGCTGCTGGCTTTAACATCCGCTAAGAGAGTGAGTGATTTATCTGCCCTGTCTGTCGCTCCGTCATGTCTCAGAATTCAGGCTGACGGCGGCTCAGCTGATCTAAGACCAAACCCAGCTTTTATGCCTAAAAACATCACAAGTTCTTTTAAATCAAGAGCGATATCGTTGGAGGGGGTTTTCTCCCCCCCCCCCCCAAACAGATCAGAAGAAGTAGCGTCTTTCCATCTTCTCTGTCCAGTGCGGGCGTTGACGTGTTACATAGCTGCAATGCGTCAAACTCAACATTTGTTTGTGCATTATAGAGATGCATCTGCAAGTCGCCCATTATCCACCCAGCGCCTGTCACACTGGCTGTGTTAGGCCATTTCTGAAGCCTACAGAGCATCAGGTTTAGAGCCTCCTGTCAACCTCAAAGCATACTCGACCAGGAGTATCGCATCTTTGACTGCCTTGCATAATGGTATGACAATGCAAGACATTTGCACTGTGGCCGCGTGGTCAACACCCTGCTCATTCATTCGCTTTTATCTACGTGATGTGACGGCTCGTCCCATGACACATTCTGTTCTTAGTGTTTACAGAAAGAATATTGTTGTTTCATGGAACTCCGTTTTACTCACATCTGTCTGCATGCATTACAGTGTGAGATGTTGTTATCAGTCACAAGTTGTGATTGTTATTTTGGTTCTATTGTCACTAATCAGTTCACGACTATTGTTACCAATCAGTTCATTTGATTAATAATCAGCTCTCCTGTTATTATTAATCTGTTCATACTGTTCAGCCGTGAACCGGTTGGTTCATGGCTCTTTTCAGCTTTTTTCCCTCCCCGTTGAATTTTTCCGGGGCGTTCATACATTCAGAACGCATAGTTACACAACATGCGTCTGTGCATGGCACACATAATTACGCAATGCGTAATTACGCACATGGAGAGCTGAGTAACAAGACGTTTTTTGGGCAAGCTTCTGCTTCATACGGTGTTCGAATGGACCCAGTGAGGTGAGGACAACATCTGCTTCGCCCTTAACCCATCAGCGACAGCCTTAAAGGGCGAAGCCTATACGAAATAGAACATTGGTTACGTACTGTAACCCCAGATTCTATGAGTATAGGCGTAGCCCTTTAAGCGTCGGGCCTCACTGGCTCCTAAATGGCTGAAGAAAAAGCTATTTGGGAGCCAATTACCCGCTCTTAACGTAATTTATACGGACCAGGTGGGGCCCACACAGCAGGTGGGCGTGGACTCAATTTTTCAGTGTAATGCTTCGCATATCGGGATAAACCCATCAGCAACAGCCTTAAAGGGCTACGCCTATACTCATAGAATTTGGGGTTACAGTACGTAACCAACATTTTATAACTGTTTAATTTAAGGAAGTTAGACGCAAACCAGGATTTAATTTCAGCTAAGCAGGAAGTGCAGGAGGAAGAAGGAAGAGAAGAATTTGTGCAGTGGATAAGAAGTAAGCTGGGTGTCATCTGCAAAACAATGGAAGTGAAATTAAATAAGTAAGTAAAGTAGTTAAATAAGTTAAGTAAGTAAAGTAAGTAAGTAAAGTAAGCAAGTAAGTTAAGTAAGTAAGTAAGAAAGTAAGTAAGTAAGAAAAGTAAGTAAGTTAAGTAAGTAAGTTAAGTTAAGTAAGTAAAGTAAGTAAGCAAAGTAAGTTAAGTAACTTAGTAAAGTATGTAAATTAAGTAAGTAAGAAAAGTAAGTAAGTAAGTTAAGTAAAGTAAGTATGTAAGTAAAGTAATTAAATAAGTTAAGTAAGTAAGTAAAGTAGTTAAATAAGTTAAGTCAAGTCAAGTCAACTTTATTTATAGAGCACATTTAAAACAGAACCTGTTATAAAAGTGCTTAACAACAACAACAATCAATGAGTAAAATTAAAGGGAAAAAAAAATATATATATATATACAATACACTAATAATAATAACTGAAGAATTAATAAAAAGCATTTAAAACACAGGGTCACAGATTAAAAAAATACTAGCTCAGTTTACAGTGTGTGAAATGTCTGCGAGAACAGATGTGTTTTAAGCAGAGATTTGAAGTGAGGAAGGGAGATGGCCTGCCTCATGTTGGGGGGCAGGTTGTTCCAGAGTTTGGGGCCCATGACTGAAAAAGCCCGATCTCCTCTGAGCTTCAGTCTTGTTTTTGGAACAGCCAAAAGCAGCTGATAGGATGATCTCAGGGCCCGAGAGGGAACGTAAGGTTCCAGAAGCTCAGAGAGGTAAAGGGGTGCGAGGCCCTTTAAGCATTTGAAGGTCAACAGAAGAATTTTAAAGACTATCCTCATACGAACAGGGAGCCAGTGAAGGGAGGACAGAACTGGAGTAATATGTTCAGACCTACGAGTTCCGGTTAAAAGCCGAGCAGCAGCATTCTGCACGAGCTGAAGACGTGAGATGGAGGCCTGGCTGACCCCAGCATAGAGTGCATTGCAATAGTCCAATCAGGTTGTGACAAAGGCGTGGACTAGTTTCTCAAGGTCGGGTCTGGACAACACTGGCTTGAGCTTAGCTACCTGTCTGAGTTAAGTAAGTAAAGTAAGTAAGTAAGTAAACTAAGTAAGTAATAAAGTAAGTTAAGTAAGTAAAAAGTAAGTAAAATAAGTAAGTTAAGTAAGTAAATAGTAAGTAAGTAAATTATGTAAGTAAGTAAAGTTATTAAATAAGTTAAGTAAGTAAAGTATGTAAGTAAGAAAGTAAGTAAAGCAAGTAAATAAATGTATGTATGTGTGTATGTACCTATCTACTTTGATGTCATGAATTGATCAGGTGTCGCAGGATTACCATCCACAGAAACACATTTATATAGAGAAAATAAAAGCTCAAACCTGCAGTGAGTGAAACTCTGCCTTTAGAGTCAGAGTGGTGTTAAACTCCGCCCTCTTCAGACAGCCTGGATCTGGAAGGAGCTGGGCAGTGGGAGTCGCCACTGAATGACTGACAGCTCATCATGCAAAAGAGACAAAGAGCTGAGCTCAGCAGATTAAATGTGAAACAAAGATGTTTATTGCAGCAACTGATGAACAGAGCTTTAATTGTTAAAACATAAAATTCAAAACATAGATACTGGAAAACCAACATTATAACGATAATTGTGATTTCATCACCAGCTACTTTTCATGACAAAAATTTAAACCATGATATTTTTAATATGAAAAGGGAAAAAAGTAGGAGCCATTTTAAACAAACTTTGAAAACACTCTTTAAATATCTCAAAAACGTCAAATATGAGAAAAGTATCAGTTGAGTTCATTTAGTGTTAGTTAAGGTTGATTAGCTGGAATGTCCATCTTGAAATGGGCTTTTGAAAAGTTAAGCAGTTGTCGATGTACATTCAATAAAGATATTCTGAATTTCACTAAAATACGTCCAATACGTTATGAGATATTTTGCTAAAAGACAAACCGAGCTGACTCCAATTACGTCAAGAATCCTCACACACAATCTGATCAGGGATGTGTCTCAGCTGCTATCATATCCTATTTTTACTCATAATTTGTAAAACTGTCTGAATTAAAAACTTTTGGGGGCTTCCTAAAGTTGATAAGCTGTGTTGGCCATCTTGGAGTGAATTTACTCCAAAGTTAAATCAGAAGTAGAGGCACATCTGATTGTTACTTCCATTAAAATCAGACCACAGGTTCATGTGATATTTTGCTAACAGGCAGACAAACACACAAAGATAAAAACATTACTGCTCACCGTTCACTTGTTTTTAGTGGCAGTCAGTAAGTTTATGATCTATGGTCAAGACTGCCACAAAACTGTCAGTTAAATTAAAAAATGAAACTTGAACAGTCGTGCTGCTCGAATGCATGGACGGCTGTAACTGAGAGGTCAGAGCAGTCGTCCTCTAGTGGGAGAGTTGGGGGTTTAATTCCACCAGCAGTCACATGCTGAAGTGTCCCTGGACAAGACACTGAACCCTTCATTGCCTCTGATGTGTGTCTCATCAGTGCACAAATGTGATAAAGCTCTGATTATTTTTGTACAAATCTGTGTACAAGAATATTCTTGTACAGTGCTGTGTGGCGGTAAATGAGGACACAGATTGTGTTGTAAAGAGCTTGAGTGTATTGATAAGATAGAAAGGAGATATACAAGTACAGTTCATTTACCATAAATTCTGATGCTAGATCCCAACCCAAAATGCTTACTGATTCTAAAGCTTTAAGACTGTAGTTACCATGGCGACGGCCCGTGTTCTTCCTGGAACCTTTCCTCCGCTGCTGAGCAGGAAGGAGCTGAGGCTCCGATGTTACAGTAACAGTCACTGGTTCTTTGAAGCACACCTAAAACACACACACACGTTACTGAATCAGCATGCACACAGAATAACTTAGCACATATGCTGTTACACTCTCCTGTTTAAAGTTTATT
>NC_056512.1:10818576-10825174 GCF_014905685.2 Nematolebias whitei
TATGTAGGGGAATACAAGTACAGGATATTGGACTTCTGGTCCGGTCAAACCCTTTAACAGGTTTTACTGTGGACTGGCCTCACCTCAAACATGTACAAACCATGAGTTCTTGTAACGAACTTAATTCCTGTCCCTCGAAGAAAACACGAAGAATCCGTAATTTAAATACAGTTCTGTAATGTTTATTTTCAGTTTGAATTATGACATGAAAATTATGGCAAATATTGAATATGAATATGAACCAATATTATTTTAGAAAGTAAATGGCATAAATCTGAGAACTTTGAGGAGTTTTGATTCAATTTGGACTAAGGTCTAGCTCTTAATGTTAAAATTTAGGTAAGTTTATCTCAGATTCATGAATTAAATTATCTAAACAAACTCAGAGGGCACTGTTTCATGGTCCTCTCATCAGAAAGAAGATGTTCATCTCTCATTACCACAGCGGATGCATGAAGGAAGCCGGTGGCCCGCTGTCCCAAGAATAATGTCGTTCCTCATGGCTGCGGTTTGTTCGGCTCGTACCTTTAGCTCCAGGGTGTTTGAGATTTTTCAGGATGTCCACCATCTCCCAGTTGGACATGTCTTCCATCATATGGCTGTTGTTTCTCAGAGAGTCTCATCAACTCTCCAACCACTCATGCCATCTGCTCAGCTCAGCTGATGATCCAAAGCCAACTTACCTCATCGGCTGCCATCTTGCAACTCCCTCTGTGTTCAGTATACCTGGCACCAGGAAGACGGGCCCCTTAACTTTTAACCAATCAGAGGGCTTCTTACAGTAGGAGTATCCCACTGTATAATTAATGTAACTAAAATCTTCCTTCTCAAAGTTCTTGAGAGAAGATAATATAATGACCCTTTGTTAAGGATGTGTGACACCATGCTGATACAAACAAAATGGGTTTCTTTGAATCAGAACTTCAACTGGTGGGTTTACAAGTAAACAACTTTAAAAGGATGGCGGCGAAGATGGCGGCGTGAGCGCATGGCTGTGCAGAAGCTGAGCACCAAAGCTTAAAAAATATAACAAAACAAAAGGCCAAACGCCATGTTTCATTAAAGGAATTTTCTGGAGTTTGTTGTTAACTCAAGCTGGACAGACTGAGGAGTCTGCGACTGTTGGCGGCCAGCTAAACGGACGTCCCTGAACACATCGTCGTGGGACGGTCAAGAGGTGTAGGAGACGAGGAGGCCGCGGATGATAGCGGCTAGCTAGCAGTGGGACAGCCCATCTGCTGCTGCTGCACCGAGGCTTGGGTGTGTGGGCGACAAGGAGACCACGGCTGTCGACGGCTAGTGAAGCAGCGGCCCGTGAACGCTACATCGTGGGGCAGCCAGCTGCTGCGTCTCGGACCTGGGAGTTTCGGAGACGAGGAGACCGCGGCTGTTGACGGCTAGCAAGGTGAACGCTACATCGTTGAACGAGAAAAAACAGTGACCAGGCACAGGAGCTACTATCACGGGGCATAGACGCTGCTAAGGCTAGGCCCAGAAGCTACCACTGTGAGTAATGGCAAAAAATAAGAACAAACAGAAAACATTCAACTCAACAGATGAAAATTCAAATGATATGGAAGAGATTAAAAGCTCACTGAACTTTATGGGTACAGAGCAGAAAAGACAAGCAGATCAGCTGAACAGCTTGATGGAAGCGTTGGGAGAGATAAAGCTGCTGAAAAACCAGGTGATGGCAAGAGACAAAAAGATATCTGAACTGGAAAATAAAGTAGATGGTCTAGAACAATTTATAAAAAAACAATGACTTGCTGATTAACGGATTGGAAATCAAACACCAATCCTATGCAGATGCTACTAAAAATGGAAGCATCACTGAAGATTCACCACAGGAGCAACAACTAACTCTGGAACAGCAAGTAGTTACTTTCTTACAGGACAAGGACATTAAAATCGAACAAAAGGACATTTCAATTTGTCACACATTGCCTAATAAATTAAACAAACACAAACCGACTGTAGTGATCAAGTTCACAAACAGGAAATCAAGAAACAATGTAATACAAGCAAAAAAACTGAAAGGAACAAACGTCTACATAAACGAACACTTAACAAAAAAAAAAATGCAGATATTGCATGTGAAGCAAGGCTGTTAAAAAAACAAAAAAAAAATATCATCAACTTGGACCAGAAACGGAAACATTTGGATCAAAGAACAGGAAGGGTCTCATACTAAAATAATAAAAGAACTCAAGGAGCTGGAAAGATTTAAATGAGTCCAGAAATGGACAAACAAACAAGGTAAACGGATAAGCTAAATAAGGTAAACGAATAAGCTAAAAATGGTAAATGACAAATGGACACATACATTGAAATATGACAACATACGAAGACTCATAATTTAAAATTTACAATATAGATGATGTGATTGATAAAAACTTTTTTTCCTGAAATTAAAGAGTGTGAGTATTACAATGAAGAAAAATTCAATGAAATTAAAATGTCTAAAGATGACTTCTCCATTATTCATATTAATAGCAGAAGTATAAACACTAATTTATCTAAAATAACAGATTATTTAAATCAGTTAAATAGAGCTTTCAGTATAATAGCAGTCTCAGAAACATGGCTAAATGAGGAAAACATAAAAAGTGTTAATATTGAAGGGTATGAACTTTATCATGTGAACAGAAACAATAAACGAGGTGGGGGCGTAGCTCTACTTGTAAATAAGGAAATTAAATGTAAAATGATCAATAAATTGTCAGTAGCTGTGGATAACATTATGGAAATGATTACAGTTGAAATATTAAACGAGACTTCCAAAAATATAATGATAAGTTGTGTATATTGATCACCTGATTCAAATATTGAATCATTCACCAATCACATCATGACAATATTGGAAAAAAGTTCTAATAAATCAGTTTTTTTGTGTGGAGATTTTAATATAGACCTGGGAAATAAAACAGACTCAAATAATATCGGAACATTTATAAACTCAATGCACAGTTTAAATCTTTATCCATTGATTTCAAAACCCACAAGAATTACTACCCATAGTGCTTCAATAATTGACAACATTTTTACAAATATAACAAATAAAGAACTTATGGGTGGCATTTTGATCACGGATGTCAGTGACCACCTACCAGTCTTCACTATCTATAAAAAAGATCAATATGATATGAAAGTAGATAAAATTATGAAAAAAATAATAAACACATCAAAGAAAGCTCTAGATAAACTAAAAGAAGATTTAACAAAACAAAATTGGAAGGATGTATATGTTGATGATGTAAACAAAGCATATGATGTATTTATGAATATTTTAGGAGCTTTGTATAAAAAAAATTGTGTACAAGAAAATTACACAAAGAAACATGTTGATGACAAACCGTGGATGACCAAAGGGTTAAGAAATGCTTGTAAAAAAAGAACTACTTATACTCAAATTTTCTGAAATTAAGAACAAACGAAGCAGAACAGAGATATAAAAATGATAAAAAATAAATTGGTAGGGATTATAAGAAAGCATAAAAAGAAATATTACAGTGAATTATTAGACAAAAGTAATGGTAATATGAGGGCAACATGGCAAATAATGAACAGTGTTCTGAATAATCATAAAACAAAATCGAGCATTCCACAATATTTTGTAAAAGATGACAAAGACATTTATGACCAAAATGAAATCGCAAATGGATTCAATCAACATTTTGTGAATATTGGCCCAAGTCTGGCAGCAAAAATCCCAAAAATAGATAAAAATGTAAACCATATGGTTACGGATTACACAAACAGTTTTTTTTCTTGGGGGAACTGATAAAGAAGAAATTATGACTATCGTAAAACATTTTGCAGATAAAAAATCAAAAGACTGGATGGACATGGATATGATGCTTGTAAAGAATATTATGAGTTATGTTATTGAGCCATTTACAGGGGTATTTCCAAATAACATGAAAATAGCCAAGGTAATACCATTATATAAGAGTGGAGAGAAACGTGTGTTTAATAATTACAGGCCAATATCGTTGTTGCCACAATTTTCGAAGATTTTAGAGAAATTATTTGTCACTAGATTAGATGAATTTATCAATAAGCAAAATATATTAAGTAATAGTCAATATGGGTTTAGACCTAAAAATTCTACGTCAATGGCACTCATGGATTTAATGGAACAGATAACGACTGCTGTGGATCCAAAAAAATATTGTATTAGTATTTATGTTGATCTAAAGAAAGCATTTGATACTATTGATCACAATATTCTTCTCAAAAAACTAAATAAATATGGTATTAGAGGGCATGCATTGCAGTGGGTATCTAGTTATCTAGCAAAAAGGAAACAATTTGTTCAAATAAATGATGTAAAATCTGAATTCTGTAATATTACATGTGGAGTGCCTAAAGGCTCTATACTTGGACCTAAGCTATTTATTTTATATGTGAATGACCTGGTAAATGTGTCTGGATTTTTTTAATGTATTTTGTTTGCAGATTATACTACTTTTCTTTGTGTGGGTGAAAATGTTGTGCAAATGCTGAAGATGGCACAAACAAAATTTGTGAAAATACAAAATTGGTTTCAACTAAACAAATTATCTTTAAATGTAGATAAAACAAATTATATGATTTTTAGTAATAACAAGAAAGTGCTTGATACTCCATTTAGAGTCGATGGAATTGAAATTAATAGAGTCAATGAGGTGAAATTTCTGGGTGTCATCATTGATGAAAAACTAACATGGAGATCTCACGTAAAAAACTTAAGAACTCAAATAGCTAAATCGATTGCAGTAATGTACAAAGTTAGAGAGTTATTCAATGATAAAGCAATGTTTCTATTGTATAATGCCATTATTGTTCCACATTTAATTTACTGTATTGAAGTCTGGGGTAAAGCATGTAAAACAATTACAAATCCAATTTTTATTTTACAGAAAAGAGCCATAAGAATTATTACCAGAAAAGATTATAACCATCCGTCAAATATATTGTTTCATCAGCTAAAGATATTAAAATTTTATGACTTGGTTCATTACAATATCTTACTGTTTATGTATGGGGCCAACAAAAACATACTACCTACAAGGGAAATTTGTTAAAAGAGAAAGTAATTATTATCTTAAGGGGATGGAGATGTTTGTGAAGCCGTGGTGTCGCACCAGTCTGAAGATGCGATCCACTATATCTCAGGGTATGAGATTGTGGAATGATCTGGAGGTTGATATTAAAAATGTCAAAACTATGTACATATTCAAGAAGATGATAAAAATTTGTTTTTAAAAAAAAATATTAAGTATAATGTGAGTTCATAAAAATTGTTTACAGTTGATCTTATATTTTAGCTAAGTTTTTATTTTATTATTTTTTTATTAATTCATCTTGCTTTTGTATAGTAATTTTGTTTGGAATATATTTTGGGGACAAGGGGCAGATATTATAAGAACTCGTTCTTCTTCTGCTGCCTTTCATTTTATTTCTGTGATTGTATATCTTTTTTCTTTTCTTTAAACTGTATTATATTTGTTGTTTGGATGAAATGAAATTAATAAATAAAACATACATACATACATACATACATACATACTTCCTTTACTGTCATGGCAACCAGTCTCTGTTGATAAGGCCAAGTGAAGCTCTTTGATCAAGACCCTTTTTCAGGAGTCTCAAAATCTGGTGACTCGGCATAGAAGATGAATTACATGAAGGGGGTCCAGAATCATTTAACATGTCGGGGTGGTCCCAACTGTGGATTTTAACACACACAGAGAAGGTTAACGAAGAAACTTACTGTGACAGAGCAGGATGCCAGTATCTGTCCCAGATTAGCAGGAAAGGAGGGGGTAGAGTAGACGTAGTGTCTCTGAGGACATTTGTCTTAAGTTTCTTGGAAGGATGGACGCTACATTCCCCCACTTGCGATTTACAACTTGGGTACCTTGTTGGTGAATCGCAACTAACAGCGTCCTTGCTTTAGGAGTGTTCAAAAGTCACAGTTGACAGTTCCATGAATGAAACAGGAAGTTGAGGATGTTCCACAAAGTTCAACGGATAAATCCACAATTAAACAGGAAGTTGAGGGTATTCCACAAAGTCCAAAGGATAAATCCATAGAAAGGGAAAAAAAAATAACAAAAGTATTCCAACTGGTATCCACGATGTCCTCTGGAGGGCATGGTGAAGTAGACCAAGGACGATAGTGTAGACCAAGGATGTTTATGGCTTAGACTGGATGGTTCGTCTGGTGACTAGTGCCAACTCAGTATACTATTTGTCTGTATAATGCAATAAGTAAAATAAATCTTAAAACGTATAAGTCTACTGTCAAATTAACTGACAACTAAATTGTTCTAAGTTTGTTAAGTATGCTAAATCAAAAGGTACTGATAATAAAATAAAGGACTCTAATGCCACTGATTTTGTATATGCATCTGTGGCATAGAGGTTGTATAGGTTAATGATTAAATGTTAAATGGAAATTAAACATACAATAGGATAATTTGGGAAAAAATAAAATAAAAATTGGAAGTTTGGAACTATGGGTCTTTATGAGTTCCAGACTTCATAGGCATAGATGATGGTTTGGCTTCTATGTCTAATAATTCTGTTTGTTGGAGTGGATTACTCCAGT
>NC_056512.1:10825274-10835502 GCF_014905685.2 Nematolebias whitei
TGTTGTTATATACCTGGATGACTGAGAAAACAAACTTTGTGTTCAACAAAAAGGTAGTAAAGCACAAAGAGCTTTTCATGACATGTGATCACTTAGTGACATCACATGATCTACAGATCTTCTGGAAGAAAGTTCCAGGACACTCCAGAGTCCCAGGCGATGACAAGCACTACAATGACCTTGCAGACTCCCTAGCCAAGGAAGGAGCCGTTGACGGACCCACGTGGTCCTTTGACCCCTCCTGGCTACTCAACACTCAGTCGTCACAATCTACAACTGAGGTAATGGCAGTCACACGTGCACAAGCTGCAGCTAAACCTGCTGATAACACAGTTTCTGTACGCCCAATGCTGACTGACCCAGACATCATCCAACTTCAGAAGTTGGATCCTGCAATTAACTCGATGATGCTGTATCTGACTGACCCAGACAAATACACTCCATTGAAAGGCGAACTGGATTCCAATCCAGACCTTAAAGTCCTCTTTCAGCTGCGCAAACAGTTAAAACTACTCAAGGACAGCCTAACTTTAGCTCATGGAGCGACGTCCTCACCCGTGTTCGCGGTCTCCAATGACCGAAGGGGGGTGACGCCAGTTAGGGTAATGCTACCAGACGCGATAACGTGATCAAATCTGACATCCAGAGTGAGTGGCGCACCGAAACGTCGTTTTCTAGTTGCTTAATCACTACTTTTGTCAATGTTGAAACGTTGTTTAACTGGTTGCTTAGTCACTGTTTTTGTCGATGTTGAGACATCGTTTAATTGGTTTTTGATAGTTGTTTCTGAGGAAAGAATGAATTTTGTGTGTAGTTAAGTTAGAGACTAAGAGGCCTTTAACCATGCCAACATGCAGTTCATTCGTTAAAATGCAATCTTTGTCAATGTAGATTATTGCTACCTTAAGTACCATAATCTACATTGGTCTCACAACGCTTAAGCCGAACCTACTCGAACAATTCTATTCGGGGGGATAGCTAATTCTTTTTGATGAGTCTCGCCATAGACTTCCAAAAACATTTATGGGGAAACCAAACACCCAATCTCAAGTCGTTCGTCTAAAAGACAACAGACAATTGAACCAAACTATATTTTGCCATGTAAAGCTAACTTAAACCAAGTTAGGAATGGAAAAATAGTTTGGAACACTCTTCTATAGGTATAAATCCCTATAATTACCCTTTTCAGCATGTTCCACCCCTTAACTGGTAGCTGTAGCTGTTCCCAATCATAATAGCTTACACACCAGGTGCATATAGTTTAAGGCCTTATGTAAAATCCCCTTCATAAGCCCACCTTAAACCACATAATTGCATGTCACATTGAACCAGAACGGCACCTTGGACGTCGCCCAGAGACGACCTTCGCTGGAGGAGACCTGCAATCCTGACGTTGGTCTCCAATCTTCATCCAGTGGCCGCATCTTCAGTTCAATCCAAGGGAACCCCTCTGTATGCTGATCAATCAACACCTCCATTCGTTGTGGATTTACCGTTGTGGATTATATGACTTTTTCCAATGGATTACAGACTCTGTTTCCAAGGGGTTAAAGCATTGCTACAATGGAATTACCAACAACATTATGGAATTACCATCAACACAATGGAATTATCAAAAACATTGTGGGATTACCTCCTTTGACTTTTGTTTTCCTTGCTGGATTACATCAAGCTCAAGGACATTCGAAGGCGTAAGTTCATGTTGGAATTCATCCCCATGGACAGGCGATGATTTCCAAAGGGGGGACTGTAGTGAACTAAGCCTCAGGTCAAAACCTGGCCTTGAGGGCCTTCCTGGAACAAGAACTGTATTTCATTGATTTGAGTCCAGAAACACAAGATTAAGTTCATCCAGAGACTTTCTAAGTGTCCTGCACTGATCAATTGAAAGAACACACTCTTTTCTATCATCATTACTATTTTACAAATGTTTTGATAATCAAAGTGTGTTTAATTCAAACCATTTTCAAATGTTGAAGTGAACTACTCATTTTTAAATCCGCTGTGAAACAGTATTAGTGATTTTTATCCTCATTCAAAGTGGAAATCAAGTTAAGAATGTGTTACAGAGTAATGATTCAATTTCTTGATCTTCTGTCTGAAATGAGCAAGTTGTGTACGTTGGTCAAAGGTCAAGTTTCGGTCAACTGCAAGTTTACTGAAAAAGAAATGTCATGTTTAACTTTTTCAGGCAGATATGAGAGAGTTGACTCCACGAAGTCTGGAATCTTCATAGCAATCTTCTGTCTGTTCTTAAACAACTCAATCTTTTTCCTTGACTTTTAATAACCTCTTGCATCACAAAAACACACCTCTGTTTGGTCCATCGACCAATCAGAAAGTCCTCAAATGAACCGGAAGTGACTTCTTTTAAAAGGTGCAACACTTCCTAGTTCACAGCAGTTCCAGAGTTCAGAATGCTGGAATTCAGGATGCTGGAGAAAAAGTAACTAAGCTGAACGAGAGAAGATCAGAGGAATTATGAAATGTCTGTTCTGGGATGATCTCACGACTCCGAACGGTTCCCTACTATCCTTACGGAGACGCTGGAGGGCGTTTGAAGGCAACTCTACACCGAAGTCGGAATTATCTCTGCCAAGGTAAAGAGTCGATCTTCAACCGCAAAGTGTACCTTTGGTTAAGCTGGGCCCAGAAGGAGCGTGTTGTTCTGGTTATAACAGACAAATTCCCTCACCCATCTCTCTCAACTTAAACTTCAATTTCCATCTTTAAACTCTTCTTTTTGCTAGAAATCATTCCAGATATTTTCAGAAATGTCTGTTGTGAAGCAAGGTTTTCAACCATCGCCGTATGGTCTTCTAATTGTAAACTGATTAATTAACCTGTTGTTATTTTCAATTTTGCCAAATTAATGTAAATGTTTGATGTTAAATTTTGATTCTGAAAATAAATGACCACGTTCATTTTGATGGGTCAAAGAAAATTAACGTCTCACGTTACATCTTTAATTATTCAATGCACGATATTATTCAGTCCAGAAAAATGAATGAATCCGTTTAATTTATGAATATATCACAGAATACGTTCATGTACAGTACACAACTGGGGACAGTTTATCTGTTATCAGATGTGGTCCAGTCCACCTTGGTAGAAGTTTACGGGCAAGCGTTCTAGTTTGGGAAGCTTTTTGTCATGTGACTGGGGCAAAGACGTAATACGAGACCTTCTCCCCCACTTGAAGTTCTTCATGTGAGGCTTCGTGGTAGGTTTTGCGTCCATCAGTCATTTCATTGAGATGCTTTTGAGCAAAAGCGGAGGTGGTTTGCACTTGTTGGTTGGAGGTTCCCTGATGAACTTCAGGAAATGTCTGTCTGGATCTGAGGTTGTCTAGATCAGGGACGGAGGTGACCTGAGGAACGGTTGTCAGTGACCACACAACATCATTTATGGTGTCCACCCGAATACTAAGTCGGACTAGGATGTCACGGCTTATGTATACGGAGTGTGGTAAGCCTGGGACCACAAGAAATGAGTGATTCAGTTCTCTATGGTTCCATTTAAGCCTGAGGGTGTAAGGATGTTACTTTTCTGTGGCCCGGTGTGTCTGTTTCCCTCGTGCTCCCTCATTAGTTTCCATTGTTGCCACCTGTGTCTCGTCCCAGCTGTTTGTCATCATGTCTCGTCTTCTCCCGGTACTTAAGCCATCCTATTCTGTCTTGTTCTTCGTCGGGTCGTCTTTGTTGGGTACGCTTCCTTGGGTCTCCTGAGTCTCTCCTTGTCTTCCTGGTCCCTCGAGTTCCCCGTGTCTCCTGAGTTCCCCGTGCCTCCTATTTTTGTATTTCTGCCGAGTTGAGTCCCTGTTCTGCACTCTGGGTTCGCTCCGACCATAAATCCTAACAGAGGGTACAAATACCCACAGCTTTTAAGGTATGAGACGATCTTAAATCGTTTTGGAAATAAAAAGTATTTCTAACCATTTTGAGATTAGAGTGTTTAAGCACTAAGGCCTCATGTTTGTGCTGATGTTCAATGTTTTATGTTATGAGTGCTTAGTGTATATTTAGTTGGTGTTTTTCTTAGTTCATATCTTAGATGTTATTACTGTTTTTTTTTTCTTATACATTTTATTGTCGGATGTAACTGGGACCCCGTGTACATAATTTCGCTCCACCACATGTACCACATGAGGTGCGAATGACAATAAAGAAACTCTGACTCTGACTCATAAAGGTCTTGGCTGATGGCGGACTTGTCAGTCCAAAGAGACAACACAACATCATTCACTTGAGATTCCTGAACCTTAATACCTTTAACCACTTGTGGGAGGTAATATTCACTCGATGGTGATTGGCTCAGCGAACACAAGAACGTTTCACGTTGGACTAGTGCTAGCTTCAACGGTTGATCATGTGTGGCTGGCATTACCTGAGTTTGGGGCAGGATCTCATTTTCCTGAGAGTTGTTATCAGGTTGGGAAATGTTGGTTTCATCAGAAGTATTCAGTGTGGCACACTGAGAGGTTATTTCTGGAGAGAAAGCGATGGATAACAGTTGGTGTACTTGCGCCCAGACTTTGAGATTCTTGAAATCGATCAAAGGCTGAAACCGGTTTAAAAGCTCTTGTCCTATTAGGAAAGGGATTGATTCCATTTGCGACACATATATAGGGTGTGTAAGAGTCATTGGACCAATCTGAATCTCAATCAGTCCCACCTGGGATAAAGTGGTTTCTTCAGAAGAGTACGGTCGTACTTCTAATGAACAGTTCTGAAGGATCAAATTGTTGCCAGCACGATTTGCTGCTAACCGTAGTTTTTCAAATAGTGTGGCAGATATTAAAGTGATGTCAGCTCCAGTGTCCAGGAGAGCATCATGCGACAGGACTTGTTCCAGGGTCAGCGAAATATAGAACTTTTTTGCTACCCCATTTTCAGTAAGGTCACACAAAAACTTGTGTACTGGAGGTTTTATTTGGATCCTGGAGCCATTGTTTTCAAACAAAGGATCTTCAGCAGTCGTCTGTAATGTTAAAACAGCACTGGTTATGTTTGACTGGTCAGTTTCTTTTACTGGACCAGACATGTCAACATCAGAGGTCTCTACTTCAGCTACAGGACAGGGATCACAATCTGTGCCATAGATGGAAGGTTCAACTCCTTAGCTTGTGGTTCCAACGGCTCGTTGGTAACATTTAGTTTGGTGTGACGTTGCACGTTCGTGGTGAGACGTATTGTGTCATTTCCTGTTTGTCTGTCGGTAGCTCGAGTGAATTGTTTGCTCGAGTCGTCTCTGTTTTCTGGATTTATCTGTCTTTTGCACAGTTTTTCGTTCTAGTTCACAAACACACTTAGTACAGTTGTTTTTCTACTGTTTGATAGTGCTTAAAACACCTCTTATCTTTCAACACTTCTCGGTTTTTATTGGTGTATTTGGCTCTGCTAGCTCCTGCTAGCGTTAGCTTAGCATGGCTGCTGCTTCTCTCCCTGCTTCCTTTGTTTTCTCTTCCTCTGTGTGTCAGATGTTTAGTTACTCCTCTGCCTCCTTTAGTGGTAATGATACATGTAACAAATGTAGTCTTATGGTAGCTTTGGAGGAGAGGCTGTCTAAACTGGAAGCTCGGCTCCGTGCTGTAGAAAAACCAGTAACTAGCCAGGTCCCCTTAGACAGCGCAGAACCACAGAGGCTAGCTTCCGTTAGCGGTCCTCCAGCAGACCCCGAGCAGCTGGGACCCCAGGCCGGCTGGGTGACGTGCGGAGCATGTGTAGTGCTAAGGCTAAGCCCCCAGTTCACCACCGACCCGTTCACATTTCTAATCGATTTTCCTCGCTCAGTGACACACCCACTGAGAAGCAGACCCTGGTTATTGGAAGCTCCAGAGTCCGAAACGTGGCTTTAGGGACTCCAGCGGCCATAGTCAAATGCATTCCGGGGGCCAGAGCGGGCGACAAAGAATCTTATCTGAAACTGCTGACTAAGGCTAAGGCTAAATACAGTAAGATTGTTATTCACGTCAGCGGTAATGACACCCGGTTATGCCAATCGGAGGTCACTAAAATTAATGTTGCTTTGGTGTGTGACTTTGCTAAAACCATGTCGGACTCCGTAGTTTTCTCCGGCCCCCTCCCCAACCTGACCAGCGATGACATGTTTAGCCGTATGGCGTCGTTTAACTGCTGGGTGTCCAGGTGGTGTTCTGACAACGACGTGGGCTACATAGATAACTGGAGTTCTTTCTGGGGAAAACCTAGTCTGATGCGGAGAGATGGCATCCATCCCACTTTGGACGGAGCCACTCTTCTTTCTAGAAATATGGCTGATTTTGTTTATCCCCCAAATTATTGACAACCCAGGGTCCAGTCCAGGAAGCAGAGTTGTAGTCTTCCACACCTCTCTGCTGCTTTTCCTCTGTTACCCACCCACACCCACATTGAAACAGTGTCAACTCGCCCACGGCTCAAATTAAATAAACAAAAAATCAACTCTAAAAATATAAACCATAAAAATCTGATTAAAATAAACAGTTACTTTACCAGAGCAAAATCATAAATTCATTAAATGTGGATTATTGAACATCAGATTTCTTTCCTCTAAATCCCTGTTAGTTAATGAACTGATAACTGATCATCATGTTGATTTATTCTGTCTGACAGAAACTTGGCTACAACAGGAGGATTTTGTTAGTATAAATGAATCCACTCCTGTTAATTATTTAAATTTTCATGTTCCTAGAACAACTGGCCGAGGTGGAGGAGTAGCTTCTATTTTTCAGTCAGGATTATTGATTAATGCCAAATCAGTTATTACTTATGATTCTTTTGAATCACTGTCCCTCAGTCTTTCTCATCCAAAACGGAAATCAGAAAAGCCACTTTTACTAGTTGTTATATATCGTCCACCAGGCGCTTACTCTCAGTTTTTGTCTGAATTCTCAGAATTATTAACTGACTTACTATTAAATACTGATAAAATCATCATAATGGGTGATTTCAATATTCATGTGGATGTTGAGAGTGATAGCTTAAGCAAAGCCATTAATAATTTAAATTACTTCCGGTAAGATGGCGCCCGTGTACATGGCTTGCAATCCACCTCTGCTGATGGTGTTAGGATTATTTTTGTTTTTTGTATTCCTCATCAATGACATCAACTCTCTGCTGGTGTATGACAGACAACAACTTTTGGATCTTCGTTTTTCTGGCACTGATGTTGCTTACCTGGACCATTATCAGCGTACCTCTGGACCCCCCCCCCTCCTCCCCCCCTGCTGGCAGACGTGCCAGCTTACCTCCGCTGCACTCCTCACCTGCCTGCCCGGAGATCTCGCTTCAGACGCCGGGGAAAACGTGCTGGTCAGCTGGTGAAGCTGAAAGCTCTGCGGGCTGCATCTTCCTCTTCAGCTGGCGGTCATGGTCTCCATCTCCAGCTTCCCGCGTGCCCGGACCAGGTAACCAGTGGGAGTTGTCAGCCATTGCGCAGCCCAGACCTACCTGGAGGGGATGTTATTGAAAACCCGCGGCCATTAGCGCGCGCTAACTCCACCGCTGCTGGTTCTACTTTGGACAATATCCGGATGTGTTTGGTCAACGCAAGATCTGTTACCAACAAAACTTTTATCCTCAGGGATTACTTTCAACAGCACGATCTGGACTTTTTCTGCATCACAGAGACTTGGATGTCTCCGGGTGAGTCCAACGCCTTGACGGAATTACTGCCACCGAACAGTCTGTGTTTTAACGCCCCGCGGCCATCAGGCCGGCGCGGTGGTGGATTATTAACAATATTCAAATCAACTTTTGACTGTAAACAACTGCCCATCCCAGTTTCCCGTGCCAGCTTTGAGCTGAGCGTCTTTGAACTCGGACACTCGCCTCCGACGTTATTTGCACTCGTCTACCGTCCACCTCGATCTAAGGATTTCATAAATGAGTTTTCTGACTTCTTGGCTGAAATCACACCAAAATATGAGCATCTTTTCATTATTGGGGACTTTAATTTGCACGTGTGCTGTCCTGAGAAGCCCTTGGTTAAGGACTTTTTAGATTTATTGGACTCATTTAATTTAACTCAGCATGTAAACGGTCCCACCCAAGAGCGTGGACATACACTGGACCTTGTTTTAACTCATGATATGACTGTTAATAATCTTGTTATTGGTGATAATGTTTTTTCAGACCACATGCCAGTCCAGTTTGAGTTCACCCTCCCCCATCTAACTCCTAAGCCGTGCATTCCTGCACGTCGCACCCGGACCATTAACCACTTCACTGCCACACGTTTCACAGATGTTTATAACTCTGAAATGATCATTCAGCCCCAAGTGTTTCTTACCACCACTGAGGAGCAGACATCCCAGTTCAACTCGGTCTGCTTAAAGACTCTGGATCATGTTGCACCTGTTAAAACCAAAAAAATCAAAACTCAGAGCAGAACCTTGGCTGAGTGACGTTACCAAGGCCGTTAGGCAGCAATGTAGGAGGGCGGAACGAAAGTGGAGGAAAGACAGGCTGCAGGTCTCTTTCCAAATACTTAAAGAGAGCTGGCGCTGTTATCAGAAAACAGTAAAAGCTGCAAAATCAAAATTCTTCTCTGATATAATTACCTCAAACTCTCACAACCCACGTGTCCTCTTCTCCACCCTAAACTCTGTTCTCCACCTCACTGAACCATCACCTCTGGAAGCCTCGACTGAGCTGTGCGACAACTTCCTACATTTCTTTGTGGAAAAAATTGCGACCACCAGGGCTCTCATTTCCCCTCCAACTCATGACCCATCCATCCCACCTCAATCTGTAGCTCCTTGTGACCATTTTGAATCCATCACTCTATCTTCTCTAGAGCAGGTCATGTGCAGCTTGAAACCTTCTGGTTCCCCCTTTAATGTGGTCCCCCCTCGACTACTAAAGGAGGTGTTTCCTACTCTAGGTCCATCCATTCTTGCCATAGTAAACAGTAGTTTATCCACTGGCGTGGTGCCAAAATCCTTTAAACATGCTGCTGTCCAGCCTCTCCTGAAAAAACCAAACCTTGACCCCTCACTCGTTTCCAACTTCCGGCCTGTCTCCAAACCCCCATTTGTTTCTAAAGTACTGGAGAAAATAGTCGAGTCCCAGTTGAAGTGCTTCCTGGAGGATCACACCATCTTAGAGCTTTTCCAATCTGGCTTTAAACCTCTCCACAGCACTGAAACTGCCCTGCTGAAGGTCTTTAACGACATCTTCAGATTCACAGATACCGGTGATTCTGTGCTGCTTGTCCTGTTGGACCTCACAGCCGCCTTTGACACCATCAACCATGAGATCCTCATTGCTAGGTTGGAGCAGTGGGTGGGCGTCACAGGATGAGCCCTCAATTGGTTCAGATCTTACCTCACTGACAGATCCTTTTGTGTCTCCATCAAGGATTTTAGTTCCGCAGAGGCAGAGCTTAAATGGGGGGTTCTGCAAGGGTCCATACTGGGTCCCCTCCTATTCTCTTTATATCTGCTGCCGCTTGGTGCTATTTTCCGGAAACACAACATGCCCTTCCACTTCTATGCCGATGACTGTCAAATTTACTTCCCCCTAAGACACAATGGTACAGGCTCTATTCAACCGCTGCTCAACTGCCTGGCTGACATCAGGGACTGGATGGCTTTAAATTTCTTAAGATTCAATGAAAAGAAGTCTGAAGTCATGTTGTTCCCTCCCAACGACACGATCACAAACCACTGCATCGACCTTTCCGCTCTAACCATGTCAGAAAAACAAAGAGTCACTAATCTGGGCGTGATAATGGACCCTTTCCTGAAACTTAACAATCATGTAAACATGATTGTTAAATCATGCTTCTTCCAACTGAGGCGGCTGTCTAAACTGAAGCCCATATTGTCCAAAAAGAACCTGGAGACAGTAATACATGCATTCATTACATCTAGGCTTTATTACTGCAATTTGCTCCTGTTTGGTATTAGTCAGACCTCCATTGCATGACTACAACTGGTCCAGAATGCAGCAGCCCGATTTTTAACCAGTACAGGCAAAAGAGAGCACATTACACCAGTTTTGGCCTCACTGCACTGGTTACCGGTTCACTTTCGAATCCAGTTCAAATTACTCATGTATGTCTACAAATCACTGAACAATTTCGCACCCCCCTATCTCTCTGATCTGCTACAATCGTATGTCCCACCACGTTCCCTGAGGTCAGCGGACCAGTTGCTCCTCACAGTTCCAGGAACTCGTCTTAAGCGCAGAGGTGACAGGGCCTTCTCTGTAGCAGGACCAAGACT
>NC_056512.1:10835602-10837454 GCF_014905685.2 Nematolebias whitei
TTTATCATCACACTCTTGATTTAGTTCTGACCTATGGTGTAGAGATTAAGGACTTGGTAATAGTTCCTCAAAATCCTATTCTGTCCGACCATTTTTTAATAACCTTTGAGTTTACATTAAATGACTACACAGTCACAGAGTAAATTTCATCTCAGCAGGTGCTTATCAGAAAATGCTGTAACCAAATTTAAACAATCTCTTCCATCAATGTTTTCCTCTGTCTTGCAGAGTAATGCCTCAGAGAACAGTGACTTAGAACTTCACTTGAAAAAATTGCTCCACTGAAAAAGAAAGTAATCAGTCAGAGGAATCTGGCTCCTTGGTTCAATTCTGAGTTACGTACTTTAAAGCAGGCATCTAGAAACCAGGAGAGAAAATGGCGCTCTACTAATGTTGAAGAATTTTATTTAACTTGGAAAGATAGTCTGCTAACATATAAAAAAGCTCTCCGTAACGCTAGAACTTTATATTACTCATCTTTAATAGAGGAGAATAAAAATAACGCTAGGTTTCTGTTTAGTACTATTGCTAGACTAATTAAAAGTCCCATTTCTGTTGAACCATGTATCCCTACAACTATAAGTTGTGATGACTTCATGAGATTCTTTATAAATAAAATTATTTCAATTAGAGAGAAAATTCAAACCATCCTTCCTTCTACTATCTCTAGTCCCCTGTCAAATTAGGCAAGTTTAAAAATTTCACTAGAGCCTGATTTATGTTTGGACAGTTTTTGTCTTGTTGAGCTCTCTGAATTGTCAAAAATAATAACCTCATCCAAACCATCCACATGCCTGCTAGATCCCATCCCAACCAGGCTGTTTAAAGAGGTATTCCCCCTAATTAATGTCCGCATTTTGGATCCACTTAATTTGTCTTTAATGGATGGTTATGTACCACAGCATTTTAAGGTTGCTGTAATTAAACCTTTACTTAAAAAGTCTGATCTTGATTCAGAAATTCTGGCCAACTACAGACCTATATCTAATCTAACTTTCATCTCAAAAATTCTAGAGAAAATAGTTGCAAGTCAGTTGCGTGAACATCTAAAAAGAAATAATCTGTTTGAAGAGTTTCAGTCAGGGTTTAGAGCTCATCATAGCACAGAAACAGCACTAGTAAAAGTCACTAATGATATTCTCATGGCCTCAGACAATGGACTCGTGTCTATACTGGTCCTGTTAGACCTCAGTGCTGCATTTGATACAGTTGATCACAATATTTTACTACAGAGGCTTGAATATGATATTGGGATTACAGGAACAGCTCTAAAGTGGTTTAGATCATATCTATCTGATAGATTCCAGGTTGTAAATGTAAATAATAAATCTTCTTCATACACCAAAGTTAGTTATGGGTTCCTCAGGGCTCAGCGCTTGGGCCAATACTCTTTACTTTATATATGCTTCCATTAGGTAAAGTTTTTAAACAGCATGGGATACATTTCCATTGTTATGCTGATGACACACAATTATATTTGTCCATTAAACCCAATGAATCATATCAGCAACTTGGACTACAAGCATGTCTTTAAGACATAAAAACCTAGATGACTCTTAATTTTCTCCTGTTGAACACAGACAAAACTGAGGTTTTGGTTTTTGGACCTGAGCACCTTAGGAATGAATTTTTCAGTCTATCTCCCTCCTTAGATGGCACTAATCTGTCCTCCAGCTCTAATGTTAAAAATCTTGGTGTTATTTTTGATCAGGACATGTCTTTTATCCCCCACATTAAAAACGTTACTAGAACTTCCTTCTTCCATCTGCGTAATATCACAAAAAATAGAAACATCTTATCTAAAAATGATGCAGAAAAACTGGTCCATGCATTTGTCACGTCTAGACTGGAC
>NC_056512.1:10837554-10847325 GCF_014905685.2 Nematolebias whitei
ATGATGCAGAAAAACTGGTCCATGCATTTGTCACGTCTAGACTGGACTATTGCAATGGTTTATTATCTGGATGTCCAAATACTTCTTTAAAACGTCTTCAGTTGATCCCAAATGCTGCTGCTAGAGTCTTAACCGGAGTTAGTAGGAGAGATCATATTTCTCCAGTTTTAGTTTCTCTCCATTGGCTCCCTGTCAAATCCAGAATAGATTTCAAAATCTTACTTCTAACCTACAGACACCGTCTCCACTATCAGAAATGTTAAAAGCTACCCAAACAGAAATCCTTGGCTGAATGCAGAGGTGCGTACCCAGCTGGAAGCCAGGAACACTGCCTTCAGGTCTGGAAGCTCAGAGGAGCTGAGTAGGACAAGAAAAGAGCTGGTTGCTGGTAATAAGAGGGCCAAGGGCACATATGCAAAGAGGATCGAGGGTCAATTCATCTCACAAGACCCTCGGAGCATGTGGAGGGGCATTAAGTGCATAACAGATTATAAAGGAAGGAGTGAACAATGCCCCAAAGACCCATCTCTGCCTGATGCCCTCAACAAGTTCTATGCACGCTTTGAAGACCTGAACAGACCACCCAGCACCAGACTCACCTCACCACCGGACGAAGAGCATCTCAGCGTGACCTCAGCAGAAGTAAGGAGTACCTTCAGGAGGATTAATCCGCACAAGGCAACTGGCCCAGACAACATCCCTGGAAAAGTGTTGAAGGAATGTGCTGATAAGCTCTGTGAGGTGCTGGCAGACATCTTTAACACCTCACTTACCCTAGAGACAGTTCCCACCTGCCTGAAGACTGCCACCATCATCCCAGTCCCAAAAAGCTCGACAGTGACTGGTCTGAATGACTATCGGCCAGTGGCCCTCACCCCGATAGTCGCTAAATGCTTTGAAAAAATGGTCATGACTCACATCAAAACAACCATCAACATCAACGAGGACCCTCATCAGTATGCATACCGTGAGAACCGATCAACAGAGGATGCAATCTCCTCTGTGGTCCACACTGCGCTCAACCACCTGGAGCAGAAAAACTCTTACGTCCGTATGCTCTTTGTGGACTTCACATCCGCCTTCAACACCATGATCCCCCAAACCCTGATGGACAAACTATCCACACTAGGACTAAGCCCCTCCATCTGCAACTGGGTACTAGACTTTTTAACAAACAGACCACAGTTAGTGAGGATCCACAACCTCTCCTCCTCCACCATAACCCTCAGCACTGGCTCTCCTCAGGGATGTGTGTTGAGCCCCCTCCTGTTTACTCTGCTCACGTATGATTGTGCAGCTACCCATCCAGGCTGTCACATTGTAAAGTTTGCAGATGATACAGCGGTGGTGGGATGCATCACAAACAATGATGAGTCCAGCTACAGGCAAGAGGTGGAACACCTGGAGAGCTGGTGCAGAGAGAATAACCTTCACATCAATGTGAAGAAGACAAAGGAGATGATTGTGGACTTCAGAAGGAACAAAAACACCTACACCCCCCTGAACATAAGAGGATCTGCGGTGGAAGTGGTCTCCAGCTACAAGTACTTGGGTGTACACATGAATGACAACCTCAGCTGGAGCAACAACACCACCAGCCTGTTCAAGAAAGCTCATCAGAGACTCTACTTCCTCAGACGGCTGAGGCGAGCTGGTCTGGGAAGCTCAGTCCTCACCTCCTTCTACAGGTGTGCAGTAGAGAGCATCCTGTGCTCGAGCATCAATGTGTGGCATGGAGGCTGCACAGCTGCAGAAAGAAAAGCTTTGCAGAGTGGTGAAGGCTGCACAGAAATCTGTCGGAATCAGCCTCCCCACCATCACAGACATCTACACCTCCAGATGCAGGAAGAGGGCCACCTGCATCATGAAGGACCCCACCCACCCAGCACACACACTTTTTGCCCCACTCCCTTCAGGAAGGAGGTTAAGGAGCATTAAGTGTAGAACCACTAGACTGAGGAACAGCTTCTACCCTGAGGCTGTTAGACTCATGAACCTCTAACTAGAATAATCACTGTGAAAAACCATATCATGTTGCTGCTGATCTGTTTCATGTTACTGCTGATCTGTTTCAATGTTGATGTGTTCATGCATGCACATCTGCTCACAGACTCATGTTCATGTTTGTGCTGATGTTCAATGTTTTATGTTATGAGTGCTTAGTGTATATTTAGTTGATGTTTTTCTTAGTTCATATCTTGGATGTTATTGCTGTTTTTCTTATACATTTTATTGTTGGATGTAACTGGGACCCTGTGTACATAATTTCGCTCCACCACATGTACCACCATGTAACCCTATGACAATAAAGAAACTCTGACTCTGACTCTGACTCAAAGCTCTCAACAACCTGGCTCTATCTTATATTACAGATCTTATTGTTCCATATTTTCCTAACAGAGCGCTTCGCTATCAGACTGCAGGTTTACTTGTGGTTCCTAGAATTTACAAAAACAGAATGGGAGGCAGATCTTTTAGTTATCAGGATCCTCTCTTGTGGAACCAACTGCCAATCTCTGTCCGTTAGGCTGACACATTATCCAGTTTTAAAACTAGGCTTAAGACTTTCCTTTTTGCTAAATCCTATAGTTAGGGTCGGCTTGGGTTTCCTGAGCTGTCCCTTAGTTATGCTGCTATAGGCTTAGACTGCTGGACGACAAACTGACCACAATTTTCACTCTACTTCTGTCTTTACTTACTCTGCTCAACCTGTTTTGTATTTGTAATTATTTTTCTATCCTTAACATGTGTTTTTTTGTCTTTCAGATACACCTGGACTTATACCTGGACCTACCATTCTGTGTTTGTCTGTCTCTCCTCCCTGTCCTCTCAACCAGCTGGTCAAAGCAGATGGCCGCTTGTCCTGAGCCTGGTTCTGCTGAAGGTTTCTTCCTTTTAAAAGGGAGTTTTTCCTTTCCACTGTTGCTACTGTGCTTGCTCAGGATGGGAGACTGCATCGGAGCCAAGATTCATCTTGTCTGCTGGATTCCTTAGATAGAGAACTACTAATTGGCTTTTATGTATGTGAATGTTTCTGTAAAGTGCCCTGAGACAACTTTGTTGTGATTTGGCGCTATATAAATAAACTGAATTGAATTGAATTTAGAGACTCAGGTTTTGGAGCAGCAGATGTTATAGACAGGAGATCAGCCTTCTTAGACTTTTCCTGTTTACACATGTCTTCTACTATACGTCGGATCATTTCCATCTCTTTGGAAGTGAAACTTTATCGTCTTCATCTCATTCAGGTTTTGATTCTTTCATCTTTTCAGAACGTCTTTGACCTGGTGAACGTGGTTCTCTTTCAGATCTGTAGTGACGGTTCTGAAACTGATGGTTCTATTTCGTATAAGCTTTGCCCTTTAAGGCTGTCGCTGATGGGTTATCCCGTTATGCGAAGCATTACACTGAAAAAATTTAGTCCACGCCCACCTGCTGTGTGGGCCCCACCCGGTCCATATAAATTACGTTAAGAGCGGGTAATCGGCCCCCCATTTTTCTTCAGTGAGCTAATAGCACTGTCAGAAGAACGAAGAAGGAAAGTTGTGTAGATGACCAACCTTTGTTAAGAATGCTTGGCCCATCACGTTGACCTCCGGTCATCCCGGTGAGCTCTCCTCCCCGAGGAGAGGCTGACAAGCAGTCTTGTTTCAAGGTAAGCGCTGAGCAGTATTTCTCAGTGACAGGTCGCTACACGCTGGACAACGCCATCTTGTAATTTTCCTCTTATCGCCGACCCCCGGAGCGAATCGGATGGTTCCTCCGGGACAGGCAGCGTCAGCAGCGGCCCCTGCAGCTCATTCCCTCCTGGAGAGCGTAGTGTCGGTGGCGGGGGGCTGAGCGAATGCTCACCTCATCCCACCTCGTTTCGCATTGGCGATCACACCGCTCCCAGCCGACGGCACCCTCTGGGGTTGCCCGCGTAACCCAGGAGTAGCTGACATGAAAGGACCTTTTTTACGTCCCGCGCCTTTTCCCGCCAGTTCGGCTGATCCGGCGGGAGGATTCTTTTTCTAGGCTCCTTTTCCGGCTCACCGTCCTGACCCCATCTGGCCTTGTTTTTCCCAACAGGGCGTCCTACGGGACGAGGCCACAGCCGGTTTTCCTGGAAGATTGGGGGCCCGGTTCCCACAGCCCGCGCCCATCACCAGAGCAGAGGGGTTTTCACCGAGCGGTTTTTCCCCTCAGTGCCCCTGGAGCCGACCCTGACGGAGGCTTCATCGGAGCAAGATGTCCAAGTGGACTAGCGTTCCGCGCCTCCGGTTAGCGTAATCCAGACGGTGACACCGATCTTCGACTGAGCTCACCAGCATGCGTTCCAAACGGCCGCAGCGAACAACACGTTACGCTGTTGGTGTACATGTTCAGAGGCGGGAGGAGACAACGCTCCATCTGCAGAGCAGCTCAAGTCACCCCCAACCGGTGCGCCTCTTTGCTGTATGGCGGCCCACATCGCAGCCAAAGGACGGAGTTTTTCAGCGTTTCCCTAAGACCGCCAACAGATGGCGCTCTAGGACAACAAATGGCAGAGCAAATGACGGTTGTGGAAGAGAATGTGTGTAGGTGACACAAATTTGGAGTAAAACATCATTTAATGATGAAAGTGTCCATTTTTAGCCAGTTTGTCAGCTCAGATGATCTGTCAGTGGCTCTCTCTCACACCCTCCACACGAAATGAACCGGTGGGAAGAAGGTTCCACGGCCGTCTCGTTGAGCTTCAGCCCGTCCGGCCCTCTTCATCCCGGCAACAGAGTGTCCAAGGTTTTTCCCAGAGACCCCCAGCAGACGGTGCCCTGGGCCAACGAATCCCAGAGCTCATGGGGGAAAAGATTCAGAATGATGGTCTGCAGAGGGTGTATGTAAATATGACACAAATGTTGAATAAAACATCAATCAATGATCAAGTGTCTGTTTTTAGCCAGTCTGTAAGCTCGGATGGACTCACAGCAGCTGCGCACACACCCTCCACACATAACGAGACGGTGTCTTTAATAAGGGCTTTTTAAACTCACCATTGCTCCAAGACTTCAAACTCAGCAGCTCAAATGTAAACAAAAGCTCATGAAAATTGGTCCCGAACCGAACCGAGTCTACCGGACTATCTAGTGTGAAAACGACCTAAATTCTTGTCTCTTAAACGCTCACACGTCACAATGGTAAGCGAAATAACTCGTTGTCAACCCGAGCTGCACGATCCTCACCCGAGCGGTGTCAAACGCACACTCACGCGATACAAACAGCCTTCACCCAAACGGCGTTGCGTTGATGATGGTGCACACACAGCTCCCCAGCGTTCACCGGCCCACATCAGCATAAATGTGGGACCGCAGGTCGGGTCAGTGGAGGACCTTCGCTCTCAGTAAGAGCGACACACGCCGCATCGAAGCAAACGCGTGCCGCCGCGGCGCAGGCAGCCTTCATCCACTGCGTCTCAGCGCTCGGCCGCTCACGGCAGCATAAGCGTGAGACAGCTGAGCGAACCCAGTGAAGAGTCTTGCTTCCAGCAAGAGCGGCGCGCGTCCCACCAGAGAAAACGTGTGCTCCCGCGGGGCTCACAGTCTTCACTCAAACGGCACGGCGTAGATGAAGTCGCACTCACAGCTTCGCAGCACTCGCCCGCTCATGGCGGCATAGATGCGAGATCTCAAAGCGAACCCAGCGCAGGACACCGCACGCGGCAGGAGCAACACGCGTTTTCACCGCAGTGGCGTCAAACGCGCAGCCCCACGGCATCATCAGCTGCCACGCTTCGCCTCAGCACACACTGGCCCACCTAGACATGAAGCTTGGTCCGCGGTCCGAACGCAGCACACGTTCAGAGCCCTTTCGAGAAAGCCTCGCCTTGGGTCACGCGGAAAACATTCCCGCAACACATGACGGCGGTCGAGGAGGTGGACTGGATGACATCCATACAAAACATGACACATCACTTAAACGCACGTCCACTCCACGAACATTACGCGGAGTGGCTAAAAACATGCTCGCCAGACAGATGGATGGCCAGGGTGTTATGCAAAGGTTACACTTTGCAATTTGCAACCCGACCCGCTCCGTTCGGAAGAATTTTAGAGACGGTCCTGTCATCACCAGACCAAATCTCATCCCTAAATGCAGAAGTCCAAGAGCTTCTGATAAAAGAAGTAATCTCCAGAGTTCCCAACGGAGAGAAAAACACAGGGTTTTACTCACGTTACTTCCTGGTTCCCAAATGGACCGGAGGAACGAGACCGATTTTGGTTCTGTCAGCTTTCAACAAGGTGATCATGGACAGACCGTTTCACATGTTGACAACCAGACAGCTGTTGGACAACATCCTGAGAAACGACTGGTTTGATTTCCGTCGGCCTGAAAGATGCTTATTTTCACATACCAATCATCCCAAAACACAGAAAATTCCTGCGTTTCTCTTTTCAAGGGATGAAGTATCAGTACAACAGGCTGCCGTTCGGTTATCCTCTCGCGCCTCGTACGTTCTCAAAGTGTGTGGAGACAGCCCTGCGTCCGTTACACAGAGCAGGGATGAGAGTTTTGTTTTACCTGGACGACCTGCTGCTGCTGTCACGCTCCAGACAGGAAGCAGTGATGCAGGCTCAGGTGTTGACATCACACCTGTTAAATCTGGGCTTCACCATAAATTGGAAGAAAAGCTCAATTTTCCTGGACCAGACAATTGTTTTTCTGTGAGTGGAGCTAACTCAACCACCATGAGGGCTCGTTTATCACAAACGAGAATCGACACTTTAAAAGACCAGCTCCGTCACGTAAGACCTGGCAGAGTGGTAACAGCTGTTTTCCATCATGAAGCTGTTAGGAATGATGTCATCAGCTCACACAGTTGTCCCGCTGGGTTTATTACACATGAGACGCCTCCAGAGGTGGTTTGCGCGTCTGCGTGTGGTTCCAGAAAAACAAAAGAGATGGATGATCATTGTTCCTCCCTCCGTGAGAGCAGACCTCCGACACTGGGGAAACACCCTGGTTCTGTCGGAGGGAGCCCCCGTCAGCAGACCCACATCACACGTGCCAGTCTTCACGGACGTGTCGCTGTCAGGCTGGGGGGGGACATGCCTATCTCAAACAGTAGGGGCGTTGTGGCCCCATCACACATCTGCCCACATAAATGTTTTGGAGTGCCACACGGTGCTGAACGTGATTCAACACTTTGCTCCTGTGCTGCAGAATCAACACGTTTTGATTCACACAGACAACAAGGTGACTGCTGCTTACATAAACCGGCAGGGGGGTGTGCGCTCAGCCCAGATGTTACACATTGCGCGAAGGCTACTGTGTTGGGCTCACCAAAATCTGCTCTCCATCAGAGCAGTTTACATACCCGGTGTTCTGAACAAAGGGGCAGATGTGATGTCCAGGGGCGGTCCACGGTCCACGTCACGGGGACTGGACTCTCCATCCAGACCTGATGACTCAGACATGGCAGAAATTTGGCAAAGCAGCTGTGGACCTGTTTGCGACACGAGAAAACGCTCAGTGTCAACTATGGTTTTCTCTGCGCCCGCGAGACGAACCACCTCTGGGGGTGGATGCGTTTGCCCACAGCCCATGGCCCAAAACGCTTCTGTACGCATTTCCTCCACCTCCTCTGATTTTACGGTTCCTGAACCGAGTTCAGGAGGAGGGATTGACAGCTCTCCTTGTGGCCCCCGAGAACGTGAACGCACCATGGTTCCCAGTCCTGCAACGCCTGCTGTCGGGGCGCCCGTGGAAACTGCCATGGAGGGAGGATGCTCTCCTCCAGGCAGGAGGAGCGATCAGGAGTTACCCAGAAATAGGTCAGCACCTGTGGGTCTGGCTGCTGAGCGGATCCGCTTAGAGAGGATGGGTCTCCCACAGGATGTAGTGCCCGCTCCGCAGGACAAACAAACACGCATTGCTCTGACCTTATATGGAGCCGTCAGCTGCCTTGTGTGAAAAACAATATTCTCCATGGTCTTCTGTCTCATCTTCTGCTCATGCTAGGTCCATTTTTGAAAAATGACAAAATATAACTCCTAAAACTGCTAAAACTTGATGCCACTTCGTTTTTATTTTTATTTACAGAAGAAGAAGACGATGTGTCTTCAGAGGTTTTTGTGTTGTTTCTTTCAGTAGTTCTTGGTGCAGCGCCCCCACAGGCGAGTGGGGGAACAGGTTGGTTCAACAGGTTGGCTCGACTGCACAGTGCAGTGTGAATGCAAACTCAGCAGCTCAAATGTAAACAAAAGCTCATGAAAATTGGTCCCTAACCGAGCCGAGTCTACCGGACTATCTAGTGTGAAAATGAACTAAATTCTTGTCTCTTAAAACAGCCCTGCTGCTGGCTTTAACATCCGCTAAGAGGGTGAGTGATTATCTGCTTTCTCTGTCGCTCCGTCATGTCTTAGAATTCAGGCTGACGGCAGCTCAGCTGATTTAAGACCAAATCCAGCTTTATGCCTAAAACATCACGAGCTCTTTTAAATCAAGGGTGATATCGTTGGAGGGGTTTTTCCCTTCCCCCCACAAATCAGAAAAAGAGGCGTTTTTCCATCTTCCCTGTCCGGTGCGGGCGTTGACGTGTTACATAACACGCACAGCTGCAATGCGTCAAACTCAACATTTGTTTGTGCATTATAGAGATGCACCTGCAGGTCACCTGTTATCCACCCAACGCCTGTCACACTGGCTGTGTGAGGCCTTTTCTGAAGCCTACAGAGCATCAGATTTTGAGCCTCCTGTCAACCTTAGGGCGCACTCGACCAGGGGTACTGCATCTTCGACTGCCTTGCATAATGGTATGACAATGCAGGACATTTTGCACTGCGGCCGCGTGGTCAACACCCTGCTCATTCATTCGCTTTTATCTACGTGATGTGACGGCCCGTTCCATGACACATTCTGTCCTTAGTGTTTTACAGAATGAATATTGTTGTTTCATGGAACTCCGTTTTACTCACATCTGTCTGCATGCATTACAGTGTGAGATGTTGGTATCAGTCACAAGTTGTGATTGATTGATTGATTATTAATCTGTTCATACTGTTCAGCCATAACCGGTTGGTTCATGGCTCTTTTCAGCATATTTTCCCTCCCCGTTGAATTTTTTTCCGGGGCATTCATGCATTCAGAACGCATAGTTACACAACATGCGTCTGTGCATGGCACACATAATTACGCAATGCGTAATTACGCACATGGCGAGCTGAGTGACAAGACGTTTTTTGGGGCAAGCTTCTGCTTCTTATGGTGTTCGAATGGACCCAGTGAGGCGAGGACCACATCTGCTTCGCCCTTAACCCATCAGCGACAGCCATAAAGGGCGAAGCTTATACGAAATAGAACGTTGGTTACGTACTGTAACCCCAGATTCTATGAGTATAAGCGTAGCCCTTTAAGCGTCGGGCCTCACTGGCTCCTAAGTGGCTGAAGAAAAAGCTATTTGGGAGCCGATTACCCACTCTTAACGTAATTTATACGGACCGGGTGGGGCCCACACAGCAGGTGGGCGTGGACTAAATTTTTTCAGTGTAATGCTTCGCATAACGGGATAACCCATCAGCGACAGCCTTAAAGGGCTACGCTTATACTCATAGAATCTGGGGTTACAGTACGTAACCAAACGTTTTGCCTTCTGTCAGGTTGATCATAACCTGAAATTTTGCGATTATAATTAGGAGAACGTCTTCTCCTTAATAATCCTTGTTATACTTTCGGTGATCAGGACTTTGATAACCATGGTTATGCCATAGGATGCCAGTATCTGTCCCAGATTAGCAGGAAAGGAGGGGGTAGAGT
>NC_056512.1:10847425-10857073 GCF_014905685.2 Nematolebias whitei
AATAAATGTATGTATGTAGCAACACTCTGTTCCTCATGTTCGTGCAGCTGTTCAGTGTAATGTTTTTGTACGAGTGCTTAGTGTATCTTTAGTTTAATGTTTTTCTTAGTTCATATCTTAGTTCTTAGTACTGAATTTCTTTAAAATGTATACTTTTGTTGGATGTAACTGGGACCCTGTGTACATGACAAATAAAGAAACTTTGACTTCCTCTTTGACATCACTTCCTGTTACTATACGTGAGAATATCTTAGCAGCCGTTCATCTCAGCTACATGAATTATTTTTGGTAATGCTTTATTAACATGATCTTTCCTAAATGCATTCATATTTATTACATAATTTTGATGTTACAGGTCCTTGTTGGTTCTTTTTAAAATCTGATTCAGATTCAGATGTTATCCCCAAAAGGCACTTCAGTTTGGCAGTTTCCAGATTTCCACACATACATACTCATACACCTAAAGGCAATAACAACAAAACAACAACAACATAAAAAGTAATAAAAATATATATTGCACTATAACAAATGGTGCAACATATATTTATATATTGTGCAATATATTTATTTTACTCACTTCTTTCTTGGTGTCACAAAACATACATACTTGCTTTTTTTGTCCTACCCTCCTTTTCTCTCATCTACTGTCTGTTTTTATTTTAGGTTTTAGCTACCGTTTTAAGCTGATTCTTTCTCAGCAGCATTTTGAAAGAGAAGTTCATGCCTTGTCTGGACTACAGTGACGCACTATTTACAGGAATCAGTGATTTGTGTATCTGTCAGCTTCAGAGGGGACAGAACGCTGCTGCGCGAATTTAACTGGCACACCAACGCTTGACCACATTTCTCCTGTTTTGGCCTCCCTGCACTGGCTGCCCTTACATTCCAGGATTCATTTTTAAATTATTTTATTTGCTTTTAAAGCTCTTAATGGACTTGCCCCCCCCCCCCTATCTGTCTGAGTTGCTGCATTCCTACACACCCTCTGGATCCCTCAGGTCATGTGATCAGCTGCTCCTGAGTGTGCCAAAGACAAAGTGTAAGCTCAGAGGAGACTGTGTATTTGCTGTGGCAGCTCCTAAACTGTGAACATCAGACAGGCCTCTTCCCTGTCTGTTCTTAAATCTCTTCTTAAAGCCATCTCTTCTCCCTGGACTTTGACACCATCTGAAATGTTGACTTTTGATCATTTTAATCATTTTTTTAGTATCTGACTGTATGATTGTTGTATGATATGTACAGCACTTTGGTTCTGTGGGTGTTTAAAGTGCTCTATAAATACAGCTGGTATGGTATGGTACTGTTTTGTTGGTATTAGCCTTCAACTAATTTTAGCTTTCAGCTACAGTTTTGCCAACTTTAGTTTCTGTATTCAGTTTCAGTTTATTCACACACACACGAAAGAAACATAATACATAATACATATCTGCAAAATAACAGTGCGTGAATCAGGTCTTCAAAAAGCTATTTAAAGCTTATAGACGGAGCCTGGGTACATATTGTATACAAATTATAAGACATTAAAATAACAACACAATAAAACATCAGTCCTCATAAAAATTCCACATATAATACAGATTATGTTACCTCTGATCAATCAGTTACAGGTCCTACAAGTGATCTCAAGTATATAAACGGAGCAATTTGGTCTTTAACTGTTTTTTGAAGGTGGAGATGAATTTCAACTCTTTCAAACTCTCATCAAGCTCGTTCCAAATTTGTGGACCCCTCGCAGAAAAGGTTTGACTAGTTATTCTAAGTCTTCTACATTTAGTGTAGATAAGATGTTTTTTCCTGGTTTCATAAGTATGTTGTGGACCACTGATTGGAATGAGCTCTGTTAATCTTTTATTAGTTTTATTTACAATTTGAAACATCAAACAGGCGTTTTGATACACATTCAATTCTGTTAGCCGAAGAAGACCAAAACGATGGAATAGATGGGATGTGGGAGCATTATACTCGGACCATGACACAGCTCTTATTATCTTTTTTTGAAGACTTTCATGTTTCTTAAGATAACTAGGGTAAGTATTGCACCATATAACATTACAGTATGTAAGGTGTGGCTCAATGAAAGTTTTATACATTGTTAAGAGTGTGGATAGAGGCAAATAATAACGTAATTTAAAAAACAAGCCAACATATTTGGACAACTTTGTTAGGAGACACTCGATATGCAATTTAAAATTTAAGGACTCATCTATGTGGACCCCCAGGAATTTTGTGGAACCTATTCTCATTAATTTCTCATTTTCGATTTTGAGAATTACATGATCAATTAACAGTTTAGGTTTATTGGGTTTAAAGAGAATAAAATTTGTTTTGCTGATATTAAGAGATAACTTGTTACTCTTTAACCAGATATTTATTTTTTCCAGTTCTGCATTTACGATATCCTCCAGTTCTGAATAATTTTATGTGAAAAAAACAAGTTAGCATCATCAGCAAAAATGTCCTTATGAAATATTTTGGAAGAATTTAGAAAGTCATTAATATATATAATGAAAAGTAATGGTCCTAAGATTGAACCCTGGGGGACCCCATGTTTGATGTCTTGAATTTGGGATTTTTGATGATTTAGAATTACATACTGTTGTCTACCAAAAAGATAACTTTTAAACCAATGGTATGCCATTCCTCTTATCCCATAATGGTGCAACTTACCCAATAATATATCAAAATCAACTGTATCGAAAGCCTTAGAGAGGTCCAGAAAAATGCCAACACCATAATCACCTCGTTCAATGGTATCGCATATTTTTTTCAATAAGGTCCTAAATAGCCAAACTGGTAGAACTCTTTTTCCTGAAACCATACTGCGAATTTGAGAGAATCAGTTGTTTATCAAGGTATTCAGTTAATCTACTATGTACAACTCTTTCGAGTATCTTAGATAAAGTTGGAAGAACAGAAATAGGGCGATAATTACTAATATAATTTTTATTTCCAGATTTGTAAATTGGAATAATTTTTGCTATTTTAGCCATTTTAGGCACCATGCCATGAAGTAAAGATAAGTTAATGCAATGTGCAAGAGGTTTAACAATTAAGTTTGAAATTGCATGCAGGATTTTACTGCAAATCCCATCAGCTCCAGCTGTATAAGAGCTCTTTAGTTTTTTTAATGATTGTTTTTAGTTCATTTTCATCAGTAGGTTTCATAAAAAAAAGAGTGTAGGTAATTGCCTGAAAGATAATTCTTGTAAAAGTCTCCCTGGGAATGCTTGATTTTGTTAGCAAGGTTTTGACCAATAGATACAAAATAATTATTAAAACTGTCAGAAAGTTGATGGAAATCTCTAATTGGAGATTCCGGGAGCATCTGAAGTTTCTGGCCCCTATTAAGGACTTTATTTATAACTGACCAAGTCTTTTTAGAGTCACCCTGAGCTGAATTTATATAGTTAGCATAACAGTTACATTTGCTCTTTCTTATTATGCAAGTCAGTTTATTTCTGTACAAGTGATACTTCATTTTGTTATGATTGTTAGGGTTTTTTAAGTATCTCTTGTACAGTTTATTTTTATGTTTTATAGAGTTCAGTATTCCTTTTGGTAAGCCAAGGATTTTGCTCATTTTTCGTACTGTTAACAGTCCTTTCTGGAATAGTTATGTTAATAGCTTCTGATAATTCATAAATCAGATTATTGTAAGCAGCATCGGGATCACATGCATTAAAAACACTGGTCCAAGTTTTAGTCTCTAGGCTTAGACATAGCTGTGACAAGGTTCTTTCATTCAGCACTTTACTGGTTTTCTTATAATTACATGGTGCAGGTTTACGTTTATAGTTAGAGAACATCACAACTGGGAAATGGTCAGATATATCAGACATAACCACACCAGTCTCTAGCTTAGTATTTTGGATATTTGTAACAATATTGTCAATGATAGAGCTAGAGGAGTGTGCTACTCTAGTATAAGTATTTATGGTCGGAAAGAAGGAGGTGGAGTGAAGAATGTTAAAAAAAATCATTTTTAATTGCATCATCCATTGAGATGTCTATGTTGAAATCAGCGAGGAGGATGCAATTAATGTTTTTCCTATTGAATGAATAAAGGATACCATCTAACTTATTCATAAAAACAGTAGGGTTTGAGTCAGGAGGACGATAAATTACTCCAATAATGAGATTTTTGCCCTTATCCATATTTATGTTAATGAAAAGTGAATCATAGTTATCATCATCCATGCTCAGGTCATCACAAACACTAGCCTGGAGATTGGATTTTACATACATACATAGACAGCCACCTATTTTTCCCAGTCTATTTTTATAATAGAATGTATAGCCCTTTAAGTTAAGAGTGTCAGTGTATGACTTGTCATTTAACCAGGTTTCACTGGTGTTAGTAAGTTATTTTTTAGAAAATGTTATAAGTTTACAATTGAATTAACAATGAAAATGGGCATCACCTTTCCATTCCTCCTTTTCCCAGTCTGTCCTTGTTGGGAGGGCTTTGGATGGCAGAGCTTTTGCAGGGTGTGGTCAGTTTTGGAGGCAGGGCTTAGAGTAACTGACAGGTCGAGTTCAGGGCAGCACTTCACAGAGGAAGAGGAGGAAAGGGGGATGGGGGCAGGGTGGGGGGATGGGGGCAGGGAGCTGGACGGTGAGAAACTCATTCTGACAAAAAAAAAAAAAAAGAAGACAGTTTATTTCTCATTGAAGAACATGCTTAAAGGAATTAAAACTAGAAAAATGTCTGCACAACCCCCCGGTCCAGGGGCCTTTCTGGGTGGAGTTTGCATGTTCTCTCCGTGCATGCGTGGGTTTTCTCCGGGTACTCCGGTTTCCTCCCACAGACCAAAAACATGCATTTTAGGCTGATTGGTAACTCTAAATTGTCCCTAGGTGTGAGTGAGAGAGTGAATGGTTATTTGTCTCGTTTGTCTCTATGTGGCTCTGTGATGGACTTGCGACCCGTCCAGGGTGTACCCCGCCCCTCGCACAGTGATTGCTGGACATGGGCACCAGCGACCCCCGTGACCCAAAATGGAACAAGAGGGTAAAGATAATGGATGGATGGATGGAAAATGTCTGCACAAATGTTGAAAAGATGCAGCCCAAGCAGCTCTCTTCTCTAAAGCCCAAGTTTGAGACTAATTTTTTTAATTGACTTTTTACAGCTAAAAATGCACATGTGTAAAACTGGGCACTACGTGTTCTAATAGCTACTAAGATTATTGACGGCTGATACTCAGCTCTAAGTCCTGTACACCTACCTTTTGACTGATTTTTATTTACAAACATTTTTAAAAATTAGTTTTATTAACCCTTCCCATGGGCTCACCACCTGTGGGAGGGGCCAAAGTGGTCGGGTGCAATGTGGGATGGATGGTGGCCGAGGGCGGGGACCCTGGCGGTCTGATCCTCGGCTACAGAAGCTGGCTATTGGGACGTAGAATTCCCCTTTGGGGAAGGAGCCTGAGCTGGTGTGTGAGGTTGAGAGGTTCCAGCTAGAAATAGTCGGACTCACCTCTATGCATGGCTCTGGAACCAGTTTCCTGCATGCAGGAAGTGGGCATACTTATTGCCCCCCATCTTGGTGCCTGTGTGTTGGGGTTCACCCCGGTGAATGAGAGGGTGGCCTCCCTTCGCCTACGTGTGGGGGGACAGGTTCTGACTGTCGTTTGTGCTTATGCACCAAACGGCAGTTCAGATTATCCACCCTTTTTGGAGCCCTTGGAGGGGGTACTGGAAAGTGCACCTCCTGGGGACTTCCTTGTTCTGCTGGGGGACTTCAATGCTCACGTGGGCAATGACAGTGAGACCTGGAGGGGTGTGGTTGGGAGGAACGGCCCCCCTGATCTGAACCCGAGTGGTGTTCTGTTGTTGGACTTCTGTGCTCGTCATGGATTGTCAATAACGAACACCATGTTCAAGCATAAGGGTGTCCATATGTGCTCTTGGCACCAGGACACCCTAGGCCGCGGTTCGTTGATCGACTTTGTCATCGTCGTCTCATCTGATCTGTGGCCACATGTCTTGGACACTCAGGTGAAGACAGGGGCGGATCTGTCCACTGATCACTACCTGGTGGTGAGTTGGCTCCGATGGTGGGGGAGGATGCCGGTCAGACCTGGCAGACACAAACGTATTGTGAGGGTCTGCTGGGAACGTCTGGCAGAGTCTCCCATGAGACGGAGCTTTAACTCCCACCTCCGAGAGAGCTACGAGCACGTTCCGGGTGAGGCGGGGGACATTGAGTCCGAGGGGCCATGTTCCGCGCCTCTAATGTCAAGGCGGCTTATCAGAGCTGTGGCCGCAAGGTTGTCGGTACCTGTCATGGAGGTATACCACCAACACTATTTATAGTGGAGGAGGTGTGCTGCTGACCTCAACTCAGGATGTCGTGGGTCGTGAGCAGAATACTTTGAAGACCTCCTCAATCCCACCGGCACGTCTTCCACTGAGGAAGCAGTCTGGGGACTTTGGGTTGGGCTCTTCAGTCTCTGATGCTGAGGTCACCGAGGTGGTTAAAAGCTCCTCGGTGGCAGGGATCCAGGGGTGGATGAGATTCACCCAGAGTTCCTTAAGGCTCTGAATGTTGTGGGGTTGTGTTGGCTTACACGACTCTGCAATATTGTGTGGACATCGGGGGCAGTTCCCCTAGATTGGCAGACTGGGGTGGTGGTCCCCCTATTCAAAAAGGGGGACCGTAGAGTGTGTTCCAACTACAGGGGGATCACGCTCTTAAGCCTCCCTGGTAAAGTCTATTCGAGGGGTTCTGGAGAGGAGGGTCTGTCAGATAGTTGAACCTCGGATTCAGCAGGAACAGTGCGGTTTTTGTCCTGGGCGTGGAACACTGGACCAGCTCTACACTCTCAACAGGGTCCTGGAGGGTGCGTGGGAGTTTGCCCAACCAGTTTACATGTTCTTTGTGGACTTGGAGAAGGCATTAGACCGCGTCCCTCGGGGAGACCTGTTGGGGGGTACTCCAGGAGTATGGGGTACCAGGCCCTTTGATACAGGCTGATAGGTCCCTGTACGACCGGTGGCAGAGCTTGGTCCACATAGCCGGCAGTAAGTCGGGCTCGTTCCTAGTGAGAGTTGGACTCCTCCAAGGTTGTCCTTTGTCACCGATTCTGTTCATAACTTTTATGGACAGAATTTCTAGGCGCAGCCAAGGTGCTGAGGGGATCCGTTTTGGTGGTCTTAGGATCGATTCTCTGTTTTTTGCAGATGATGTAGTCCTATTGGCTTCAGCAAGTCGTGATCTACGGCTTTAGCTAGAGGGGTTCGCAGCCGAGTGTGACACGGCCGGGATGAGGATCAGTTCCTCCAAATCCGAGGCCATGGGCTTGAGCCGGAAAAGGGTAGAGTGCCCTCTCCGGGTCGGGGAGGAGGTCCTGCCGCAGGTGGAGGAGTTCAAGTATCTTGGGGTCTTGTTCACGAATGAGGGAAAAATGGACCGCGAGATTGATAGGGGGATAGGTGCAGCATCAGCAGTGAGGCGGGCGCTGTACCGGTCTGTTGTGGTGAAGAGAGAGCTGAGTCAAAAGGAGAAGCTCTCAAATTTACCGGTCAATCTACATTCCTACCCTCATCTATGGTCATGAGCTTTGGCTTGGGACCGAAAGAACAAAATCACGGATACAGGCGGCCGAAATGAGTTTTCTCTGCAGGGTGTCTGGGCTCACCCTTAGAGACAGGGTGAGAAGCTCGGTCATCCGGGAGGCACTCAGAATAGAGCCGCTACTTCTCCACGTCGAGAGGAGCCAGTTGAGGTGGCTTGGGCATCTGGTTAGGATGCCTCCTGGACACTTCCCTGGTGAGGTGTTCCGGGCACTTCCCACTGGGAGGAAACCCAGAGGAAGACCCAGGACACGCTGGAGGGACTATATTTCTCGGCTAGCCTGGGAACGCCTTGGGATTCCCCCGGAGGAGCTGGCCCAAGTGGCTGGGGAAAGGGAAGTCTGGGCCTCCCTACTTAAGCTGCTACCCCCACAACCCGACCCCGTATTAGCGGAAGAAAATGGATGGATGTATGGTGTATTTGTCCAAGATAATTAATTTAGACTTCCATAAGTTTCATTAATAGGATACCTAATACATCAATTTATTTACAAGCTTTCTTTTCAGTTAAGGATAATGGGCCTGATGGAGATTGTCTAAGTGCCAGTTTTGGCCCTCGGGCCATATAGTGCCCACATTTGATTTTGTCCAAAGATTATAAATGGACTGTACTTCTATCTCATCAAGATACTCAAAGCTCTTTACAATACAATCTGTGCCCTCAGTTTCCCATTCAGCACTCTACTCTTTACAAAGCTAATTGAACAAATAATTCTAAAGAAACTAATCAGAGCTTTATTCGTACATAGATGTGACACATTGAGGCAATGAGGGGTTCAGTGTCTTGCACAGGAACACTTGGGCATGGGACTGTTGGTGGATTCGAACCCCCAACTCTTGCATTGGAGGACGACTGCTCTAACCACAGCCGTCCCTAAAAAAACAAAGAAAATTTGGTCATAATTCTGAACAGAACAACACAGCTATGTTCTTTCACTAATGAGAATTAATTTGCCCTCTGTGGTGGGGGATGAACCGTTTCTCACTTAAAGAAACTGTCCAGATGACATGATTTAACCTTTTCTGCTGTTATCTACCTGGATGATTGAGCTTACAAACCTTTCTCTATGGTGTATTTTTCCTCCTTCAGTTACCATAGCAACGAACGGTTAGTTGCTATGGTAACTTCAAAGCAGCGTCTTAACGAGTCTTAAACAGTGGGTGCGCTCCTTTTGAATCAACCGGTTGGTGAGTCAGGTAGAAGATACGATGAACCCAAAAGAGCGGAGTTAGAATGACTACAGCACATGGTCTTTTAGCATTTAGTGTGGTGGATTTGTTGGAGGAAGTCTCAACAGATGATACCGTTGTTTCCTGTTTTCACATTATACATGTTTCACATAAGGCAAGTGACAAGTGCGGATTCCAAACAGTAAACAGCTGAGTACAAAAAAACACTTCTCAAGATCATGGCTATCTCGCCTAGCCGCTGTCAGCAGCCATCTGGCAGTGGCTAGCCGCTTCGTCGCCCGGCGGGGTGACACGGAAGACTTTTAGCTAAAGTTAACTGGAAACCAGTCTTCGAGCGTGACGTGACCGAAGTACTTTTCTGTTTCGTTTTACACATTGACGATAGTATTAAATATACTGATTTGTTACCTGGTTTACTCTTTTCAAAGCATGTTGGTCCACACAAAGCCTTGTCCTTTTTAAAAGTGTACTATTAAAAACTATGACCCGCTTAATATTCAAGTTCCAGCAGCTTCTTCCTCATGTTTATTAGCGGCTGGCAAAACACGGAGGTTGGGCACTACCGCCACCACCTGGTGGAGGAGTGTGGTTGATCGTTGTTTAAATTCTGAACTTGTATAAACTATTTACTGTAGTCAGATTCTATTAATCGGTTATACGTTTTAAAAATCTAATTATAATTTGTTTATGTCTGCTACCTAGTTAGTTTGTACAGTGTTTATTATGTTAAGCCTTTCTTTGATTTTTGCAACTTTTTCTGGTTTTATTATGAAGGTACAGTAACCTCAATCTAATTTAGAATTAGAGAAAAAAAAAAAAGATTTTAACAATAAAAAGTGCTTAGAAAAAAAAAGATTTTAACAATAAAAAGTGCTT
>NC_056512.1:10857083-10873671 GCF_014905685.2 Nematolebias whitei
ATAAAAAGTGCTTAGAAAAAAAAAGATTTTAACAATAAAAAGTGCTTTGCAAAACCTGGAGAGGTTACAAAGATGCTATAAAAGTGTGTATCATTTCCTTTTTCTTTTTAAAGAGTATCAAGATTTGTTCAGTAGTTTATAGGATATTAACATTTGTAGGATATTAAAATTTGTAAACACACAGCCCAGGGTAAAAGCTGCATCACCTTCACTTTGGTGCATTAATTAGTTTCCATGTTAGCTTCACCTGTTGCTACTAAACTGTACGTGACTCAGTTTGAGGCAGATTTAAGGTTACAATTTATTTAATGGACAGTTCTTTAAACACAAATAGATCAACCCAAAAACTCTCCCACTCATAGTCAACTCTCACCAGCCAGGGATGCAAATGGTTATCCTTGTATCAAAGACCTGTAATGGAGGAGTGTGAAGGTGTTTCCTCTGCCATTGAGGTCTGCAGCAAACTCTGGCACTGCTGATTAATGCATTGTAAAGTTAAACAACAAGAGGAGACAGAGCGCGGGCTCTTTTCTCAAACACTAAAGGTAATCTCTAGGCCTTGGGTGGGAGGACTCAGACGATGATTTCAGTACAAGGTGATCTTACAGATCTGATGTCTGAGGAAGTGGGATGGGAGAGAATCCAAAACTTCAACATTGGCTTCAGATAACAGGCTACTTTGGTTATTGTTTTTATTTGCTTCTGTCTTTGTTCTGTCATCTCAGGTCAGGGTGCACAGGTGGGTAGAGGTACTGGATAAGTCAACCCCTGGACTCCAGAGATCTGAAACAAACAAACAAAAAACAATACAATAGATAAACAAAGAAATGCTATGAAGAAACAGTTCAAGGACCTTGCACTCCTTAAAGGCATGGTCAGCTATCAGAACCTTTTGAAGTTAGAACTGGAGTACAACAGGGTTGCTTGCTATCACCTTTCCTTTTCTCGTTAGCCATCGATTGGATGAGATCAGTAACCAAGGAAGATCACAATGGGATTTTTACATAACCTCATCAAACTCAGGAAAAAACTACCAAGCTAGCAGAAACATCAACCACGGTTCTGAGGATCAAGGTTAAGACGAAGGTGCTCAGAATAAACACCACAAATAAAGTACCAGTTATAATCAAAGGGCAATGACTGGATGATGTAAACGAGCTTACATATCTTGGAAATATCGTGAACAACCTTGGACGTGTGTTAACACACAACTCTGTGCTCCAGTGTAGTAAACTGAAAAAACAGTTGATTGATCCACTAATCAATACAATACATTTAATCAGCAGCTCCTGGTTGATAATGAACCCTTTAAATCCTATGAAAACAGCAAGTTCTTCACACACAGCTTTTCTACTTAGGTTTCGAAAAATAGATCCTACAGAGTAATACATTATATTGAATCAGAATCAGAATAAACTTTATTGGCATTGCACCGAGATACAACGAGAACATGTACGTACAATTGTCCGAAAGATGGGCAGAGTGCACGAAGCTGCTACTATAAAAAGTGCGGCCCTCTTATTTTTATTCAGAATAATATTCTGCTTAGATGAGAAAAGGGAAGAAAACATGAGGAGAGACGGTATAAAAAAAAAAGATCTCTCACGCCGTGTCCTAGACAGGGCATGATTTGAGGCATCAACAAAGCCTACCACAGCAAAGCAACATAAATAGACGTGATACATGTACATATAGGATGGTGAAGACATTGAATTTTTAAGGGAAAGTCGTAGCATAGTCCAGAGCCCCCCCCCCCCCTCTCAGCCATTGTCCGGATAAGAGGTATCACCAGCTCGGCTGAGGTTCTGTCACATGACCACGGCCTCCTTGGGAGAGGGAGTGGTGAGGAGACAGACAAAGCATCTTTGTTGTTTTCAAAACATGCCAAGAGGAGTTGAGATAAGTTCTCAGGGGCACAGTTGGGTCAGGCAGAACTCGTGAATTGCTGTTTCTGCCTTTTTAAAGTCTCGCTGGTATATATTCCTCTGATGGAACTCCAAAATAGCCGAATTGATCCTTTACGCCAAAAGTCGAGCTCACAGCTTCTCCAAGATTATTTCCTTTTCATGTATGCTGCTAGAAAGTCTGCAGTCCTGATAACAGCCTGATCTAGTTCCCTGCTGCAGCTCCACAAATTCAGTCCGAGCGCTGTCGAGCTTCGACACATCCACACAAATTTATAGACAATCCAGAATTCACCAGCCAAACAGCAAAAAAATCCCAGTTGTCATCATGAATCCAATTTGTTTCCGTTGAGGTAAGAGGGTCCTCCTTACCCTGACTCCTGTCGGGAGAAGTTGATCAATTTTGTTGAGAGGCCAGCTGATCCTTCGAATTAAGAGGTATGCAGAAAAAACAAAAAACAAGCTTTTTAAGGGTTCACAGGACAAAAGAGTGAAAGCAGAGAGGCGGGTGGCGGGGGGGGGACACATCTGGTTTCACCGGAGGACAGAGAGCGTGAAAAAAAAAGTACTTTTACCAATTGAATGTTTTACCATTTTAAAACCTGCTAAAAACAAAATGATCTTTAAATTCTGTCTTGGCATGTAAAACCTGAGAAATTAAAAATTATCAGTAACTTACCTTTATTATGGCTGGCTACAAAGAATCTAAATCAGGATATGGGCTGAATGATTTTGGAAAATATTCTAATTGCGATTTCTTTTTTTTATCTCAACATTGCGATTTTCAACATTGCGATTTAATATGCAATTATTTTTCAATGTCTTCTTCTCATGTATTTTTCAACAAACCCAAGCAATAAATCATCTCTTTCAGTTGCAACAAACTCCACTGGTTTCAGCTCCGCTGCAACTCTGTTAATCAGGATGCTTTGATGATATAATGGCTTTGGGACACTTCAACAGCTACAGTCTCAGTCAAATATCTGTACATTAAGGGCAAGAATGTGGGATTAATTTGGGACTTTTATATATTTAATTAAACTATTCTCCCTGTGATGGACTTGCAACCACCTCTAACACAGTGATAGCTGGATATGGGCACCAGTGACTCCTGTGACCCAAAAAGGAAGAAGCAGGTAAAGATGGAAGGATGGATGGATGGCTGGATCAATGGATAGATGGATCAATGGATCGATTGATTAAACTATTCTTTGGATGGATGGATGGATGAATGGATGGATGAATGCATGGATGAATTAAACTATTCTTTGGATGGATGGATGGATGGATGGATGGATGGATGGATGGATGGATAGATGGATGGATGGAGTAAACTATTCTTTGGATGGATGAATGATGGATGATGATGGATGGATGGATGGATGGATCATTGGATGATTAGATGGATGATGGATGGATTAAACTATTTTTTTGGATGGATGATGAATGGATGGATGGATGGATGGGTGGATGGATCAATGGATGGATGTGTGGATGGATGGATGGATGATGGATGGGAGGATGGATGGATGGACAGCTGGATGTATGGATCAATGGATGGATGGGTGGGTGGATGGATGGATGATGACGGCTATATTAACTACTTTTTGGATGGATGATGGATGATGAATGGATGGATGAATGGGTGGATGGATGGATGGGTGGGTGGGTGGGTGGGTGGATCAATGGATGGATGAATGGATGGATGGATGGGTGAGTGGATGGATGGATGGATCAATGGATGGATAGATGGATGATGGATAGATGAAACTATTTTTTGGATGGATGATTGATGGATCAATGGATGGATTGATGGATTGATGGATGGATGGATGGATGGATGGATGGGTGGATGGATGGATGGGTGGGTGGGTGGGTGGATGGATGAATGGGTGGGTGGATGAATGGATGGATGAGTGGGTGGGTGGATGGATGGATGGGTGGGTGGATGGATAGATAGATGGTTGGATTATACAGCTTCAATAACTTTAAACCCATGCTGTAGGTTTTCTCTGGTCAGAATCCACATCCAGTATGATTTAGTTCTGACCCATCCATTATGTCATACCTACATGGGCGTCAGAAGCAGCTGTAATGTGGGTGATGGGGGGACACTATGTGTGTGTGTGTGTGTGTGTGTGTGTGTGTGTGCACGCGCACCAGTGTACAAAAAAGCAGCATTTCATCTAGATTTCCTTACGGGTGGCTGTGGCTGAGTGGTTAGAGCAGTCGTCCTCCAATGCAAGAGTTGGGGGTTCGAACCCCACAGCAGTCACATGCCGAAGTGTCCCTGGGAAAGACACTGAACCCCTCATTGCCTCCGATGTGTGTCCCATCGGTGTATGAATGTGATAAATCACTGATTAGTCTCTTTAGAATGATTTGTTCAATTAGCTTTGTAGAGATCTAGTAGAGTGTTGTATGAATGGGTAAATGAGGGCACAGATTGTAGTGTAAAGCGCTTTGAGTATCTCAATAAGATAGTAACCCAGTGGTGTCTCCACCTCCTCCACCTGTAAGCGTTCTCTGCCGAGTCAGGAGGAGACGCACAGAAACACTGCAGGTTGGGGAGAGTTGGAGGTAACCAGGAAAACATGCAGTGGATTTTTAGTGGTTTGAGTATTTTCCTATTAATCAAGTGGATAGGATTCGTTCACGAAGAAAGAGAAACTGTGCCGACTGAATTAATGTTTTATAGTAAAAGTGGGGGGTCCAAATGAACGTTTTGTAATGTGGGGGGGACAAGTCCCCTTCACATATAATGGTTGCGACACCTATGCATACCTATCATGAGCACTCTTCCAGGCAGAACAGGCTAGTTTCACCTGGTTTTTAATCACAGTCCACAAACTGTCATTTAGAAAGAGGATGGGCTTTGGGACGGCCATTAACACTTAATGTTTCTGTGTTTCAGCCAATCAGAAAAGGGTTCTGATGTTTGTTTGGACCTCTGTCCTGCTGGAACACCCAACTGTGTCCAAGTTTCAACCATCCAGTTGTTTATTGGAGGTGAAGTTGAAAATATTATCCTTCTTTATAATCCCATTCATTTTTGTGCACTAGTAACACAGCATGATGCTACCACCACCATGCCTGACAGTTGGTACAGTGCACTTAGGTTTGACATCAGCTCGACTCCTCTAAACATTTCTTGTCATTTGAGCCAACAGTTCAATCTTTGTTTTGGTTGATCATATAACTTTTCTCCATAAGATGTTTGTCTTGTCCACGCAGACACTTCAAGTATTGGCCCAGCTTGATGTTGTGGCTTTGGAGCAAGAACAAACTTCTACTCTTTCTTAGAACTTGGGAGTTTTTTGGACTTGGACTACCAGCTACAGTCAACCACGAACACTAACCAAAAGTTAACAGGCCTTGCTCTTGTCAAGGTAAAAGACTTCCTAGAACCTTTAGCATCATATTTGAGAAGATTTAGGTAAAAGCATAAATATCTTTGAGCCATGTGGATCAGAGAAAATCCAAATTCATAGTTGTTTTTACAAATCATAAAAATTCTGTTATATATTCATTCCACACTGGAAATTAATCCGACAGTCATGCCCATGATGTAAGCGTATGACTGCAGCTGTAACTAGATGCATGAACAGTCGTGACTGACATCGGATTAACAAGCGGTCTCACGAGTAGCTGCTGTGCTGTTGTCGTCTCCGAGCGCTCCTCATCTTCTCAAAGCGGGCCTCCATCTCTTCCAGGACCTTGGGTGTGTAGCGGACCACCAGTTTGACCGAACCCTGGGCAGCTTTTAGCAGCTCCACGGCTTTCTCGTGTTGTTCTGCCTCCACGCTCTGCACAAACACAAGTAGTCAACAAAAAAGTGTTGTGTAAACCATCTGCACTGACTTTAATCCAGAAACACTAAAATGTTAATGTGATGTTAGTTTATTGTTTAAATGCACTGAGTGAGTCTTCAGGTTGAGGGTGAGGTTCTGTCTCAAGTGGAGGAGTTCAAGCATAGGTGTCGCAACCATTATATGTGAAGGGGACATGTCCCCCCCACATTAAAAAAACGTTCATTTGGACCAACCCACTTTTACTATAAAACATGAGTTCAGTCTGCACAGTTTCTCTTTCTTCGTGAACAAATCCATTCCACTTGATTAATAGGAAAATACTCAGGCCACTAAAACTCCACTCCAGGTTTTCCTGGTTACCTCCAACTCTAAACACAGCAGCCTGTTGCCACGGTCACAATATACGGTGGTCACAGAATATGGTGCAACACCTGCAGTGTTTCTGTGTCTCTCCTGTCTCGGCATAAAACGCACACAGGTGGAGGAGATGGAGACACCTCTGTGTTACTCACTCGCCAGTTTAGTATGCTTAGTGTGGGCAGTTGTTGACCAGGGGGTTGATCATAAACATATATACATGTTAGGAGGAGAGAAGTGGAGCGCTACGTCTGTAGCATCTTAGCTTAGCAGTAACTGTGACGCTGTAAGATGCTGCAGGTGTAAGAGACGCTGTGTGTTTAGGTGCATTAAAGTTGAAATGTCTTTAAAACCCCACACTTTATTGTCCTCAAGCTTCGTGAGAAACATCATTTAGATGAGTAGTGTTGAACACAAGTAAAAAAGTCTAGTGGTGATGTTTTTTATTTCTCTATAAACACAAATAGTGCCAACCTGACGCTCCGTATTAAAGTGCATTAAAGTTAAAATTACATTAAACCCACAGCTGAATTTACACAAACTTGGTGAGAAACATGCTTTAAATGTATGGATTTAAAGGAAATCTAGGTGAAATGCTGCTTTTTTGTACACTAGTGAACACCTTTTTTTTTTACGCGTGCGTGCACACACGCACACCTACACACATCATTGTGTCCCCCCCACATTACGGATGCTTTTGATGCCTTTGTAGATGAACATATGCATGATATATTCATAAATTAAACGGATTCTTTCATTTTTCTGGACTGTATAATGTCGTGCATTGAATTTAATAAAATGTATCGTGAGACGTTAATTTTCTTTGACCCATCAAATGAATGCGTCATTTATTTACAGAATCAAAGTTTAACATCACACATTTACATTAATTTGGCAAAATGATTTCAACAACAACATGGCTAATTTTGCAAGCTGTACAGTTTGATTAACCATACGGCGATGGTTGAAAACCTCAAGCTTCACCACAGACATTTCTGGAAATATCTGGAATGATTTCTAGCAGGATAGAAGAATTTTAAAGATGGAAAGATGAAGTTTAGAGGGAGGGAGATGGTGTGTGAGTGAAAAGTGTTGAACAGAACGGCACCCTCCATTCGAACCCAGCTTTCCTCAGTACGCTCGGTAGTAAACTCGACTCGTTACCTCTCTGACGATGAATCAGTGGAAATGGAGCTCCAGTTAAGCTACCGGTCCAGCGTCTCCGTAGGATGGCAGAGAACCGTCCGGAGTGGTGGCGGGACTTCATCAACAACAGTTCACCTCACGAGTGGACTTCACATGAGTGGAGTCCGTCAGAAGTTCCACTCAGATGTGGAAGATTGCATAATTCCCACAAGACTCGAAGAGCTGCGGATCATGGCTGGACTTCTGTTCTCCCAAACGACTGGAGCTGCAAACTCTCCACCCGACTGGTTTGAACTAGGAAGTACCGACCTTTAAAGAGCTCTACTTCCGGTTCATTTGGGAGGTTCCTGATTGGTCAATATCGACCAGACAGGGGTGTGTTTTTGTGACGTAAGAGGTCACTAGGAGTCAGAAAAACAGAAAGTGTTTTGGAACAGATTGAAAATGTTTTTAGAGACAGAGAGAGAAATGTTTGGACGAGTTGGGTGAAAACAGGTGCCAGCTTCTCTATTTACGTCTGAGAGGATTTAAAAACATGACAGTTCGTTCCAACAACTTGTTTGCGTTTGACTCCAACCTTGGACCAACTTACACTTGCTCATTCAAAGACAGAAAATCAGAAAATGCATAATTACTCTGTAACAGACCTTAACATGATTTCTACTTTGCATGAGGATTAAAATCATTATTACTGTTTCACAGTTGAATTAAAAATGATTAGTTCACTTCAACATTTAAAAATGGTTTGAACTAACACAATTTGATTATCAAACATTTGTAAAATAGTAATGATAATAGAAAGTAGTGTTCTTTCACTTGATTAATTCAAGAAAGAAAGTCTCAGGATGGGTCAACCTGTATTTCTGGATTCAAATCAATGAAATGACAGTTTCTGTCCCATAAGGTCCTTAAGGTCAGGATTTGACCTCAGGCTTAGTTCACTACACCTTTGAGTTCAAGTATCTTGGGGTTTTGTTCATGATTGAGGGAAGAATGGAGCGTGAGATTGACAGACGGATTGGTGCAGCATCTGCGTATTGTGGACTCTGTGCTGGTCTGTTGTGGTGAAGAGGGAGCTGAGCTGTCAGGCAAAGCTCTCTGTTAACCAGTCAGTCTATGTTCCTACCCTCACCTGTGGTCATGAACTCTGGGTAGTGACTGAAAGAATGAGATCATGGATACAGGCAGTTGAAATGAGTTTCCTCTGCAGGGTAGCTGGACTCTCCCTTAGAGATAGGGTGAGAAGTTCAGTTATCAGGAGAACATTCTCCTCCACATCGAGAGGAGCCAGTTGAGGTGATTTGGATATGTAGGAGGAGGAGACCCCGGGGAAGACCCAGAGCATGCTAGAGAGACTATGTTTCTCAGTTGGCCTGGGAACACTTTGGAGTCATTCCAGAGGAGCTGGAAGAGGTGGCTGTGGAAATGGATGTCTGGACCTCCCTGCCCAAGCTGCTGCCCCCCAGACCTGACTTCAGAATAAGTGGAAGATAATGACTAGATGGATGGATGGATGGATGGATTGATAGATGGATGGATGGATGGATGAATGCATGGATTGATAGATGGAGGGATGGATGGATGGATTGATAGATGGATGGATGGATGGACTGAGTGGGAGTGAGTGCAGCTTACCACTCCGTTGACTGACAGCAGCTGGTCTCCTCTCTTCAGCCCTCCTTGGCGATCAGCTACCCCTCCAGGAATAACTCTGGAGATGTAGATGGGGGAGTTCTGCTCTTTCCCCCCCATGATGTTGAAGCCCAGTCCCTCTTCAGTCTTGGGCAGCTCCACCACCCTTGGGTGGGCATGACCCTCGCTGGCTGCAAAGGCAGCCACGGTGGCCTGAGGAGACACAAAATCCAACCATTGTCAAAGAGAAACACTGTCTTGTTACTCTGGGTTTGCCTATCAGCTGGGTCCAAACCTGAACAAGAAACTGGTTTGTGCTGGTTTTATTTATAGCATTCAGATGGTCGGTGTGTTTATTTTAATTCTTTTAAAATTTTCACAAGTGTACTAAACATACTCTTTATTTCTGTACAGAAAAATACTGTTTTTCACAAAATCTGGTTTGTTATACTGTACGTAAAGCTGAGACATAAAACTCAAGATAGATATTGTAAAGGTAAAATTATTATCATTCCACACACCGTAGGGGGGGGGGGGGGGGGGGTTGGTACATTTGGTTTTGAAATTCTTTACATCTTTTTGTTATGCATCAAACATCATCTATAACAGTGGTCCTCAAGCTGTTTTTGTGCCATGGACCAGTTTAATGTCAGATGATATTTTCACAAATTGGGGAGGAGGGTCTGGGGGTCCTCCCCCAGAGAATTTTGAATAAAGTAGATGCCATTTCCTGCATTCTGGTGTATTTTACAAAGGTTTATTACCGCAGATTAACATGAAAAAAGATAAAACTCATTATTGAAATGACTGAAAGCTGCAGCTCTGCAGGTAAGGTTCACTTCAGGACAAATTGAGGTCACTGATTGGTCAGCTGCTGACACGCCTACTGGATTGATTGACAGGTGGGTCGAGGGAGGATCCGACTACTGCAAAAAAAAAAAAATCATAAATTTTACTGGCCCGTTTAAGACTGTCATCATTTATTCAATATTTGTTCAATATTTATTCAATATTTTGGTGAATCTAAGGTTTGAGAATTGTTTTCTTACACAGTCCTGATGATGATGGTTTCTTTATTTTTCAGGGATGTTGAGTTAAAATTTAGGGGTACTTGAGCACCCCTAAACTGTACAATGTACAAACCTTTCAAGTTATTCAGTCCATCGTTCTGCTTCAATTAATATGTTATGCCCCTTGTTTCATTTCTACTAGGTGTTGTTTGTTATCTCTTCTGACGTACTTCAGATGGTTTAATGTTTCCCCAAGGAAATATCACCTGTTTCCAACTTCACGCTCAGCTTGCTCATTGCTGCTCTTATTTTGTCACTTCAGGTCTTCTTCTAAAAAAGTTAAATCTGGTCCTCTGGACATTCAAAAAACAAAACAAAGCAAAACAACAAAAAATGTAGAAACGTTTCATCTTTCATCTGAAAGACTTCCTCATTCTGAGGTGCTGTATTCAGCTCAGTCTTATTTTTAGATTTTTCTACCTGGATTATTGAGTATGCATCAGGATATTCAGGTCTTCTTGTTCCATCATCTTAGTAGATGTTCTACTTTTCCTTGCAACCCTGGAGTTCATTGTGAGGAAATCTGCACTTTTAGAGTAGATTTGATCGGTTTAAGGTTATTTTGTGAAAACCACAGGCAGATGCTCATGCTGCCTTTTCAAACGTGACTCAGAAGTCAGCTGAACATGTCAGTTCATACACGTCCAGTTCTCTGCACGTTTGGATTCACACTCAACACTCAAGCTTGTATGATGTAAAGGTCATCAGAAGTCATCTGTGTGCACAGAACACGTGCACAAAACTCTTCAGTTTGGGGTTTTGTTTTTAATACCTTGGCTGTAGCTTGTGCTCGCACCTCTGGTCCTCCAACAATGTCGAGAGTGTCGTAAAGCTGCTCGTACACCTGGCAGACAATAAAACCAACAATGGAGACATCTATCACTCTTGCTGAGCCATAAATTAATTTTTGTCTTAAAAAGTTTGGTTTTAAAGTTCAAAGTTTTGTCTATAAACTTTAAAACCTCCCCTTCCCCCCACGTTGCACATACCTCCCTGATGGCAGCACAGAACTTGCTCTGTAGGACTCTCTGAAGGGCCTGCAGTTTGGGAGGAGGCAGCTCCCCGGTCCGCTGAAGCCGGTCAAGCAGCTCAATCACCCTGCAAACATCTAAAACCACAAACAACAGGCCCATGTCAGTGGAATCACCAACAGTTGCCATTTTTATCATCCTGCTGTCTTAGGTACCACAAAACAACGTAAGACACATTTCCTGTCCCTTCATATTTTACCCATTAAGATGAATCTGCTGTCACAACACGACTGTTTGTAGTGATACTTTATTCATTTTAATGCATTAAGACAACACGCTGCATGCCAAGGTCCCCCCATCACTGAGGGATTTGAATAGTGGAGGTTGAGGACAACAGAATTTCCACCTGGACTATAAAAACTACACCGGGACCATAGAATCACCATCAGGACCATAGAATCTTCATCTAGACCATAGAGGACTCACCTCACCACTGGAAGAGGAGTTCCTCAGCGTCACCTCAGCAGAAGTAAGGCGTACTTTCAGGAGGATTAATCCTCATGAAGCAACCGGTCCAGACAACATCCCTGGGAAGGTGCTGAAAGACTGTGCCGATCAGCTCTGTGAGATGCTGGCAGACATCTTTAACACCTCACTTACCCTGGCAACAGTTCCCACCTGCCTGAAGACCACCAGCATCATCCCAGTCCCAAAAAGCTCTACAGTGACTGGTCTGAATGACTATCAGCCAGTGACCTTCACCCCGATAGTCGCTAAATGCTTTGAAAAACTAGTCATGACTCACATCAAAACAAGCATCAACATCAACGAGGACCCTCATCAGTACACATACCGTGAGAATCGATCGACAGAAGACACCATCTCCTCTGTGGTCCACACTGCTCTCACCCACCTGGAGCAGAAGAACTCTTACGTCCGTATGCTCTTTGTGGACTTCACGTCTGCCTTCAACACTATGATCCCCCAAACCCTGATGGACAAACTATTCACACCAGGACTAAGCCCCTCCATTTGCAACTGGGTCCTAGACTTCTTAACAAACAGACCACAGTCAGTGAGGATCCACAACTTCTCCTCCTCCACCATAACTCTCCCGTTTACTCTGCTCACATATGACTGTGCACCTACTCATCCAGGCTGTCATATTGTAAAGTTTAAAGATGATACAGTGGTGGTGGAAAGATTCACACACAACAATGCGTCCAGCTACAGGCAGGAGGTGGAACACCTGGAGAGCTGGTGCAAGGAGAATAACCTTCACATCAATGTGATCTTCACATTGACATGAAGGTGAAGGAGATGACTGTGACTTCAAAAGGAACAAACACAACTACACCCCCCCCACCCACCCACCCACCCAACATAGGACGATCTGCAATGGAAGTGGTCTCCAGCTACAAGTACTTGGGTGTACACCTGAATGACAACCTCATCTGGGGCAACAACACTACCAGCCTGATCAAGAAAGCTCATCAGAGACTCTACTTCCTCAGACGGCTGAGGCGAGCTGGTCTAGGAAGCTCAGTCCTCACCTCCTACAGGTGTGCAGTGGAGAGCATCCTGTGTTCCAGCATCAACGTGTGGCAAGGAGGCTGCACAGCTGCAGAAAGAAAAGCTTTGCAGAGAGTGGTGAAGGCTGCACAGAAGTCTGTTGGAGTCAGCCTCCCCACCATCACAGACATCTACACCTCCAGAGGCAGGAAGAGGGCTACCTGCATGAATCTCTAACCAGGATATTCATGGTGAAAAAAAAACGACTCGTGTTCATGCTGCTGTTGTTCTGCGTATTGTTTTTGTACTACTAGTGCTTAGTCTATTCTTAGATTAGTGTATTTCTTAATTCATATCTTAGATCTTATTACTGTTTTTCTTTACAATTTATACTTTTGTTGGATGTAACTGGGACCCTGTGTACACAATTTCATTCCACTACATGTACCACATGTGCTGTGACTGAAAGAAACTTTGACTTTGATTTTGAAACTACATCTGAAATGTAGCAGCTACACTTTGGACCAAAAAAAACAACAACTGCTGGAGGTTTCTTCCTGTTAAAAGGAGGTTTTTCCTTTCTACAGTCACCGATGTGCTGCTCAGAATGAGACATTGTAACAAACTAAAGATTTAATGTAGTCAGCTCGCTTTCTTAGGGCGGCTGTGTCTGAGTAGTTAGAGGAGTCGTCCTGCAGTGGGAGAGTTGGTGGTTCAATTCAACCAGCAGTCACATGCTGAAGTGTCCCTGGGCAAGACATTGAACCCCTCGTTGCCTCTGATGTGTGTCCCATCAGTGTATGAATGTGATAAAGCTCTGATTATTCAGATATATATTAGGGGTGAAGCAATACATCGATTTAAATCAATATATCGATTAAATGATTAATGATTCGATTATATTGTGGCAAAACTAAAACATCGATTCATGTCGTCATCTTTAAAATACACTTTTATTTTGAAATTCCCAAGGCACGTCTGTGTCACCATTTCTGTGCATGGCTGCGCTCTGCAGGCGCCTCAGCAACATGGCAGACGAGGCAGAAAACACAGATACTGAAATTCACTCTCCTGCTGGATTTAAATCAACACTGTGGAAATATTTAGATTCCAACAGAAGGACGGCTCAACAGACAAAACTCATGCCGTAGCAACAGGTGCCAATGTGAGTTAAATACTCAGGAAACACAACTAATTTGTCCGTTCACCTGAAGAAGAAACACAGCACTGATAGTCATGTTATTTTAGCTCAATATCTATTTTTGTTTCTTTATAAATGAAAGGTAATCAGGGCACTTTTTAGTTAACTGGTTTAAAAAATGCACTTAAACATGTGAAATGTGTGACTATACTGAGCAGGTCATTTATTTTTATTTTTTCATTAATTAAGAAAAAAAATGTAAATGCCTGGTATAACAGAAATAAAATGGTTAAATTATATTTGAATTGTTTTTGTAAATGTTTTTATATGTAAATGAGATGGGCATTTGATATCGCAATATATTAATCACAGACTTGTGAATCAAATAGAATCGAAATCGTATTGTGACAGACTTTGTAATATTGAAAAAAATCGTATCATACAAACAAATCAATATAATATAGTATCGTGGTAAAACTAATAGGGCAGCACGGTGGCGCAACTGGCAGAGCCGCTGCCTCTCAGCGAGCAGGTCCCTGACTCAAATCCAGGTCCGGGGGCCTTTGTGGGTGGAGTTTGCATGTTCTCTCCGTGCATGCGTGGGTTTACTCCGGGTACTCCGGTTTCCTCCCACAGACCAAAAACATTCATGTTAGACTGATGGGTTAGACTCTAAATTGTCCCTAGGTGTGAGTGCGAGAGTGAATGGTTGTTTGTCTCGTTTGTTTCTATGTGTCCCTGTGACGGACTTGCAACCTGTCCAGGGTGTACCCTGCCCCCCGCACAGTGATTGCTGGACATGGGTACTGGCGACCCCTATGACCCAAGGCCAAATTAACCATATGGGCAACTGGGCAACTACCCAGGGGCCCACAATATCTAAGGGGCCCAGGGCAGTGAGGGCACAAGCAAAATATCTGGTTATCTCCTGTTTTAGTTGGAGTCCTGCGCTGCACAGACTGCTGTGCTTCCGCTGCATTTGTGCAGCCCCGCCTCCTCCCAGCATGGCTGCTGCAGCTCTCGTTTTTTTTTCCACAATCGGATCCTCTACAGCGCAACCTGTCAATCAACTCAGAAGGCGTGTCAGCAACTGACCAATCGACGACCTCAATTTGTCCCGAAGGTAAACGCCCTTTACCTGCTGACAAGCTCATGAGGTTTTTTTTTCTTGAGAAACATTGTTTTAAATAAAACAATAAGTTTGTACCTGTTGTGAGATGATTTTAGCAGTTTTGCAGATTTTTAATCTACTTAATGAAGAATAGTATGACTTAAAATCGTTCATCAAACAGGAAGGAAGGCTTATTATTTCTCCTCTTACTACAGTGAATGTCGTACTTTGCTATAAGTACAACTATATTTATGGCATTAGAGAAAGCGATTCACCTTCACTTTAGGAGATTTAGGCCATTTGACAAATTTAGAATGAGCAGAAATCCTTCTGGTTTTATGATTTATATTGGGAGGTTTCTTGAAGGAATCTTTGTTATACTCAGTAAATCCTTTGTCGCAAACATTCATTGATAATCTTATTGCATTTGAAGTCAACGAAGTTACAGGCATTTAATTTTAATGTTGGCACCAAATCATCACCTTTGAATATATATTGTTAATTAACTGAATCAGCTGTTGGTCAGGCTACTTCTTGTTGTGCCATTAGCTCTAAAACAGTTACTGAATCAAGTGTTTACTTCCATCCATCCGCGGGGGTAGCAGCCTAAGTAGGGAGGTCCAGACTTCCCTCTCCCCAGCCACTTGGACCAGCTCCTCCAGGGAAATCCCAAGGTGTTCCAAGTGTTTACTTATGTAGGTAAAACTAGATGTTAAACAACCGTTAAAATGCACCATAATGCCGGAAATGACATCTACTTTATTCAGAATTTTCTGGGGGAGGACCCCCAGACACCCCATCAATGTGTCCCCCCCCCCCCCCCCCCACACACACACACACACATTATAAATGCTTCTGACACCAGTGGTCAACATGTTACTAAACAAGTACACAGTGTCGTGTGGTGTTCAAAGTGCGTTCAACTTAATTCAGTCTTGATGATTTGTGTCAATGAACATTTGGATTTTTATAAATAAAAATACACTTGATAGTTAGAATTTTAAGTATATTTACTGTATATTATGGTAATTTATTATGTATTTTGCCAGATTATGGTGATTCTGGGATCGTGATGATGGGGCCCTTGAAAATTGTTGCCCAGAGTACAGTGAAGAGTTAATCTGGCCCTGCCATGACCCAAAATGGAAGAAGCGGGTAAAAGATAATGGATAGATGGATGGTAAAGCTGGTGATTTACACCCCTAATATATAGCAGAGTGCTGTATGAATGGGTAAAGGGTACAGACTGTGTTGTAAAGAGCTTTCTTGATAAAGGAGGTATGTAAATACAGTCCATTCTTTGATGACTTTTACTAATTTACATAATCCGGACGTGGTTTGGATTGAATTGGATTAAACAAACATTATGATTTGATCCTTTGTAAAATAATAATAACGATGATGATTTTCTCTTCAAAACGCGTTTTTTAACCCCTTTTCCCGAAGAGAGGATTTCAAGTCTTCCTATTCTAAATGATCAGAACCGGTCCAGTTCTACAGGAGGCCTAGCGCAGGTCTGATCCTCCGTGAGATACAGAACCAGCCAGTTCCCATCATCATCATAATGAGACATATTAGTAAAAACAAAGGTTTCCATCGAGGACGGAACCAACACCGCCCGGTACCTCACCTCTCTCCAGGCAGAGGGGTTCGCTTGTGGCCGCCATGTCTGCGTCCTTCGCGGGGTGGTAGAAGGAGGATATCATCCTGTCGAGTCCTGCTGCTCCACCGAGACCTCTGAATTCGAGCAGTCTCACAGAGACGAGTCCATGTGTCCAGACGAGGACAAGACGAGCAGAGACACACCGAGACAAAGGGACAACCTGACGCACATCAGCGCGTGAGCAGTCACACCAGAGTCCAGGCTCCGCAGCACGTGCAGAAAAAAAGACTGTTTTAAAAAAAAAAATTTTTTTTTTGTTATATTATACA
>NC_056512.1:10873771-10877495 GCF_014905685.2 Nematolebias whitei
TATAGTCCAAAAAATATGGTACATGGAACACCATAACCAAGTGGCTAGAATGATATACAGGGACATCTGTACCAAGTACTAGGTCCCATAGTCAAGGTGGGAGATGCCAACAAGGATGGTGGAGAATGTAAGGACTAAGATACTGTTTGACTTCCAGATTCAACCCGACAAACAGGTGATGGCTAACCAATTATGGTGGTCGACAAGCAAGAGAAGAAGACAGTGGTGATAGATTTAGCAATCCCAAGTGACTATAACATCAAGAATAAAGAGAATTAAAGCTGCAAGCAGCATTGAAGGCCCTCGCAGCAAAGCGCCGCTCCGGCCTTACGGCGACCGCGGGAGATCCAACGACTCTGCCCAGTCACTATTGAAAACGCTTTCATGTCCGTCCCCTGCTCGTTCAACAGGTTGCGCATTTGCCGAACCTTCGACATCACCTGCGACATCACCTGCGACTGCAGGAGCTCCAGCAATGCCTCCCAGTCGCCATCGCGAATGCTCTCATGCCATTCCCGCATGAGTCCACAAGGGTGCGCATATGCTGAATTTTTGCAATCACCTTCCGCCCATATCAGTATGAGTCTGGCTGCAAGCCTTACAAGTTTGGCTAAAATCCAACCTTCCAGACAGGACTTATTGTCACTTCCTGTTATGGTGTGAATGTAAAGGACTTCCTTGAGGCTTTTCAACATGTGGTAATGAACAGTTAGCGAATACGGTTTCAGAATTATATCTTACGCAGTGCCAAGCTGGAAGAGTCACCCAATAATCATCAGTTTCTTCTCCGAGTGGGCCGTGCTTAAGTCAAGTCATGAATCATCAATACCAGTGTGTCTACAAATGTTCACTGATGAAGCATAAAGAAATCTGATTTAGATCAGATCATATATCATTGAGATATAACTGATGGAATAATGTAGGTGGCTAACTTGAGTCAAATGTTGAACAATATCAATGTGTCTATAAGTGCTGACTGGTCACGTACAATAAATCTGGTACATATTGGATGATATTTCACTGAGATATAACTGTTGGAATAATCTAGGGGGCGCACTGGAGTCAAAAGTTAAACAACAATACCAGAGTGTCTAGAAGTGGACACTAATGACCCACCAAAAATCTGGCCTAGATCGGATGATATATCACTGAGATATAACTGATTAAATAATCTAGGGGGTGAACTTGACTCATATGTTAAACCACAATATCAATGTGTCTAGACGTGCTCGTTGATTATGCACAAATAATCTGGTTCCGATCGGATGATGCTTCACTGAGATATAACTGTTGGAATAATGAGGGGGGCGCACTTGAGTCAAATGTTAAAGAACAATATCAATGTGTCTATAAGTGCTCACTGATCATGTACAATACATCTGGTACATATTGGATGATGTTTCACTGAGATATAACAGTTAGAATAATCTAGGGGGTGCACTTGAGTCAAAAGTTAAAAAACAATACCAATGTATCTATAAGTGTTCACTTATGACGCACCCAAAATCTGGTTCAGATCAGATGATATATCACTGAGAAATAACTTTTGGAATAATCTAGGGGGCGCACTCAAGTCAAATGTTAAATAACAACACAAATGTATATAGAAGTGCTCACTGATCACACCCAAAAAATCTGGTGCAGATTGGTTAATATATCATTGAGATATAATATTTTGACTAATCTAGGGGGCGTACTTAAGTCATATGTTAAACAACAATACCAATGTGTCTAAAAATGCTCACAGATTACGCACCAAAAATCTGGTGCGGATAGGATTATGTATCATTGAGATCTAACTGTTGGAATAATCTAGGGGGCGCACTAGAGTCATATGTTAAACCACAATATCAATGTGTCTAAAAGTCCTCACTGATGACGCACAATAAATCTGGTGCAAATCGGATGTTGTATCACTGAGCTATAACTGTAGGAAAAATGTAGGTTGTGCTGTGGAGGCTATTGGCCACTTATCATGGATACCTGTTCAAGGGGCGGATCATGGTCGATCATAGTGATTTTCTTGCACCCCGGCTGAAATCTGTGCAACTTAGAGCCAAACGTATTGCAACGGCATCACTTCTTAATTTGCCACGCCGCCACGCCCATATCCTCAAGCAAAAACTGTTTGCACTTTAAATCAAGTCAGACCATTTTATCTGTCTTCTAACACAGGATCATCCTGATTAGGTCAATGGTGTCAAAGAGGGAGCATTTCAATTTAAATTAAAGCTGCAAGCAGCATTGGAGGCCCTCACAGCAAAGCGCTTTTCCGGCCTTACGGCGACTGTGTGTGCTCCAGCTAGTCCACCCAGTCGCCATCGCGAACGCTGTCATGCCAATCTCGCACGCCTTCACCACTGGGCGCATTTCCCGAATCCTCGATATCACCTTCTGTCCATGTGGTTACTTGTCCAGCTCTAGGTTTTACAAGTATAGGCGAAGTCTGACCTTCCAGACAGGAGTTATGGTGACTTCCTGTTTTATGATGCATGTTTGACAATCACTTCCTTTATGCTTTTCAACATGTCATGTGTGATAATCAACAGTTAGTGAACAAAGTTTCAGTCTCGTATCTTACACAGAGCAAAGCTGGAAGTGTCATCCAATAATCTAGAGTTTTTTCTCTGAGTAGGTGGGGCTTAAGTGAAGTCATGAATCGTTGGTTACGTACTGTAACCCCAGATTCTATGAATATAGGCTTCGCCCTTTAAGGTTGTCGCTTAGTGGGTTTTATCCCGTTATGCGAAGCATTACACTGAAAAGTTTAGTCCACGCCCACCTGCTGTGTGGGCCTCACCCGGTCCGTATAAGTTACATTAAGAGCGTGTAATCAGCTCCCAAATAGCTTTTTTCTTCAGCCATTTAGGAGACAGTGAGGCCCAATGCTTAAAGGGCTACGCCTATATTCATAGAATCTGGGGTTACAGTACGTAACCAACGTTCTATTTCATATAGGCTTCGCCCTTTAAGGCTGTCGCTTAGTGGGTTAAGGGCGAAGCGGATGTTGTCCTCGCCTCACTGGGTCCATTCGAACACCGTAAGAAGCAGAAGCTTGCCCAAAAAATGTCTTGTCACTCAGCTCCCCATGTACGTAATTACGCATTGCGTAATTATGTGTACCATGCACAGACGCATGCTGTGTAACTATGCATTCTGAAAAGCATGAACGCCCCAGAAAACTTTCAACAGGGAGGGAAGATGTTGAAAAAGGGGGACATGAACCAACTGATTCACAGCTGAACAGTATGAACAGATTAATAATAACAAGTGAACTGATTATAATCAAATGAACTTATTGGTAACAATAGTCATGAACTGATTAGTGACAATAGAACCAAATAGTGAGTTTAAACGGGGTTCCATGAAAACAGTAATATTCATTCTGTTAGAGCATTAAGTACAGAATGTGTCATGGAACGAACTGTCACATCACGTAAATAGAAACGAATAAATGAGCAGGGTGTTGACCAAGCGGCCGCAGTGCAAATGTCCTGCATTGACATACCATTATGCAAAGCAGTCGAAGATGCAATACCCCTGGTCGAGTGTGCTCTAAGGTTGACAGGAAGCTCTAAATCTGATGCTCTGTAGGCTTCAGAAATGGCATCACACATCCAGTGTTACAAGCGCTGGTGGATAACAGGCGACCTACAGGTGCATCTCTATAATGCACAAACAAATGTTGAGTTTGACGCATTGCAGCTGTTCGTGCTATGTAACA
>NC_056512.1:10877595-10879570 GCF_014905685.2 Nematolebias whitei
CTCCCTCCCGGGGAGCGCAGTGTTGGAACGAGGGAGGCCAAGCGGATGCTCGACCCCTCTGGGTTTTCCCGCCTCAACGGCCCATCGCTCCCTGCCGTCGGTGCACTCCTTTCGGAGTTGCTGTCATTATCCGGGAAGCTGCTGACGCGAAGGGACTTTCCGTTCCCTACCCCCCCCCCGCCCAGATCGGATGATCTTGCGGGAAGGTTTGGCTCCACGCCGGCTCGCCGTCTTGATCCCATCTGGCCTCGTTTTCCAGCGGTGACGTCGTATTGGAACGAGGCCGCAGCCGGTCCTGGTAAGTTGAGAGCGCCCATCTCCGCTTTCGCTCCCATCACCAGAGTGGAGGGGTTCACAGAGCGGGGCTATCCCTCGGTACCCCCCCTTGAGTCAAGCCTCGCGGAAGCTTTCGGAGCGAAGCTGTCCAGGTTGGAGCAGCGTCCCGTCCCTCCTGGGAAACACGACCAGACGGTGACCACGCTCTCCACACAACAAATGTTGAGTTTGACGCATTGCAGCTGTTCGTGCTATGTAACACGTCAACGCCTGCACCGGACAGAGAAGATGGAAAGATGCTTCTTCTTCTGATTTGTGGGGGAGAGGGAAAAACCCTTCCAACGATATCTCTCTTGATTTAAAAGAGCTTGTGATGTTTTTAGGCATAAAAGCTGGATTTGGTCTTAGATCAGCTGAGCTGCCGTCAGCCTGAATTCTGAGGCATGACGGAGCGACAGAGAGGGCAGATAAATCACTCACACTCTTAGCAGATGTTAAAGTCAGCAGCAGGGCTGTTTTAAGAGACAAGAATTTAATCGGAACCTGATTCAGTGGCTCAAATGGAGCTTTGATCCGGGCTCGCAGGACCAGCGTTAAATTCCACTGTGGAACAAGTGGGTGTGAAACAGGTCTGTGTCTTTGTACACCTTTTAGAAAACGCTTCATCAGCGCTGTTCTGTCTCCGAACCCTTCGTGACAGGAAGAGATGGCTGCAGCGTACGTTTTAATTATGCTGAACGCCAAATTTCTGTCCATCAGCTGCTGCAGAAAAGACAGCACGTCGCCTAGTGGACATGAGGTGGCCTCTACACCTTTCTCTGTACACCAGCGCTGAAAAGCTGTCCACTTTGATGTGTATAGCGCTGTGGTAGATGCAGCACGTGAATCCTGGATTGTACGCACTACATCTTGCGGGAGACCCATCCCCTCTAAGCGGATCCGCTCAGCGGCCAGACCCACAGGTGCTGGCCTATTTCTCTGTAACTCCTGATCGCTCCTCCTGCCTGGAGGAGAGCATCCTCCCTCCACGGCAGTTTCCACGGGCGCCCCGATAGCAGGCGTTGCAAGACTGGGAACCATGGTGCGTTCACGCGCTCGGGGGCCACCAGGAGAGCTGTCAATCCCTCCTCCTGAACTTAGTTCAAGAACCATAAAATCAGAGGAGGTGGAGGAAACGCGTAAAGAAGTGTTTTGGGCCATGGGCTGTGAGCAAACGTATCCACCCCCAGCAGTGGTTCGTCTCACGGGCTCAGAGAAAACCATAGTTGACACTGAGTGTTTTCTCGTGTTGCAAACAGGTCCACAGCTAGTTTGCCAAATTTCTGCCACGTCTGGGCCATCAGATTTGGATGGAGAGTCCAGTCCCCGTGACGTGGACCGCCCCTGAACATCACATCTGCCCCTTTGTTCATAACACCGGCGATGTACGCTGCTCTGATGGAGAGCAGATTTTGGTGTGCCCAACACAGTAGTTTTCGCGCAATGTGTAACATCTGGGCTGAGCGCACACCCCCCTGCCGGTTTATGTACGCAGCAGTAACCTTGTTGTCTGTGTGAATCAAAACGTGTTGATTCTGTAGCACAGGAGCAAAGTGTTGAATCACGTTCAAAACCTTGTGACACTCCAAAACATTTATGTGAGCTGATGTGTGATGAGGCCACAGCGCCCCAACAGCTCGAGATAGGCATGTCCCCCCCC
>NC_056512.1:10879670-10883922 GCF_014905685.2 Nematolebias whitei
CCCCCCCCAACCTGACAGCAACGCGTCTGTGAAGACTGACACGTGTGACGTGGGTCTGCTGACGGGGACTCCCTCCGATAGAACCAGGGTGTTTTCCCAGTGTCGGAGGTCTGCTCTCACGGAAGGAGGAACAGTGATCATCCGTCTCTTTTGTTTTACTGGATCCACAAGCAGACGCGCAAACCACCTCTAGAGGCGTCTCATGTGTAGTAAACCCAGCGGGACCCCTGTGTGGGCTGATGACATCGTTCCTAACAGTTTCATGATGGAAACAGCTGTCACCACTCTGCCAGGTCTCACATGGCGGAACTGGTGTTTTAGAGTGTCGATTCTCGTTTGTGATAAACAAGCTCGCATGGTGGTTGAGTTTAGCTCCACTCCCAGATAAACAATCGTCTGGGCCGGGAGAATCAAGCTTTTCTTCCAATTTATGGCGAAGCCCAGATTTAACAGGTGTGATGTCAACACCTGAGCCTGCATCGCTGCTCCCTGTCTGGAGCGTGACAGCAGCAGCAGGTCGTCCAGGTAAAACAAAACTCTCATCCCTGCTCTGTGTAACGGTTGCAGGGCCGTCTCCACACACTTTGAGAACGTACGAGGCGCGAGGGAATACCCGAACAGCAGCCTGTTGTACTGATACTTCATCCCTTGAAAGGAGAAACGCAGGAATTTTCTGTGTTTTGGGATGATCGGTATGTGAAAGTAGGCGTCTTTCAGGTCGATGGAAACAAACCAGTCGTTTCTCTGGATGTTGTCCAGCAGCTGTCTGGTTGTCAACATGTGAAACGGTCTGTTCATGATCGCCTTGTTGAAAACTGACAGATCCAAAATGGGTCTCGTTCCTCCGGTCCGTTTGAGAACCAGGAAGTAACGTGAGTAAAACCCTGTGTTTTCCTCTCCGTTGTGCACTCTGGAGATTACCTCTTTTACCAGAAGTTCTTGGACTTCTGCATTTAGGAATGAGATTTGGTCTGGTGATGACAGGACCGTCTCTAAAATTCCTCCGAATGGAGGGGGTCGAGTTGCAAATTGCAGCGTGTAACCCTGCATAACAACCTGGCCATCCATCTGTCTGGCGAGCATGTTCTTAGCCACTCAGCATAACGTTCGTGGAGTGGACGCGTGTTTAAGTGATGTGTCATGTTTTGTACGGATGTCATCCAGTCCACCGCCTCGACCGCCGTCATGTGTCACGGGAATGTGTTCCGCGTGACCCAAGGCGAGGCTTTCTCGAAAGGGCTCTGAATGCGCCTGTGTGCTGCGTTCGTACCGCGGGTCCACCTTCATGTCTAGGTGGACCGGTGTGTGTTGAAGAGAAGCGTGTGACTCGCGCGGCCCCGCGACCGCGCGGCCGCGCGTTTGACGCCACTGTGGTGAAGCGCGTGTCGCTCCTGCCGCGAGCGGGGTCCTGCGCTGGGCTCGCTTTGAGATCTCGCATCTATGTTGACATGAGGGGGTGATCGCTGAAAATTGGTGAGCGCAACTTCATCTACGCCCTGCCGTTTGAGTGAAGGCTGCGAGCCCCGTGGGAGCACGCGTTTTCTTTGGTGGGAAGCGCACCGCTCTCGCTGGGGGCAAGATTCATCACTGGGTTCACTCAGCTGTCTCACGCTTATGCTGACGTGAGCGGCCGAGCGCTGAGGAGTGGTTAGTGAAGGCTGCCACGGAGGCACGCGTTTGCTTCGGTGCGGCGCATATCGCTCTTGCTGAGAGTGAGGTCCTTCAGCAGACCCAACCTGCGGTCCCACATTTATGCCGATGAGAGCCGGGGAACGCCGGGGAGCTGTGTGTACACCATCATCAACGCAACGCCGTTTGGGTGAAGGATGTTTGCGTCGCGCGAGTGCGCAATTGACACCGCTTGGGTGAGGATTGTGCAGCTCGGGTTGAAAATGAGTTATTTCACTTACCACTGTTGTGTCATGTGAGCGTGTCGTCTCGTTTTGGAGCAACAGTGATTTAGAAAAACCTTTTTTTAAGGACACCGGCTCGTTTTGTGTGGAGGATGTGTGTACAGCCGCTGTGAGTTCATCCGAGCTTACAGACTGGCTAAAAACAGACACTTTGATCATTGAATGATGTTTTATTTAAACTTTTGTGTCACTTTTACACACACCCTGCGCAGACCGTCATTTTTTGAACATTTTCCCCTGTGATTTCTGCGATTTGTTGGCCCAGGGCGCCGCCTGCTGGCAATCTCTGGTGAAACGCTGAACTGCTGGTTGCCGGGATGAAGAGGGCTGGTTTCTGACGGGCGGGGCTGGTGGTGGAGCTGAGCGAGACGCCGCTGCCGCGGCCGTGGAATGTCGTTGCTTCTGCCTCTGCTCGCGACGATTTCTCTAGCGGGCCGGGGGGCGGGATGAGCCGCGCTGCTTGATAAGGTGGCGCACGGTCTCCACCACCTCCTCCGACTTTTTGGAGTTCTCCAAAATTGCATTGAAACTGCTCCCGAACAGCGCGTTCGCCGTGATGGGGCCCTCCGTCAGGTCTCTGTTCAGCTTCATCGGCAGTGAGGGGGAATGACGGAGCCAGTTGGATCGCTGAATCATCGTCATCCATGCTACAATTCTGGATAAGCAGACCGCGGAGGAGGCGCACATGTTGAGGATTGTGTCAGCTGCCTTGCAGAGGGAGCTCTTGGACTCATTGTGGGCGGCCGTGGTGCAGTGGTAGTGGCAGCCGACCTCTGATCGGAAGGTTGGAGGTTCGAATCCCGACTTCCCACACCATGTGCCGTTGTGTCCCTGGGCAAGACACTTAACCCCGAGTTGCTCCCGGTGGGACTGGATGGCGCCTTGCATGGCAGCCTACCGCCACCGGTGTATGAATGTGCGTGTGAATGGGTGGATGGCTGGTACTGTAAAGCGCCTTGGGGCCCCTCATAGGGGGCTGGAAGGCGCTATAGAAGTAAGCTCCATTTACCATTTACCATTTCATCAGCCAGATCTGCATCCTCCAGCCTCTTGGACACGCTGTATGCTAACAGCGCCACGTTGTTGTTAGCTGCGGCTGCCTGAAATGCACATTGATGAGCTTGATTGGAGAGCATGGTCACCGTCTGGTCGTGTTTCCCAGGAGGGACGGGACGCTGCTCCAACCTGGACAGCTTCGTTCCAAAGGCTTCCGCAAGGCTTGGCTCAAGGGGGGGGTACCCAGGGAAAGTTCCGCTCGGTGAACCCCTCCACTCTGGTGATGGGAGCGAAGGTAGAGACGGGCGCTCTCAGTTTACCAGGACCGGCCGCAGCCTCGTTCCAATACGACGTCACCGCTGGAAACCGAGGCCAGATGGGGTCAGGACAGCGAGCCGGAGTGGAGCCAAACCTTCCCGCAAGATCATCTGGTCTGGGCAGGGGGAGGGAGGGAACGGAAAGTCGCTTCATGTCAGCAGCTTCCCAGATAATGTCGGGCAACTCCGATAGGAGGGCTCTGACGGCAGGGAGCGATGTGGCCATTGAGGCGGGAAAGCCCGGAGGGGTCGAGCATTCGCTCGGCCCCCCTCGTTCCAACACTATGCTCTCCGGGAGGGAGCGAGCATTGGGGCTGCTGCTGACATCGCCAGTCCCAGAGGAACCATCCAATTCGCTCCGACAGCCGGCGTCGAAGAAGTCGATCGCATCGTCCAGCGAACTGTCTCCCACCACAGACAGGCAGTCCTCGACATTAGCCTTAAACAAGGCTGCTCTCCTCTGCCTTTCCTCCGGTGGAAGATCGTCACAGAGGTGGCAGGAGGAAGCGCGGGCGACGTGGCAGGGACCCAGGCATCCCTCGCAGGTGTCGTGCTGGTCAAAGCTGAGCAAGTAACTGGTCTTGCAAGATGGACACAAGCGGATGGTGTTGGAGCTGGACATTTTGTAGAAGGTCAGTGTTATTAGCTTGCTGAAGAAAATTGGGAGCCAATTACCCGCTCTTAATGTAACTTATACGGACCGGGTGGGGCCCGCACAGCAGGTGGGCGTGGACTGAACTTTTCAGTGTGATGCTTCGTATAACGGGATAAAACCCACTAAGCGACAGCCTTAAAGGGCAAAGCCTATATGAAATAGAACAAAAATACCAATGTGTCTATAAGTGCTAACTGATAAAGCACAAAAACTCAGGTTCAGATTAGATGATGTAACACTGAGATATAACTGTTGGAATAATGTGGGGCGCACTTGAGTCCAATGTTAAAGAACAATTATCAGTGTGTGTAGAAGTGTTCACTATCCAGATGACATGATTCAACCTTTTTTGTTGTTATATACCTGGATGA
>NC_056512.1:10883932-10900930 GCF_014905685.2 Nematolebias whitei
TGTTGTTATATACCTGGATGACTGAGAAAACAAACTTTGTGTTTTTGTTCACTAATTACTTACTAAAAATCTGGCCTAGATAGGATGATATATCACTGAGATATAACTGATTAAATAATCTAGGGGATGCACTTGAGTCATATGTTAAACCACAATATCAATGTGTCTAGACGTGGTCACTGATTATGCACCAAAATTCTGGTTCAGATTGGATGATGTTTCACTGAGATATAACTGTTGGAATAATTTATGGGGTGCACTTGAGTGAAATGTTAAAGAACAATATCAATGTGTCTATAAGTGCTCCCTGATCACGTACATACAATCTGGTACATAATGAATGATATTTGACTGAGATATAACTGTTGGAATAATCTAGGGGGCGCACTGGAGTCAAAAGTTAAACAACAATTCCAGAGTGTCTAGAAGTGGACACTAATGACCCACCAAAAATCTGGCCTAGATCGGATGATATATCACTGAGATATAACTGATTAAATAATCTAGGGGGCGCACTGGAGTCAAAAGTTAAACAACAATACCAGAGTGTCTAGAAGTGATCACTAATGACATACCCAAAATCTGGTTCAGATCAGATGATATATCACGGAGATCTAAGTTTTTGAATAATGTAGGGGGCACACTCGAGTCAAATGTTAAATGTTAAATAACAACATAAATGAGTGCTCACTGATCACGTGCCAAAAATTTGGTGCAGATTGGATAATTTATCATTGAGATATAACAGTTTGACTAATCTAGGGGGCACACTTGAGTCAAATGTTAAACAGCAATACCAATGTGTCTAGAAATGCTCACAGATGACGCATAAAAAAATCTGGTGCGGATAGGATGATGTATCATTGAGATATAACTGTTGAAATAATCTAGGGGGCGCATTCGAGTCATATGTTAAACCATAATATCAATGTGTCTAAAAGTCCTCACTGATGACGCAAATTAAATCTGGTGCAGATCGGATGTTGTATCACTGAGCTATAACTGTAGGGAAAATGTAGGTGGCACTGTGGAGGCTTTTGGCCAATTATCATGGATTCCTGTTGAAGGGGTGGATGACAATCGATCATAGTGATTTTGGTGCACCTTGGCTTAAATCTGTGCAATTTAAAGCCAAACATATTGTAACTGCGTCACTTCTGAATTCGGCACACCGCCACACCCACATCCTCCAGCAAAAACGGTTTGTGTTTAAAGCAAGTCAGATCAACTTGTTAAATGTCTTCTAACACAGGATCATCCTGATTAGGTTAATCATTAACCTAATCAGGTTAATGATGCTTCCTCTCTGACATTTAGGATGTCAGAGAGGAAGCATTCCAAGCAAAACAAGTGACTTCTTGTTCTGAGGGGGCGGGGCTTTGATGACATCAGAATATGACCACAAAGGATTGTCGGGCATCGGACAGGGATGGCTCATGCCAATTTTGGTGCGTTTCGTTCTTACATTGTGAAAGTTGTAGCGTTTGGAAATTTATGGAGTGAAGCTCAACTTTGAGGCCTGGCCACACCCCTTTAACATATACGAAAATGCAATATTTTGATAAATTTTACTCCCCAATGTGTTAAGGGCATATTAACCAAGTTTGAAGACATTCCATCAAAATCTCTAGGAGGAGTTTGTTAAAATGCACCATTAGAAATGCCCAAAATTGATCCTTTGACCCAAAATGGCCGACTTCCTGTTGAGTTTGGACCAGGGCTCCAAGAGACTTTTGCATAGGTCCTGAGAAGATACAGATGTTCATCAAGTTTCAGAATTATAGGTCCAAAAATGGTTTGGGGCTGAGGTTTTAAAATATTCTAGGGGGCGCTCTGGAGGCTTTTGGCCACTTATCATGGCTTCCTGTTTAAGGGGTGGATAATGATCGATCATACTGTATTTTGTGAATCTCGGTTCAAAATGGTGGAATTTAGAGCCAAACGTATGGCGACAGCGTTACATCTTCGCCACGCCGTGCCGCCCACATGCTCCACCCAAAACTGTCAGTGTTGGAAAACAAATTACACCAACATGTCTTCAGTCACTGGACACACTGTCATGCTGATCAGGTAATAGGGGTCAGATAGGGATTGTTTAACACAAAACTTTACACTTCCTGTTGTCAAGGGGCGTGGCTTAAGTGATGTCATGATTTGACCTTGGTCTTGGGGACCGGATGTGGATCAATGACTGAAGGTTTGATGTGTCAGACAGTTTTCGTGTAAGAGCTCTTAGCGTTTAGTTTTTCATAGCGAGATGTCCAACTTTGAGGTCTGACCCCACCACTTCAGCATTCTCCGAAACGAACCATTTAGATAACTTTGCGTCCCCCATGCCTTTTGACCAAAACGGCCAAGTTTGAAACCGATTGAGCGAAATCCCTAGGAGGAGTTCGTTCAAATGCGGAGGCTGTAAAGCGCCAAAAAGGTGTGAAAATTGGACCATCATTCCAAAATGGCCGCCTTCCTGTTTATCATACAATGTTGGTGCCAGAGGATTTTCTGTGCATCTTGTGGAATTGGACAAGCGTACCCAATTTCATGTTTCTATGACAAACTAAGGTTAATGCGGATGGTATTTCGAACATTTCTAGGTGGTGCTCTTGAGCCGTTTCTGTTGCGATTTTTGCCATGCCCTTAAAATACGTAATTTTTCACCAGTCCTGATGCGTCCACCAAATTTGGTGACTTTTGGGATATGTTAAGGCCCCCAAAACGCCAAACCATTTGTTGGAAAAAATTGTAGCTCGGGCCTGAACAGAGCAATTACAATAGGCCTTTGCAGCGCTTCGCTGCTCGGGCCTAAAAAGAGACTTCCTGTTCTGAGGGGGTGGGGCTTTGATGACGTCAAAATATGACCACAGTGGATCGTCGGGCATCCAACCGGGATGAGTCATGCCAAGTTTCGTGCATTTCGGTCTTTCAATGTGAAAGTTACAGCGTTTGGAAATTTATGGCATGAAGCGCAACTTTGAGGCCTGGCCACGCCCCTTTAACATATACGAAAATGCAAGCTTTTGATAACTTTTACTCCCCAATGTATTAAGGGCATATCAACCAAGTTTGAAGGTAATCACTCAAAATTCCTAGGAGGAGTTCGTTAAAATTCGCCATTAAAAATGCCCAAAAATGCCCCAAAATGACCTTTTGACCCAAAATGGCCGACTTCCTGTTGAGTTTGGACCAGGGCTCCAAGAGACTTTTTCCTAGCTCCTGAGAAGATACAGATGTTCACCGAGTTTCAGAATTATCGGTCCAAAAATGGCTTGGGGCTGAGGTTTTAAAATATTCTAGAGGACGCTGTGGATGCTATTGGCCACTTATCATGGATTCCTATTCAAGGGGTGGATAATGATCGATCATACTGATTTTGGTGCACCTCGGTTCAAAACTGTGGAATTTAGAGCCAAACGAATGGCGACGGCATTACGTCTAACTTCGCCACGCCGCCCACATGCTCCACCCAAAACTGTCAGTGTTGTAAAGCAAGTTACAATTAAAGCTGCAAGCAGCATTGAAGGCCCTCCCAGCAAAGCGCCGCTCCGGCCTTACGGCGACCATGGGAGCTCCAGCGACTTCGTCCAGTCGCCATCGCGAACGCTTCCATCCTGCGCCCATTCACCGGAGTATGCATTCGCCAAACCTTCGACATCAGCCACGACCGCGGGCGCTCCAACAACGCCTCCCAGTCGCCGTCGCGAACGCTCTCATGCAATTTTCGAATGCGTCCACTAGGGTGCGCATATGCCTAAACTTTGCAATCGCCTTCCGCCCATATCAGTATGAGAGGGTGCGCACTTGAGTCATATGTTAAACCACAATATCAATGTGTTTAGACATGTTCACCGATTTTTCAACAAAAATCTGGTTTCAATCGGATGATAATTCACTGAGATATAACTGTTGGAATATCGTAGGGGGCGCACTTGAGTCAAATGTTAAAGAACAATACCAATGTGTCTATAAGTGATCACTGATCACGCATAATAAACCTGGTACATATTAGATGATAATTCACTGAGCTTTAACTGATTAAATAATCTAGGGGGCGCTCATGTGTCATATGTTAAACCACAGTATGAGTGTGTGTAGACTTGCTCACTGATTATGCACAAAATAAATCAGGTTCCGATCGGATGATGTGTCACTAAGATCTAACTGTTTGAATAATATAGGGGGCGCACTTGATTCAAATGTTGAAGAACAATACCAATATGCCTATAAGTGATCACTAATCACGCACAAAAAGTCTGGTACATATTGGATAATATTGCACTGAGATATAACTGTTGGAATATTCTAGGGGGTGAACTGGAGTCAAACGTTAAACAACAACACCAATGTGTATGTGTCTATAAGTGTTCACTAATGACGCACCAAAAATCTGGTCCAGATCAGACGATGTATCACTGAGATATAACAGTTTGAATAATCTAGGGGGCGCACTAGAGTCATATGTTAAACAACAATATCAATGTGTTTAGAAGTGCTCACTGATCACGCACAATAAATCTGGTGCAGATCAGATGATGTATCACTGAGCTATAACTGTAGGAAACATGTAGGTGGTGCTGTGGAGGGTATTGGCCGCTTATCATGGATACCTGTTCAAGGGGTGGATAATGATCGACCATAGTCATTTTGGTTCACCTCGGCTGAAATATGTGTATTTTAGAGCCAAACGTATTGCAATGGCATCACTTCTTGATTCGCCACCACGCCCACACCCTCCAGCAAAAACGGTTTGCACTTTAAATCAAGTCAAACCATATTATCTGTCTTCTAACACAGGATCATCCTGATTAGGTCAATGATGTCAAAAAGGGAGCATTCCAAGTAAAAAAAGATACTTCCTGTTCTGAGGGGGCGGGGCTTTGATGACGTCAAAATATGACAACATTGGATCGTCGGACATCCAACAGGGATGAGTCATGCCAAGTTTGGTGCTTTTCGGTCTTTCAATGTGAAAGTTATATCGTTTGGAAATTTATGGCGTGAAGCGCAACTTGGAGGCCTGGCCACGCCCCTTTAACATAAACCAAAACGCAAGCTTTTGATTACTTTTACTCCCCAATGTGTTAAGAGCATATTAACCAAGTTTAAAGGCAATCACTCAAAATCTCTAGGAGGAGTTTGTTAAAATTCGCCATTAGAAACGTCCAAAAATGACCCTTTGACCCAAAATGGCCGACTTCCTGTTCGTTTTGGACCAGGGCTCCAAGAGACTTTTTCATAGGTCCTGAGACGATACAGATGTTCACCGATTTTCAGAAATATCGGTCAAAAAATGGCTTGGGGCTGAGATTTTAAAATATTCTAGGGGGCGCTATGGAGGCTATTGGGCAATTATCATGGCTTTCTGTTCAAGGGGTGGATAATGATCAATCATACTGATTTTTGTGTACCTCGGTTCAAATCTGTGGAATTTAGAGCCAAACATATGGTGACAGCGTTACATCTTATTTCGCCACGTCGCAACGCCCACATGCTCCACCCCAAACGGTCAGTGTTGGAAAGCAAGTTACACCAACATGTCTTCAGTCACTGGACACACTATCATGCTGATCAGGTGACAGTGGTCAGATAGGGACCGTTCAAGGTAAAACTTTACACTTCCTGTTGTCAGGGGGCTGTTGTTAAGTGATGTCATGATTTGACCATTCAGTCTTGCAGGGGACCAGATGTGGATCAATCACTCAAGGTTTGATGTCTCAGACAGTTTTCGTGTATGAGCTATTAGCGTTTCGTTTTTCACGGCGAGATGCCAAACTTTGAGGTCTGGCCCCGCCCCTTCAGCATGCACGAAAACGCACCATTTTGATAACTTTTTGTCCCCCGTGCCTTTTGACCAAAATGGCCAAGTTTGAAACCGACTGAGCAAAATCCCTAGGAAGAGTTCGTTCAAATGCGGAGGCTGTAAACCGCCAAATTGGTGTGAAAATTGGGCCTTCATTCCAAAATGGCCACCTTCCTGTTTATCGTACAACTTTTGTGCCAGAGGGTTTTCTGTGCATCTTGGGGAATTGGACAAGTGTACCAAATTTCATGTTTCTACGACAAACTAAGGTTAATGCAGAGGGTATTTTGCAAATTTCTAGGTGGCGCTCTTGAGCCGTTTCTGTTGAGATTTTTGCCACACCCTTAAAATACGTAATTTTTCACCAGTCCTGATGCATCCGTCAAATTTGGTGACTTTTGGGATATGTTAACGCCCCCAAAATGCAAATTCATTTGACAGAAAAAATTGTAGCTCGGGCCTGAACAGAGCGATTACAATAGGCCTTCGCAGCGCTTAGCTGCTCGGGCCTAACAAGTCCAACTCCTACATTTGTCCAGTTAACCACTGTTTTTGTCTGTCCAAACAGGTCTCACTTGTAAATGAGTCTTTGAGGCTCAATGTGATTTATCTGTTTAAATGAAGGTTGAATGAACACCATCATGTCTTCGGTCACTGAACACACTATCATGCTGATCAGGTAAGAGGGGTCATATAGGGATCATTCAAAGTAAAACTTTATACTTCCTGTTGTCAGGGGGCATGGCTTAAGTTATGTCATGATTTGACCATTCAGTCTTGCAGGGGACCGGATGTGGATCAATCACTGAAGGTTTGATGTCTCAGACAGTTTTCGTGTAGGAGCTATTAGCGTTTCGTTTTTCATGGCAAGATGTCAAACTTTGAGGTCTGGCCCCACCACTTCAGCATGCTCCGAAACGAACAGTTTAGATAACTTTGCGTCCCTCATGCCTTTTAACCAAAATGGCCAAGTTTGAAATCAATTGAGCAAAATCCCTAGGAGTTCATTCAAATGTGGATGCTGTAAACTACCTAAAAGGTGTGAAAATTGGGCGGGCATTCCAAAATGGCTGCCTTCCTGTTTATTGGACAAAGTTGGTGCCAGAGGGTTTTCTGTGCATCTTGGGGAATTGGACAAGCTTACCAAATTTCATGTTTTTACGACAAACTAAGGTTAATGCGGAGGGTATTTTGAAAATTTCTAGGTGGCGCTCTTGAGCCGTTTCTGTTGTGATTTTTGCCATGCCCTTAAAATACGTAATTTTTCACCAGTCCTGATGCGTCTGCCAAATTTGGTGACTTTTGGGTTATGTTAAGGCCCCAAAACCCCAATTCATTTGGCAGAAAAAATTGCAGCTCGGGCCTGAACAGTGCGATTACAATAGGCCTTCGGAGCGCTTCGCTGCTCGGGCCTAATGAGAAACTCAAGAAATACCAAGGGATGAAATAAGATAAAAAGAAGTTGAGGAGTCAAAGTGTCAGTAACTCTAGTAGTCATTGAAGCACTCACTGCTGTGACCCTCAAACTGGAAAAGTGACCAACAGATCCTGGGACAACCTCAGAGATCTCTGTCCAGAAGAGCAAAGTCCTAGGAACAGCTAAGATTATTATCTTATTATCATCGGCTGTGGCTGAGTGGTTAGAGCAGTTGTCCTCCAGTGCAAGAGTTGGAGGTTCGATTCCACCAGCAGTCAAATGCCAAAGTGTCCCTGGGCAAGACACTGAACCCCTCATTGCCTCTAATGTGTGTCAGAGTCAGAGATTCTTTATTGTCATTCGCACATCATGTGGTACATGTGGTGGAGCGAAATTATGTACACAGGGTCCCAGTTACATCCAACAATAAAATGTATAAGAAAAACAGTAATAACATCTAAGATATGAACTAAGAAAAACGTCAACTTAATATACACTAAGCAATCATAACATAAAACATTGAACATCAGCACAAACATGAACATGAGTCTGTGTGAGCGGACGTGCACGCATGAACACATCAACATTGAAACAGATCAGCAGCAACATGATGTGATTTTCACAGTGATATTCTGGTCAGAGATTCATGAGTGTAACAGCCTCAGGGTAGAAGCTGCTCCTCAGTCCAGCGGCCCTACACCCAATGCTTCTCAACCTCCTTCCTGAGGGGAGTGGGGCAAAAAGTGTGTGTGCTGGGCGAGTGAGGTCCCTCATGATGCAGGTAGCCCTCTTCCTGCATCTGGAGGCGCAGATGTCTGTGACAGTGGGGAGGCCAACTCCGACAGACTTCTGTGCAGCCCTCACCACTCTCTGCAAAGCTTTTCTTTCTGCAGCTGTGCAGCCTTCATGCCACACGTTGATGCTGGAGCACAGGATGCTCTCCACTGCACACCTGTAGAAGGAGGTGAGGACTGAGCTTCCCAGACCAGCTTGTCTCAGCCGTCTGAGGAAGTAGAGTCTCTGATGAGCTTTCTTGATCAGGCTGGTGGTGTTGTTGCTCCAGCTGAGGCCGTCATTCACGTGCACACCCAAGCACTTGTAGCTGGAGACCACCCCCACCGCAGATCCTCCCATGCCCAGGGGGGTGCAGATGTTTCTGTTCCCTCTGAAGTCCACAATCATCTCCCCTGTCCTCTTCACATTGATGCGAAGGCTATTTTCTTTGCACCAGCTCTCCAGGTGCTCCACCCCTCGCCTGCAGCCGGACCCATCACCGTCCGTGATGCATCCCACCACCGCTGCACCATCCGCAAACCTTACAATGTGACAGCCTGGATGGGCAGCTGCACATTCATACGTGAGCAGAGCAAACAGGAGGGGGCTCAACACACATCCCTGAGGAGAGCCAGCGCCGAGGGCCATGGTGGAGGAGGAAAAGTTGTGGATCCTCACTGACTGTGGTCTGTTTGTTAAGAAGTCTAGTACCCAGTTGCAAATCAAGGGGCTTAGTCCCAGTGTGGAAAGCCCATCCATCAGGGCCTGGGGGACCATGGTGCTGAAGGCGGATGTGAAGTCCACAAAGAGCACACGGACGCAAGAGTTCCCCTGCTCCAGGTGGCCTAGCGCAGCGTGGACCACAGAGGAGATGGCATTCTCTGCTGATCGGCTCTGCTGGTTGTGTCCTATCGGTGTATCAATGTGATAAAGCACTGATTATTCTAGAGTGCTGTATGAATGGATAAATGAGGCACAGATTGTGTTGTAAAGAGCTTTGAGTATCTTGATTAGAGTGATATATAAGTACAGTCCATTTATCATTATTATTTCCGGTCGAGAACCATGGCCCAGACTTTGAGGAGCTGACTCTCATCCCAGCCGCTTCACACTCGGCTGTGAAGCGCCCCAGTGCACGCTTGAAGGTTTTGGCCTGAAGACAGTAGCAGATCCACATAAAGCAGAGATGAGACCCTGAAGTTCCCAACCCAGACTCCCTCCTCTCTCCATGGCTGCACCTGGAGATTCTGTCCATGAAAACTACAAACAGGATCAGAGACAAGAGAAAGTCCTGGCAGAGTCCAACCTGCACTGAGAATGAGCTCCACTTTGTGCCAAGAATGCAAACACAGCTTCTGCTTTGGTTACACAGGGACTCGGTGGCTCTTAAAAGGAACCCAGGCACCCCATACTCTTACAGCACCCCCAACAGAAAGGCTAGAGTAACATGGTCATTCTCCAGATCCCCAAAACGCATGTAAAGTAGACGGGAGAAGGAAACTCTCATGACCTTAATCTTAGCAACCCTTCAAGGGTAAAGATCTGCTCCACTGTTCCATGACCAGGACAGAAGCCACATTGCTCTTCCTGAATCTGAGGTTCAACATTCAGTTGGAGCAAAAGACTTCATCAAATAAAATCTAGCCTGTTTGGGATTTCTTTAGCAAACATGGATTTCTCTACAGTGAAGCATAGTGGTGACAGCATCATGCTGAGGATTAATTCAGCAGCTAGAGCTGGATAACTGGGCGGTGGGTGGCTCAGTGGTAGAGCTGCTGCCTCTCAGCGAAGGTCACCGAAATGAACACCGACCCTGAGAGCTTTCTGGGTGGAGTTTCCATGTTCTCTCCATCATTCTCTGGGTACTTCGGTTTCCTCCCACAGACTTAAAAACATGCACGTTAGGTTTATGAGCAACTCTAAATTGTCACTAGATGAGAGTGTAAATGGTTGTTTGTCTACGTGTCTCTGTAATGGACTTGCAACCTGTCCATCGAGGTCTGTTTACAGATACGAAGCCAAAAACTATGTGTAAATCTCTTCCTGTGACAAGTACAGATTATGACAGATTTTTCTTCCCCTCAGCTGATTGGTCACCGTAATGTCAATCACAAATTTAACAATCCAGTCAGAGAACAGATGAGTTGAGCTGTTGGGGGTGGCGCTTCATGGAGCTGTAAGTCCTGGAATAGAATACTTTATTGTTTAGTGGAACAAAAATATAATTGTCCAGATACGTATTTCTGAAAATCACTTTTGGTTATGGATAGTTTTCAGTAACCCTTTAGCTACCCTAACATCGTGGTGCACAGCGATGATCTGAGTGATAAATCGTGCTGTCATGTGGAGGTGAAGGACCAGTTCATCATTAAAGCAAGTGATTTATGCATATAATGCAGAAATAAACACATCAGAGCTTCAATCCATAAATTGAAGTTAAAGACATCAAAACTAAGAAAAAGTTGGGGCGAGATATAAAAATATATTTTTAGTAATTATAAATATAATATAATCAGACCCTTCCACAGAAAAATATTTACGCTACAAACACATCTCAGCTGACTATTAATTCTGATACTAAACTTATTCAGTTACTGATGCATCATTATTCTCATCCAGTTCCTTAAAGAAAATATGAATTCACTGTACAATATCACACTGCTTATATTTTATAAAGTTTAACCCTGAAAAACAAAGTGAGCCAGGTTTGTCAGAGCACAGTATCCAGTGGTTCTTGAAAGTATTTCTGCTGAGTAGGGCAGCTGACTTGGGACCAGAAAGTCCCAGTTCGATCCCCAGCCATTCCAACATCTCATGGTGTCTCTGAGCAAGACATCTAATTTCTAATTGCTCCCTGGGCACTTATATAGCTGGCCACTGCTCCACCTGGGTGTATCCCAGGTGTGATGGGTTAAATGCAGAGAACATACAGTGATGACAACACATAGCACTTATTACTTATCAATATGACGTAAAACTTCATCAGATTTTTACGCAAGTCCTAAAAGTAGAGAAAGAGAACCCAGTTAAACAAATGAGACAAAAATATTGTACTTGGTCATTTGTTTATTGAGGAAAATGATCCAATGTTACAACAAAAAAGGTTAACTCATGTCATCCGGACCAGTTTCTTTAAGGGATAAACGTTTCTGTGAGTAGCAAGTTGGCCATATGGACTAAAACATTTAATTGCTGTTGATGATGGTTGATGGTTTTGGATGGGTGTGCTCTGTTTGCACGTGTTAAAAGCCTGCTTCTGAGATTCCAACAGGAGGTTGGCTTGAAATACAGTAATGAAGGCTACTTATGGGACAGATCTGGTTGGCAGGCCTCAGACTGACGAAATCCTCCGGATGGGGGACAAAACATTTCTCACTTAAAGAAACTGGTCCAGATGATGAGTTAACCAGTTTTGTCGTTATCTACCTGGATGATTAAGCTTAAAAACCATGATCCAATATTATATACCGGTATTTGTGAGTGGTAAAGTATGTGAACCTATAATTTCAGTATGTAGTGTGACACCCCCACCCACCCACCACCACCTCTGGTGCATCAAAAACTTCAACTAAAAGTTTCTAGTAACTGTTGATCTGTCCTGCTCACCTTGGAGGAATTTTAGTCCATTCCTTTGTACAGAACAGCTTCAACTCTGGATGTTGGTGGTTTCCTCACATTGACTAGTTTCCTTATTATGTGTAAATCCCTTCAGGTCCTTCCACAACATCTGGATTGGATTAAGGTCAGGACTTTTGACTTGGTCATTCCAAAACATGAACTTTATTCTTCTTGAATCATTCTTTGGTAGAACCACTTGTGTGTTTCAGGTCATTGTGTTGCTGCATGACCCACCTGCTCTTCAGATTCAGTTCATGGACAGATGTTCTGACATTTTCCTTGAAAATCCTCTGATATAATTCAGAATTAATTGTTCCATCAATGATGACAAGTCGTCCTGGCCCCGATGCAGCAAAACAGGCCCAAACCATGAAAACAAACTTCATTCCTGCAGAAGAACCTTATCCCATCATGTTTCACAGATGGGATAAGGTTCTTCTGCAGGAATGAAGTTTTCATTTCTCCAAACATAACACTTTTCATTTAAACAAAAAAAGTTATATTTTGGACTCATCCGTCCACAAAACATTCTTCCAACAGTCTTCTGGTTTGTCCACATGATCTTTAACAAACGGTAGACGAGCAGCAACAACAGACAATCATAAAAAAACATAAAATAAAAAGTAAATGGAATTATCCATCCATCCATTTTCTTTCGCTTATCCGGGGTTGGGTCGTGGGGGTAGCAGCCTAAGTAGGGAGGCCCAGACTTCCCTCTCCCCAGCCACTTGGGCAGGCTCCTCCGGGGGAATCCCGAGGCGTTCCCAGGCCAGCCGAGAAACATAGTCCCTCCAGCGTGTCCTGGGTCTTCCTCTGCGTTTTGTCCCGGTGGGACGTGTCCAGAACACCTCACCAGGGAGGCGTCCAGGAGGCATCCTAAACAGATGACCGAGCCACCTCAACTGGCTCCTCTCGATGTGGAGAAGCAGCGGATCTACTCTGAGCCCCTCCCGGATGATCAAGCTTCTCCCCCCATCTCTAAGGGAGAGCCCAGACACCCTCCGGAGAAAACTCATTTCGGCCGCTTCTCCGTTCTTTCGGTCACAACCCAAAGCTCATGACCATAGATGAGGGTAGGAACGTAGATTGATCGGTAAATTGAGAGCTTTGCCTTTTGACTCAGCTCTCCCTTCACCATGACAGACCTGTACAGCGCCCGCTTCACTGCAGACACTGCACATATCCGCCTATCAATCTCACGCTCCATTCTTCCCTCATTTGTGAACAAGACCCCAAGATACTTGAACTTCTCCACTTGGGGCAGGACCTCCTCCCTGACCCGGAGAGGGCACTCTACCCTTTTCCGGCTCAAGACCATGGCCTCGGATTTGGAGGAATTGATCTTCATCCCGGCCGTGTCGCACTTGGCTGCGAACCACTCCAGCTAAAGCTGTAGATCACGATCTGATGAAGCCAATAGGACCACATTATCTGCAAAAAGCAGAAATGCAATCCTAAGGCCACCAAAACAGATCCCCTCAACACCTTGGCTGCGCCTAAAAATTCTGTCCATAAAAGTTATGAACAGAATCTGTGACAAAGGGCAACCTTGGCAGAGTCCAACTCTCACCGGGAACAAGCCCGATTTACTGCCGACAATGCGGACCAGGCTCTGACACCGGTCATACAGGGACCCAACAGCCCATATCAAAGGGCCCGGTACCCCATACTCCCAGAGTACCCCCCACAGAGTTCCCTGAGGGACGCAGTCGAACGCCTTCTCCAAGTCCACAAAGCACATGTAGACCAGTTAAGCAAACTCCCATGCACCCTTCAGGACCCTGTTGAGAGTGTAGAGCTGGTCCAGTGTTCCACGCCCAGGACGAAAACCGCACTGCTCCTCCTGAATCCGAGGTTCGACTACCCGATGGACCCTCCTCTCCAGAACCCTCGAATAGACCTTACCAGGGAGGCTTAAGAGCGTGATCCCCCTGTAGTTGGAACACACTCTACGGTCCCCCTTTTTGAGTAGGGGGACCACCACTGCCAATCCAGGGTTGTCCACGCAATATTGCAGAGTCGCATAAGCCAACACAACCCTACAACATCCAGAGCCTTAAGGAAATCTGGGCGAATCTCATCCACCCCCGGGGCCCTGCCACCGAGGAGCTTTATAACCACCTATGACCTCAGCACCAGAGATTGGAGGGCTCGACCCAGAGTCCCCAGGCTCCGTGCCGGTGGGATTGAGGAGGTCTTCAAAGTATTCTGCCCACAGACCAACGACATCCTGAGTTGAGGTCAGCAGCACACCACCCCCACTATAAACAGTGTTGGTGGTATGCCGCTTTCCCCCCTGAGATGCTGGATGGTGGACCAGAATCACCTCGAAACCATGCGGAAGTCATTCTCCATGGCCTCTCCGAACTCCTCCCATGCCCGAGTTTTTGCCTCAGCAACCACCCAAGCCGCATGTTGCTTGGACTGCTGGTACCCATCAGCTGCTTCTGGGGTCCCACAGGCCAAAAAGGACCGATAGGATTCCTTCTTCAGCCTGACAGCATCCCTAACCGACGGTGTCCACATCCAGGTTCGAGGGTTGCCGCCATGACAGGTACCGACAACCTTGCTGCCGCAGCTCCGGTAAGCCACCTCGACAATAGAGGCACGGAACATGGCCCATTGGGACTCAATTTCCCCCACCTCCCCCGGAACATGTTCAAAGTTCTCCCAGAGGTGGGAGTTAAAGCTCCGTCTCACAGGAGACTCTGCCAGACGTTCCCAGCAAACCCTCACAATACGTTTGGGTCTGCCAGGTCTGATCGGCATCCTTCCCCATCATCGGAGCCAACTCACCACCAGGTAGTGATCAGTGGACAGCTCCGCCCCTCTCTTCACCCGAGTGTCCAAGACATGTGGCCACAGATCAGATGAGATGATGACAAAGTCGATCATCGAACTGAAGCCTAGGGTGTTTATATAAGAATTATTGTTTTGATGCTTTTATGTCAATTTATACTTATTTTATACTCATTTTATATGCAGCTTATCTGTGCAAACCAGGCCTTGTGCTGTAGAAGGTGATGTGCTTCAAAGGAATGTAGCGTTGAGCCTCCAGGAGTGTTCTTACTGAAAGACTTGGCCCGTCTGGCGGTTACAACGACCCGGAGTTTTCTGTAAACATGTCTTTCATCCATCAGGCTCGTACGCAACGGCCTTGGGTTTGAAAGACATGTTTTTATGAGCCATTGCTCTGTTGCACAATTGCCTTAATAACTGGTAAACATGTTTTGCTCTGCTCGCACGTGATCCAGCCATAGGGGGAGTATAAAAGTGTAACACTCAGAATAAGAGTTGAAGTCTGCTGTGGATCCTGATTCGATGCCCAGCCAATTGATGATTACTTTTCTACTCGGACTGAAACGGCTTCCCGGTCTGGTGTCACAGTGAGGGGCTTTTACATCAATGTTTTATTTGTACTGAATGTACTTGTGCTTTGCTTCGCTGTATCTGTGGCGGTTTAATAAAATGACACTTATTATTCTAGCAGAAACAGCCTATGAGTGTTTATTCATTGCTCCGACCATTCCCCCGAACCTGTACTTTGTTTAAGATAATTTCATAGAACAGGTGTCCTGGTGCCAAGAGCACATATCGACACCCTTACACTTGAACATGGTGTTCGTTATGGACAATCCATGACAAGCAAAGAAGTGTCACGATCCTCGAGGTTGGAACCCAATTGCAGAGAGATGAGTGAGGCAGGAGTTCAAAAACCAAAACAATTTATTTCTTTTAACAGCAAAACAAAAGGCTGTCGGTGCAGCAAAACTTACTTTTGGCAGATTGGATCAGAAATAATGCAGAGCAGATCATCAGGGGGGCAGAAACCAGACAAGGCAGAAGAGGATTGTGATGTCTGTGAACATAGAACAATCACCGGACAAGGAGTGAAGGAAAGAAAGGCTATTTATGTGACAGAGGGAGAGTTAGTAATGAGAGCACCTGGGCAAGTGGCTGATGAGGGACAGGTGTGAATGATAAAGACTGAGTGGAGAAGCAGACTGAGGAATGAGAGGAACATAACAGAAACAGATAAACAGAAAATCACACACAAAGCAGAACAACAAAAAATATAAAAAGCAGACAGAGACAGAAACTTGAAATAGAAGGAAATGATTAAGACTGTGGGATGATAGTTTGAAGATATAAATGTTGGTTTCTGGTTGCAGCTTGAAGGAGGTGGCAGAGGCTTGGCAGATGGGGGGGCAGCGGGGACCGCTGACCGTGACAAGAAGTCCCAACAACAGAACACCACTCGGGTTCAGATCAGGGGGGCCGTTCCTCCCAACCACACCCCTCCAGGTCTCACTGTCATTGCTCATGTGAGCATTGAAGTCTCCCAGCAGAACAAGGGAGTCCCTAGGAGGTGCACTTTCCAGTACCCCCTCCAAGGACTCCAAAAAGGGTGGATAATCTGAACTGCCATTTAGTGCATAAGCACAAACGACAGTCAGTACCTGTCCCCCCACACGTAGATGGAGGGAGGCCACCCTCTCATTCACCGGGGTGAACCCCAACACACAGGCACCAAGATGGGGGGCAATAAGTATGCCCACTCCTGCTCGGTGCCTCTCACCAGGGGCAACTCCAGAGTGGAAGCGTGTCCAACCCCTCTCAAGGAAACTGGTTCCAGAGCCAGAGCCATGCATAAAGGTGAGTCCAACTATTTCTAGCCGGAACCTCTCAACCTCACACACCAGCTCAGGCTCCTTCCCCACCAGTGAGGTGACAGTCCACGTCCCAATAGCCAGCTTCTGTAGCTGAGGATAAGACCGCCAGTGTCCCCGCCCTCGGCCAACACCCATCCCACATTGCACCCGGCCCCTTTGGCCCCTCCCACAGGTGGTGAGCCCATGGGAAGGGGGACCCACGTCTCCTCTTCGGGCTGTGCCCGGCCGAGCTCCATGGGTAAAAGCCCGGCCAACAGGCGCTCGCCCATGTGCCCCACCTCCAGGCCTGGCTCCAGCGTGGGGCCCCGGTGAACCACGTCCGGGCGAGGGGACATCAAGTCCATTTCTTTTGGAAATGGAAATATATATAAATATAAAAAAAACATCTACATTATAAAGCGATGTAAAATACTAAAAACAGGAACATGTTTACATTGGCTTTTGCCAGGAACTGAGCAGATGCTTGAAGCCTCTTCGAGAGGTCAAGGTCGAGAGCTTCAGATCTTTTTGCAAGATATTACAGGAAACAGAAGCAGAGTATCTAAAAAAGTTAAATCTGGTCCTCTGGACATTCAAAAAACCCCAAAACAAAGCAAAACAAGAAAAAATGTAGAAACGTTTCGTCTCTCATCCGAGAGACTTCCTCAGTCTGAGGAGCTGTATTCAGCTCAGTCTCTTAAATAGCACCGTCTCAGGGTGGATCAACCAGTTTTGCTGCT
>NC_056512.1:10905930-10907131 GCF_014905685.2 Nematolebias whitei
AGCAGCAAAACTGGTTGATCCACCCTGAGACGGTGCTATTTAAGAGATTGAGCTGAATACAGCTCCTCAGACTGAAGAAGTCTCTCGGATGAGAGACGAAACGTTTCTACATTTTTTGTTGTTTTGCTTTGTTTTGGGGTTTTTTGAATGTCCAGAGGACCAGATTTAACTTTTTTAGATTTTTCTACCTGGATTATTGAGCATGCATCAGGAGAAGCAGAGTAAATGACTGGGTCTCCCTGCTCAAGCTGCTACCTGTGACCTGACATCGAAACAAGCGGAAGATGATGGGTGGCTGTGGCTGAGTGGTTAGAACAGTTGTCCTCCAATGCAGTTGGGGGTTCGAATCCACCAGCAGTCACATGCCAAAGTGTCCCTGGGCAAGACACTGAACCCCTCTTTGCCTCTGATGTGTGTCCCATCAGTGTATAAATGTGATAAAGCACTGATTTTTTTTCCTGCTATTCTACGATGAAACCAGACGTGTTCCCCCCCCCCCCCCACCCGCTTCCCTGCTGCGCTCTTTTGTCCTGTGAACCCTTAAAAAGCCTATTTTTTTCTGCATACCTCTTAATTGGAAGGATCAGCTAGTCTCTCAACAAAATCGATCAACTTCTCCCGACAGGAGTCAGGGTAAGGAGGACCCTCTGACTTCTAAGGAACAAATTGGATTCATGATGACGATTAGATTCTACTCTTTGGGTTGGTGAAATCTGGTTGTCTACAAATTCACGTGGAGGTGTTGAAGCTTAACAGTGCTCGGACTGAATGTGGAGCTGTGACAGGGAATTGGAGCAGCTGTATCAGGACTGTGATCTCCCTGGCAGCACTCATGAATGGTGGAATAATCTTGGAGAAAGCTGTGAGCTCGACTTTTGGAGTAAAGGATCAATTCGGCTGTTTTGGAGTTTCCATCAGAGAATATGTACAGCAAGACTTTAAAGGCAGAAACAACAACTCACGAGTTCTGCCTGACCCAAATTGTGGCCTTGACGCCAGACTTATCTCAACTCCTCCTGGAATATCCTGATACATGCTCAATAATCCAGGTAGAAAAATCCAAAAAAGTTAAATCTGGTCCTCTGGACATTCAAAAAAACAAAACAAAGCAAAACAACAAAAAATGTAGAAACGTTTCGTCTCTCGTCCGAGAGACTTCTTCAGTCTGAGGTGCTGTTTTCAGCTCAGTCTCTTAAATAGC
>NC_056512.1:10907231-10916956 GCF_014905685.2 Nematolebias whitei
ACTTCTTCAGTCTGAGGTGCTGTTTTCAGCTCAGTCTCTTAAATAGCCATCAGTGTGCTAATGACCTATTGTTAGGCTGATGGTCCTTCTTGAGCATGTGATCAGCTGGTTTTGGTTGTCAGCAGCAAAACTGGTTGATCCACTCTGAGAAGGTGCTATTTAAGAGACTGAGCTGAAAACAGCACCTCAGACTGAAGAAGTCTCTCGGACGAGAGACGAAACGTTTCTACATTTTTTGTTGTTTTGCTTTGTTTTGTTTTTTTGAATGTCCAGAGGACCAGATTTAACTTTTTTGGATCCTCCTGGAATGTTTTGAAAACAACAAAGATGCTTTGACTGTTTCCTCACCCCTCCCTTCCCCAAGGCCGTGGACATGTAACAGAACCTCAACTGAGCTGAAGATGAACGTCACCTCTTATCTGGACAATGGCTGAGGGGGGGCTCTGGACTATGCTACAACTTTCCCTTAAAAATTCAATGTTTTCACCACCTATATGTAAATGTATAACGTCTGTTTATGTTGCTTTGCTGTGGTAGGTTTTTTTGATGCCTCAAATTGTGCCCTGTCTAGGACACGGTGTGAGAGATCTTTTTTTCATACTGTCTCTCCTCATGTTTTCTTTCCTTTTCTTATCTAAGCAAAATATTATTCTGAATAAGAATAAGAAGGCAGCGCTAATTATTTATAGCCGCAGCTTCGTGCACTCCGCCCATCTTCGGACGACTGTACGTACATATTCGCGTTGTATCTCGGTGCAATGCCAATAAAGTTTATTCTGATTCTGATTCTGATTAGTATATTTTGAATGATTTGTTCAATTAGCTTTGTAGAGATCTAATAAAGTGCTGTATGAACGAGTAAATGAGGCACAGATTGTAGTGCAAAGAGCTTTGAGTGTCTGGATAAAATAGAAAGGCGCTATATAAGTAGTCCATTTACCATGATGGATGAATGGATGTATGTCAGGGTTTCTTTATTTTGGCTAAGTGAGTGTAATCACTAAATTGGGCGGTTTCGGAAAAAATGATACGGGTTCGGGCTGGATTTTTTTAGGCCCAAATGCAACTCTAGTGTGTGCTGGGTGAGTGGGGTCCTTCATGATGCAGGTGACCCTCTTCCTGCATCTTCAGATGTAGATGTCTGTGATGATGGGAGGCTGACTCCAACAGACTTCTGTGCAGTCTTCACCACTCTCTGCAAAGCTTTTCATTCTGCAGCTGTGCAGCCTCCATGCCACATGTTGATGCTGGAGCACAGGATACTCTCCACTGCACACCTGTAGGAGGAGGTGAGGACTGAGCTTCACAGTCTAGCTCGTCTCAGCTGCCTGAGGAAGTAGTCTCTGATGAGATTTCTTGATCAGGCTGGTGGTGATGTTGCCCCAGCTGAGGTCCATTCATGTGTATACCCAAGTACTTGTAGCAGAAGACCACTTCCACTGCAGATCCTATGTTCGGGGGGGTGGGGGTGGGTGGGAGGTGTGTTTGTTCCTTCTGAAATCCACGTCCATCTCCTTCATCTTCTTCACATTGATGTTGTTCCTGCACCAGCTCTCCAGGTGTTCCACCTCCTGCCTGTAGCTGGACTCATCATTCCACCACTGCTGTATCATCTGCAAACTTTACAATATGACAGCCCGGAATAATTGGTGCGCAGTCATACGTAAGCAGAGTGAACAGGAGAGGGCTCAGCATACAGCCCTGAGGGTTATGGTGGAAAAGTTGTGGATCCTCAGTGACTGTGGTTTGTTTGTTAAAATGCCCAGGATCCAATTGCATAGGAAGGGGCTTAGTCCTAGTGTGAGTAGTTTGTCCATCAGGGTTTGGGGAATTATGGTATTGAAGGCAGATGTGAAGTCCACAAATAACATACAGACGTAGGAGTCCTTCTGCTCCAGGTGGGTGAGAGCAGTGTGGACCACAGAGGAGATGGCGTCCTCTGTTAATCACTTCTTGCGGTATGCATACTGGTGAGGGTCCTTGCTGATGTTGAGTTTTGATGTGAGTCACCAGTCCCTCAAAGTATTTAGCGATTATCAGGGTGAGGGCTACTGGCTGACAGTCATTCAGACCAGTCACTGTACAGCTCTTTGGAACTAGGATGATGGTGCCAGTCTTCAGGCAGGTGGGAATTTTGGTAATCTATTTTTGTGTTTGACTACTTAGTTGTGGCAGTCATCTAGGGCTGCAACAACGAATCGATAAAAATCGATGATTAAAAGCGTTGGCAACGAATTTCATTATCGATTTGTTGTGTTGTTTATGGCAAGCCCTTTTAACATAAAATCGAGTAGTCTGACTATCTCTAGTTACATTCTAGATATCTAAAATTGAATTTTGACTAGGAACAATTACATTTTGACTAGTCAGAATGCTAATTTAAGATATCTGTATTTACATTCTGACTAGTCAGAATAATAGAGACTGAATATTTAAAATATGAAGGAACAAAAGGGTGATTTAAACATTTTATATTTCTTGCTGCATTGATATAAACACATGGATGAAGGTGTTGAAGTAAAACATGTCCAGTTTAGACTTCATCTGATCAATCAATCAATCAATCATCAATCTATTCATCACACCATACCCGTTCAACAGTTATTGTTTAGTGTACCCCCTGATCATCTGAGCTGCCAGTGCTATGTCAGCAGACTCCTCCTCTGCACTTCCTTTGTAAGCAACACGGAAAACGGAAATAGCTAACAGTAAGCCTTGGTTGTCGAAGCTGTACCCACGCAGGACATCTGGACTGCTCCCTGGTTCTGGCCTGTACTTCATGTGACACTTGCAGAGATTGAAGATTTATAAGTTGACCGAGTGTGGGCACAAAACACATGTTGGGAAGACTATGCAGCATCGAAGGAAGAGCAGGGAGGTCTGGAGCCATGTAGTGCAGAATGATACTACGCAGGACTTCTCAAGTGGGCACTGGTAAGACATCTGTGAGCCCTGTGGCACAGGCCCAAATCTGGATGGTACTAGCTCCAAAGCTGAGAGACCATCTCTAGGATAAGTGCGATAAGTGGTTGGGACTCCAGCTGGTGTAGTTTTTCTCCCAATGCCAGGATGTCAGGATCTGGAAGTGGTCCTACAAATGCACGAATGACATAATCACAATAAGTTTTGTGTAGTGAACTAGACCTCCTACATCAATCTGTCTCTGAAGACCTTCAGGGGACAGGAACTGTTATTTCATTGATTTGAATCCAGAACACAAATTATCTCATGTTAGATTTCATATTTTTATAACTTTTTATATTTCCTATCAAGCATTCAAATGTCATGTTATACAAAGTGTGTGCGTGTCTTTCTTCAAGGGTTGAACTATATTTATAGAAAATGTTTACTAATTCTAACTATTTTACCTTTACATATAATCTCATATTAGCTAATGATAATTTTACAAGTTCACATTTGATATATTACAAGCAATCAAATAAGCTAGGAGGCAGGTAAGATACTGACTACTGACTAACTCAGGAGGGAAGAGTCCTTCTTTGTTCTCTGAGCAAATGGTGGCCTGGCCGCTCACACACACACTGATTAACATAAATAAAAGCTAGAACACATTTCTTTAATTTAGACTTAATATAGTTTGACTAAGTAAAACCCCTCAGGTTCTCTCTTAATAATAAATTCATGATTAGATGCTTCACAACAGAGTGTTAACAGTCTAAACGCAGACAAAGAAACCAAGCTTCCATAAAACTTATCTCTAGAATGCAGTAAGAGGGGGCCTTGAGGGGGCGGGCTAGACCCGTAACCATAGCAACCTCGGGTCTAAACCAATCAGAAAAGCTAGCCTTCTCAAACTTTGATAAAAGCCAAAAATAACACACGCCCAGCGAGCATTTCCGGGAGAGCACACACCGAGACGGTTCGTTCTTTAATGCTCCAAATATATGCATATATTTAACAAATGTAATTGTTTGTCTCTGAATACCTGTAACTTCTGTTTGTCAAATAAATCTTTTGAACTAAGGTGACCGTCTCAGCTGTCTTGAACACGATTGTGGTAAAAAGCCACAACACTCATCAAGAGACTATTTAATTGTATCCTGAATTAATCAAGTGAAAGAACACTCTTCTTTTTTTATATTATCATTACTATTTTACAATATCTTAATCAAAAGTGTGTTCAGTTCATACCATTTCTAATGTTGAAGTAAACTACTTATTTAAATCAACTGTGAAACAATATTAGTGATTTTTAAACCTCATTAGACTTAGATCATACAAGTTAAATGTCTATTTACAAAGTAATTGTGCATTTTACTCTTCTGTCTGAATGAGGAGTGGAGTTGTAATGTCTGTCAAAAGTCAGAGAACAAGTTATGAGAATGAAGTGCCTTGTTTTAAAACTCAGACAGTAAATAAGAAACTGGCGCCTGCAAGTCTCTCACTTCTTCAAAATATTTTCCTGTCTGTTACTAACCGTTCTTAAAAACATGTCTGCTGTCTGTGACTTCTAATAACCCTCTGACATCACTAAAACTCCACCCCTGCTGGTTGTGTTAACCAATCAGGAAGTACCAAGTAACAGGAAGTGGATACCCTTTAAAAGTCAACACTTACTGGAACTTGCAGTTCTTACTGGAACTTTCAGTTCTTACTGGAATTTTCAGTCTTAATAGAGGCTAAGGTCTAACAGTCTCTACTCTAATAGCTGATGGATTTTGGACCATGAGCCAAGGGTCCGTCCATTTTGAGTCACAGCACGCCTCACTGTGATCTCACCCCGAGCATTAAATGCTCTCAACTTCTAAGGAAGATTCCTTCTAAGGAACTTATTCTGTTGAACAGAGTACCGTCACTACTTTGGACGATTCTCAGCCACCCTGACCAAAGACGCTGAAAGGTAGCATTGAAATGGACCTCTGTACCAGAGCTGATTTATCTTCTGCAAAGGTAACGAGTCGTCACACACCGAGTGTACCGAAGCTGAGCTGGGGTCGGATGAAGGGTGCCATTCCTGGTCAACACATTTTCCTTCATCCATCTAAATCCTCCTCTTTAAACCTCTAAATCTCTCCTCTTGTAAACCTCTTCGCCAGTAAATCAAGCTACAGTAAATGCCTTCAGAGATGAATTATTCTCCATCAGTAATCCTCTGTTGTCTTGTTATTTGAACTTGCTAAGTTTATTAATCAGAAACAGATCAGCAAATCAAGTGTACATGTTTGATGTAAAATTTTGATTCTGTTAAATAAATGACCGCATTTATTCTGATGGGTCAAAGATAAATGACGTCTCATGTCACTAATTATACACTCTCACTCTCAAGTTATCTTGGTCTCATGGCAGAAATTTAACTCAAAAAAGAAAGAATCCGTTGTTAATTAAACAATTAATATTATTTGTGCTTGAACTAGTCTTAAGAATAATTAATTAATAGGATGTCCACAGCAACAGCTGTCCTGACATAATACATTTGACAAAGGAAACATGGACATAAAAACATTAACCCAAAGGTTATACCTGTGAAAGCTCTGTAAAGCGTGGAGTGCAAACATCTTTTCCCCACAGTTTTGGGCTTCCGCACCACCACCAGAATGTGTTCCACTCTTATTTTATTTTTGTTTTACCTGTGTTCTTTGTCTGTGCCATCTTTGTAAATCTCTTGTGCAGGCCAGTGCAGGAGGACAAGTTGGCAGCTGGAGTTGGGAGTAGTGTGCAGTCTGGTAAAAAAAAAAAAAAAGAAAAAAAGTGCAACTACATGGTTATAAAAACCTTTACCAGCTGCACAACTACAGAAATAAGCCAACAAATTAGCCTTTTCTTTATTCAACACCCAGTGAGATCTAAAATAGATAACTGTTTTTATCACACACACACACACACACACATATTGTGATAAAGGTAATTATTTTCCATAATGTAATGATAAAAATGAAACTTTCATATATTTCAGATTCATTGCACACCAACTGAAATATTTCAGGTCTTTAATTGTTTTAATACTGATGATTATGGCATACAGCTCATGAAAACCCAAAATGCCTGTCCCAAAAAATTAGCATATTTCATCCCACCAATGAAAGACAAGTGTTTTTTATACAAAAAACGCCAACCTTCAAATAATCATGTTCAGTTAAGCACTCAATACTTGGTCGGGAATCCTTTTGCATGAATGACTGCTTCAATGCGGCATGGCATGGAGGCAATCAGCCTGTGGCACTGCTGAGGTGTTATGGAGGCCCAGGATGCTTCGATAGCGGCCTTAAGCTCATCCAGAGCGTTGGGTCTTGCGTCTCTCAACTTTCTCTTCACAATATCCCACAGGTTCTCTATGGGGTTCAGGTCAGGAGAGTTGGCAGGCCAATTGAGCACAGTAATACCATGGTCAGTAAACCATTAACCAGTGGTTTTGGCACCGTGAGCAGGTGCCAGGTCGTGCTGAAAAATGAAATCTTCATCTCCATAAAGCTTTTCAGCAGATGGAAGCATGAAGTGCTCCAAAATCTCCTGATAGCTAGCTGCATTGACCCTGCCCTTGATAAAACACAGTGGACCAACACCAGCAGCTGACATGGCAACCCAGACCATCACTGACTGTGGGTGCTTCACACTGGACTTCTGGCATTTTGGCAATTCCTTCTCCCCAGTCTTCCTCCAGACTCTGGCACCTTGATTTTCGAATGACATGCAAAATTTGCTTTCATTCGAAAAAAGTACTTTGGACCACTGAGCAACAGTCCAGTGCTGCTTCTCTGTAGCCCAGGTCAGGCGCTTCTGCCGCTGTTTCTGGTTCAAAAGTGGCTTGACCTGGGGAATGCGGCACCTGTAGCCCATTTCCTACACACACCTGTGCACGGTGGCTCTGGATGTTTCTACTCCAGACTCAGTCCACTGCTTCCGCAGGTCCCCCAAGGTCTGGAATCGGCCCTTCTCCACAATCCTCAGGGTCCGGTCACCTCTTCTTGTTGTGCAGCGTTTTCTGCCACACTTTTACCTTCCCACAGACTTCCCACTGAGGTGCCTTGATACAGCACTCTGGGAACAGCCTATTCGTTCAGCAATTTCTTTCTGTGTCTTACCCTCTTGCTTGAGGGTGTCAATGATGGCCTTCTGAACAGCAGTCAAGTCGGCAGTCTTACCCATGATTGCGGTTTTGAGTAATGAACAAGGCTGGGAGTTTTTAAAAGCCTCAGGAATCTTTTGCAGGTGTTTAGAGTTACGTTGTTGATTCAGATGGTTAGGTTAATAGCTTGTTTAGAGAACCTTTTCATGATATGCTAATTTTTTGAGACAGGCATTTTGGGTTTTCATGAGCTGTATGCCATAATCATCAGTATTAAAACAATTAAAGACCTGAAATATTTCAGTTGGTGTGCAATGAATCTGAAATATATGAAAGTTTCATTTTTATCATTTTATTATGGAAAATAATGACCTTTATCACAATATGCAAATTTTTTGAGAAGGACCTGTATGTAAAAATTAATACTTGTTATAACATATTCAGCTTTAAACAAGTAATGATTGTATAATAAATTGATTCACTTAACACATCACCTTACATATACACAGCACGCTACATACACACATAAACCGGGCCTTCTCTGTAGCAGGACCAAGACCCTGGAACGAGTTACCTCTTCTTTTCAGACAGGCCCCCTCCCTATGGGTTGTCAAGTCCCGTTTAAAAACTCACTACTATTCATTAGCATTCAACACCAGAGGATCTGTGTTTTGAACCTGTATGCTCCACACTGGTTTGTTGTCATTATCTGCATCGTTTTTATATTTATATATATATATATTTTTTTGATGGCCTCCCTTCTCCCCTTACAGCCATCATCTCCACACCATTATTATGAAATATTTATTCTAGTGACTATCTAGTGTAGTTTTTTTTTTTTTTTTAATAGGATAGAAAGAAAGAAAAGACAAAGTAAGACACCAAAATATAAGAAATATACACAAAGAGAGCACACGGCAAAACACCCAGCCACTGTCTGTTCACCTGCAAAGAACATGACAAAACACAGCAACAAAATACATATGTATAAAGAACTTAAAATATTCATGGCTTTGCAGTAAGTTTCCATAAATATAAATGCCCATACCTACGCCTATATACATACATACATACACATGAATATACATTCATATACATATCTATATATCTACATATAAAGCCTACATAAGCATCCCTGCTTCTATTTGTTTGTGGTTGTGAGCATGCATAAGTGTATAAGGCTTCTCTAATAGAACATTTAATAGTAACTGTGAAGCAGCAGAGACCCGACCCCCAAGACCAGAGGCAGACGAAAAAAGGGGGGGATCAGAGCCCAAGACCCCAGGAGGGACCCCGACCGCGGAGCCCCCAGGGCCACCCACACAGGACGAACCACTCGCCCACCCCCCAGATCGGACCACAGGGGAGAGCCGGAAGAACCCCACCAGCGACCACATACAGTGACCCCCCGGGGCCAACAGCGACGAACTCATAGGCCCCCGCCGGAACCCGCCGCACCGATGCAGGTCCAGGCCCGGGCACGGAGGCCCGGGCACCGAGGACCCACACCACCCAGGCCAAGGCCTGACAGGGCCAGAGGACCCGAGCCCCACCAGGCAGACACCAGGCCGACCCGACACACGCCCAAGCGCCCAGCCCCCGACTCCAAGGGCCCCAAGCGCGCCGGCAGGCAAGGGCACACCCCACCAGGGGGACGCGCGATAGGGGCGCGATGTCAAGCACCCGCAGTTGTATCAAAGAGGGGGCAGTCCGAGTCTCGGCCTAACAAATACCCATTCATACACAGACACAATCACACAGTCCCAGCCTCATTCTCACACTCACTCACTCAAAGACATACAATAACGATACATTTCATTCTTATTCCCGATATGCACTCTATACCCCCCAGGTCTAAGACATGTACCCACCCTCTACAGGGCCCATGCCCAAACCCAGGAGGTAAACCCATTCATTCTTGAGCGGAGAAGAGCCAATATCCCAGACCCGGCCCAGGCCACGCCCATCCGACAGGACACCCCCCACCATGAAGAGGACACACCACCGACCACCCCCACACACCGCCAACAACCAAGCACGCGCTCCCAGTCGACCGCCCGCCAGGCCCCGGCAGCCACCCCGGCCAGCGGGCCAACCATGGCACCCAAGAGCCAAGCTCAGGGGGTCCAAACAACCCCAGGGAGAGCACAGCGCCAGCACCGCCCACGGCAATCCCCCAGACCCCGAACCCCCACATAGTCCTGGTCAACACCCGACGGCCTGCCCTTCTCCCGGACCCCACCCCCGGAATGGCAGTTAGGGAACTAAGGGGGAGGGGAAAAAAAAAAAAAAAAATAAGACCCCGACACATACACCCCCGCCCCTAGATGTGCTGTTGATGTGTGTTGTTGTATAGTGCCATTAAAAAGGAAAGAAGAAGGAGCAAAGGCTGGCATGATATATACAGGTCCTTCTCAAAAAATTAGCATATTGTGATAAAGGTCATTATTTTCCATAATGTAATGATAAAAATGAAACTTTCATATATTTCAGATTCATTGCACACCAACTGAAATATTTCAGGTCTTTAATTGTTTTAATACTGATGATTATGGCATACAGCTCATGAAAACCCAAAATGCCTGTCCCAAAAAATTAGCATATCATGAAAAGGTTCTCTAAACAAGCTATTAACCTAACCATCTGAATCAACGACGTAACTCTAAACACCTGCAAAAGATTCCTGAGGCTTTTAAAAACT
>NC_056512.1:10917056-10942783 GCF_014905685.2 Nematolebias whitei
TGGTTAGGTTAATAGCTTGTTTATAGAACCTTTTCATGATATGCTATTTTTTTGGGACAGGCATTTTGGGTTTTCATGAGCTGTATGCCATAATCATCAGTATTAAAACAATTAAAGACCTGAAATATTTCAGTTGGTGTGCAATGAATCTGAAATATATGAAAGTTTCATTTTTATCATTACATTATGGAAAATAATGACCTTTATCACAATATGCTAATTTTTTGAGAAGGACCTGTATATATAGCGCCGCTCCAGGTGGCTGCATGTTGGAGCAGCTCTCTTACTTTCATTCTGAGATTTTGCTTTTGGAAACTTTAATTCCTGGTTTTCTGGATGTAAATCACATTTTTTGGATGATTGTTTCCTCTGGTATCAGATGCTGTGCAGCTGGAAGGATTTTTACAGAAACTTTTTAAGTTTTGGACATTTGTTATGATGCGTAACCATGGCAACAAGGCAGTTTTCTACAACAACAGCAGCTGATTAACATCTCAAAAGCTCAAATAATACCGCAACTATGGCCCCAACTCTCAAATGAGTTGAAAAGGATGTTCTGTGGACGCATTCTCATCTACCTGCCAGCTGTGCTCGAGTGCCTGACCACTGAGATCCTGGAACTAGCAGGAAACACGGCTCACAACAGCGGATAGACAGGATCGTCCCTCAGCACCTACAGTTGACCGTCCACAGCTATGAGGAGCTCGGCAGACTGCTGGGAGGAGTGGCCATCGCTATGGAAGGAGTTCAGCCCAGCATTCAAGCGGTCCTACAGTCCAGGGGAACCGAGAGGCCAGCAGAGTCTGGGTGGACGGATCGGACGGCATCTGCAGCCAGTTTCTTAGGATCCACTGTGGGATGGACCTTTACAAGAGATCCTTCCTGTCTACAGCCATCAACATCTATAACATCTCTTAATGAAATGAGGATAACGAGTTACAACAACAAAATAATTTCCCTTTGGGATTAACAAAGTATTATTGAATTGAATTGAATTGAATCTGTTGGATTTATTTGTGGAATGTATAGAGTTTTATAGAAATCTCTAAAAACACTATTTACTTTTTCCTCGTCATAAGTTATGTTACCATTTGTGTCTTTAATACCATATATAGACGTTTTTTCTTTATTTAATTTGAGTTGATTAGCTAAAAAGCTACCTGATTTATTACTGTGTTCAAAATGTTCTAAGCGAAGTCTTTGTACCAAGAATTTGTTTTTTTTTGTCAATACATTCATTTAGTTCTAATTTTATCTTGCGAAGTTTTTTCTGTGTTTCCTCTCCTTGTAAACTTTCTAATAATTTGATAGATTTCTCTAATTCCTCAATACGTTTATTTTCTTTTTTTCTTTTTGTTTGTTGAGTAGGATATTATTTTCCCTCTCATAACTGTTTTCCCAGCCTCCCAGAGTGTACATGCTGATGCTCCTGGCAAGTCATTAAACTCTAAATACGATGTCCATTCATTTTTAAAGTATTGTATAAATTCTTCGTCCATAAGCAGTGAGGTATTTAATCTCCAGTTTATACTTTTGGGGATTTCTTTCTTATTATCTAAATTTAAAGTAACTGGTGCATGATCGCTGACAGCAATAGGGTGTATCTTAGTGTCTGAAATGTTGGTCAGCAATGAGTTGCTGATTATAAAATAATCCAAACGAGAGTAAGAGTGATGCACATGTGAAACGAAAGAATACTCTTTACTATTAGGGTGAAGAGACCGCCATGCATTGCAGAGTCCATAATCACTCATGTACTGTTTAACTACATTTATGGATTGCCAACTGCGTTGAGCTCCTACTGCATTCAGCCTGTCTATATTGTTATCTAGACCAAAGTTAAAATCACCTCCCAATACCAGCGAGCAATCCATGTGATTTGATAGAGTAGAGAAGAGATCATGAAAAAAAGCAGCATTGTCCACATTTGGCCCATATAAGCTAACAATACAATATTTTTGACTGAGTATGGATAATTTTATAATTATATATCTACCTTGCGGGTCCATAATTGTGTCTAATATTGTGAAGTTCACATTTTTATGTATTAATATTGCTACTCCTCTCTGTCTTGAGTTATAGCAGGCTGCGAATACGTACATCAGGAAACTCAGGAGATTTTAGCTCATCCACAGTTGACGGTAATTTATGAATTTCTTGGAGTAATACAACATCTGCCTTTAATCTTTTAATCTGGTTAAAGATTCTATTATTTTTATGTTGGCTACCGGCTCCATTAATATTCCATGTGACAAACCTTAAGATGCCCATACTTGTGCTTGTGAAAATATAATTAAACCACACCATTATCAAAAACAGTAAAACACCCAGACAATAACATAATCCTTAATGATTGATTACTTATGATTTATAGATAAACTAAGTGCTGTTTTTGAAGGTAAATCATGGATGTATTCCTTTATGAGGTATTTGTATGTATGTATATGGATATATATAAGCCTTTGTGCCTATGTGCTAATAAATGTTGAGTCAGAAAAATAGAGACAAAAAAAGAAAGTGAAATGATAATAAACACGTAAAGATAAAAGAAAGAAGAAAAAATAAAAAAAGAACCCCCTTACCATTGTTTTGCTGTCCGATAAGCAAAGGTAACCACTGGATTAGTGATAAGCACCCTGCTTGCAGCCTCTCCTCCAAGGGGTCCGGAAGCTAACCTCAGCGCCGTGGTATTACCTGCAGCTTTCTAAAGTAGCCTCTTTAAGGCTGCGACGAGGTGATTCATCCAGAAAATTAATGACCTTCTATCCGTGAGTCACACCCTAATCTCACTCTTTTACCTCGAACCCACCAAGCAGCAGGGTTGGGTTGTCTGGTCCAGAGAAACTCACGTTATGGCCGCTCACCTCTTAATTTAGCGTTGCAATTGTTATCTGTTCTGGTAATCTTTAGGGCCCTGGAAAACGGGCTCAAGGGTGTTGTCACTCACTGACTAGGGAACCTTTTAAAACCTCCTATTTATGTGATGTTAAAGTTGAACCAAGCTTTACCATGTGTTTGTTCAATAAGGATGAAATAATAGTCCAGATTTATACGTTTTGCTTCGCTTTAATCAATAATTCTCGCAGGGGTACAGCATCAGGCACAATTTTATAATGATTAAATTTCATGATTACAAAGGATACACTTTCTTCACTTAAGTAAGAGTCCGACTTCTGGCATCTGCTGGTCTGTGGTGGTGGAGGGCGTCTGCTGGTCTGTTGTGGTGGAGGGCGGCTCTGGCCTAACAAATTGTCGGACCGCTGCCATCGGGCAGGTGGAAGTGAGTAAATTATGGCCAAATCCAAAGTAAAAAAACATGATTTCCTGGAACCAAGCTCAGACGATATTGAGGAGATAAAAAAATCCTTGAGCTTCATGAGTGCTGAACTCGCAAATTTAACATCCCAGCAGAAACTTCTGATTGGGTTGTTTGAGGAAGTGAAACAATTAAAACTACAAATAAATCTCAAGGATAAAAAAAATAATGGAACTTGAAGAAAAATTAGATGACTTGGAACAGATTTCAAGACAAGACAATCTTCTTATAACTGGATTAGAGATGAAACGTACATATGCAAGCACTACTTCTGGGAAGGAAACTACTGAAGATTCATCTCCACAGGAGCAACTAACATTAGAAGAGCAGGTGATCTCCTTTTTGCAAGATAAGAAGATCGACATACATCATGAAGACATCTCTTTGTGTCACACCCTGCCCAGCAAAATTGATAAGTCTAAACCGGTTATTGTTTTGAAATTCATTAGCAGGAAATTAAGAAATAAGGTAATAATGCAGGCAAAAAAACTCAAGGGAACAAAAGTGTATATAAATGAACATTTAACAAAAAGAAATGGAAATCTGGCACGTGAAGCACGGTTATTAAAAAAACAAAACAAAGTATTTTCTACATGGACAAGAAATGGAAAAGTATGGATAAAAGTTCAAGATGGATCGCAAGGAAAAATAATAAAAGACATGAAGGATTTTGACAAACTCAGATAAATCTAGATGACAAATAAACATAGATAATGAGATATATTGAACACAAAATTCACAAGAAAAAGTCTGATGAATAAATACACTGAATTACAATGACGTATGATGAATCAGAATTCAATGTTGAAGATGAGATTGACAGAAATGTTTTTCCATTTAGAAATGAAAGTATATATTATAATGATGATCAGTTTAATGATATAAACACAACTAACGAAGATCTTTCTATTGTGCATTTAAATTGTAGAAGCTTAAATGCAAACATATCAAACATTTCAGATTATTTAAAAGGGTTAAATAAGACTTTCAAAATAATAACATTATCTGAGACATGGTTAAATGAAGGAAATATAAATAATGCTTTTATTGAAGGGTATGAATTACATCATATGAACAGAAAAAACAAAAGAGGTGGAGGTGTGGCTATATTTATAAACCATGAAATAAAATGCAAATTGATTAGCGAAATGTCAATAATTGTGGAAAATATGTTGGAAATGATAACAATAGAAATAATAAAAAATAATGGAAAGAACATCATAATAAGCTGTGTATATCGATCTCCATCCTCAAATATTGAGTTATTCACTGATAAAATATTGGAGTTGCTAGAAAAGAGAAGAAATAAAAAAGTTTTTTTATGTGGAGATTTCAATATTGACTTGGGAAACATCACTGATTCAAAAAACATAAGTACATTCATAAATTCAATGTATAGTTTAAATTTTTGTCCATTAATATCAAATCCTACAAGAATCACAAATCAAAGAGCTACAATAATTGATAATATTTTTACAAATGTAACAGAGGGTGATGTGCTGAGTGGTATTTTGAAGGCAGAGCTCAGTGATCATTTACCAGTTTTCACTATTTATAAGAATGATGATGATATAGTTAAAACAATTATAAGAAAGAACAAAATAATAAACACTTCAAAAAAAGCATTGAACAAATTAAAAGATGAGTTGGATAAACAAAAATGGGATGATGTATATGTAGATGATGTGAACAAATCATATGATGAATTTATGACGATTCTAGAGGTCTTGTACAAAAAAAATTGTATGCTAAAAAATGATATACAGAAAGATACAGTGGATCAACCATGGATGATAAAAGGATTGAGAAATGCTTGTAAAAAAAAGAATCATCTGTATTCGTGTTTCTTGAAATCGAAAACTCAAAAGGCTGAAGAAAAATATAAAAAGTACAAAAACAAATTAGTTGGGATCATAAGGAAACACAAGAGGGAATACTATAGTAAATCACTACATGAATGTAGTGGTGATATGCGTACAACTTGGAGAGTAATAAATAATGTTTTGAAAACACATAAAATGAGAACGAGACTTTCACAAAATTTTGTAGAGAAATCCATGACAATTATGAAATTGTTAATGGATTTAATAATTATTTTGTTAATGTTGGGTCTAGCCTTGCAGCTATGATTCCTAATGTGGAAAAAAATGTAAGTTATTTAAGTAATGGTTGCGTTAACAGTATGTTTTTGGGTAGAACAGATGAGGAGGAAATAATGAAGGTTGTTAATAGATTTGCTAACAAAAGATCAAAGGATTGTGAAGATATGGATATGGTGGTAGTAAAGGAAATAATAAGTCATGTCATTGAACCATTTACGTATATTTGTAATCTATCATTCTCAAAAGGTATATTCCCAGACAGAATGAAAATAGCTAAAGTAGTTCCTCTTTTTAAAAATGGTGACAAACGTGTATTTAGTAATTATAGGCCTATATCCTTATTGCCACAATTCTCTAAAATTCTCGAAAAATTGTTTATGACCAGATTAGATACATTTCTTGAAAAAAATAATATTTTAAGTAATAGTCAATATGGTTTTAGATCAAATTGTTCAACATCCTTAGCTCTTACGGAGTTGATTGAACAAATTATTATAGCGATTGATAAAAAACAACATTGTATAAGTATATTCGTGGATTTAAAAAAGGCATTTGACACTATTGATCACACTATTCTGCTTGATAAATTAAATCAGTATGGTGTTAGAGGTCTTGCTTTACAGTGGATAAGCAGTTATTTGAGGGATAGAAAGCAGTTTGTTCAGATGGATGATGTAAGATCTAATTTATGCAGAACTTTATGTGGAGTACCACAAGGTTCAGTACTTGGACCTAAATTGTTTACTTTATATGTAAATGATTTAATTGAAGTATCTGACATCCTCAAATGTGTTTTATTTGCTGACGATACAACGTTTTTCTGTTTGGGTAAAAATATGGAACAGATGTTTGAATTGATAAACAAAGAGATTGTTAAAATACAAGATTGGTTTAAATTAAATAAGTTATCATTAAATGTTGATAAAACTAATTTTATGATATTTAGTAAAAAAAGATAACTTTGGATTTTTCTCTCAAAATTGATGGTACTGAGATATGTAGAGTGAATGAAGTAAAGTTTCTGGGTGTAATTATTGACGATAAACTGTCATGGAAACAGCATATGAATCTTGTAAAGATTAAAATATCTAAGTCAAATGCAGTATTATACAGAGTAAGGGACTTATTAAACAATGATGCTTTATATTTGCTATATAATACACTTGTAGTCCCGCATTTAATTTACTGTGTCACTGTTTGGGGTACAGCATGTAAAACCATAACAAAGCCTATTTTTATTCTGCAAAAAAGAGCTGTAAAAATTATAACAAAAAAGTGTTACTGTCACCCTTCTAATGTTCTGTTTTGTCAATTGATTATACTTAAGTTTTATGATTTGGTGGATTATAATATTCTTTTATTCATGTTTAAAGCTCAGAATTGCATGCTACCATCAAACATTCAAACATATTTTGTAAAAAGGAAGAGTTGTTATAATTTGAAGGGCATAGATATTTTTGTTAAACCCAAGTATAGAACCAGTTTAAAGGGTCGGTCTACTACTATACAGGGAATGAGTCTGTGGAATGGTTTGGAAGATGATGCTAAAATGGTGAAGTCAATGTTTATATTTAAGAAAAAGATAAAAACTGTTTTGTTGGAACAATATATATAACTGATTAATATCTATTTTGTTAAGTATGAAATTTTGACGAGTTATGTATTTTGATGTATTATATATGAAGGTTTATGTTTAAATTGATGGTTTGAATTGATTTTGTTTATGAGGGAGCAGATATGATAAGAAATTTTCTTCTTCTGCTTCCTTTCATTTTATATTTGTTTTTCTTTAATTTTTTGAAATTGTATTTGTGTTTTTATTGGAAATTAAATGAAATGAATAAATAAATAAATAAATAAAAAATTTAAAAAAAGTAAGGCAATGGATTCTTCCTAATGACTTCCAATCCCCAAGAGCCCTTGGGGACTTATAGACACTACCTTCACTCAGACCTTTCACACATCAAGCCAAAAGATGTTCTCTCTCAACTCTCTCATTATCCAGAAACACCTCCGAGCAAAACTCACTAGTACCCAGTTTAATACTCTTAAATTTATCCTGTATGCTATGTTTCTAATCTGATGTATTAATTTATTTAGAGCAGATGAACGGGGGAGTCCGCTTACCATGATTCTGAGGTGACCCTCAGAGAATCTCTGTGATGATAAGAGGCATATTTCCAGTCTCCCAGGTGGGGAGTACAGGCCAACCCCAAAGCAAACGCAGCTATCCCAAATTAGAGAAATCAGAACTTTGGACGAGCCCAGGCCAAGCTTTTAGAGGTATGAAACCTCTCCAGTCTGTTGTTACAAGTGACGATTTAAATCCAATCCCGTTTCAGCGAGAAGAGAAGTAAATCCCAGCCTCGTCTCAAACTGATGAAATCCAACTCCTTTTGGGCTCCTCTGATCCTCCGAGCTGCTTCTGCCTGTAGTTTCTTCTGCTCAACTCTTCGACTTAGCTTTTGACCACGTTTCATCAGTTTAATCTCTATTTAAAGACCCCTTTATCCTCCTCCTCTTAAGGAGGGGTTTAGAGGTTATTTCTTGGAAAATTACATCATCCTTTTTCCAGTATGTGACTGTTGTTTTTCTATCTTAACCGGTCCTAACCGGTCTTCTGGGTACTTTCCACAAAGTTGTTTTTTGCTTTGTTTAGGTACTTTCCAGAACTTGTTATTCACATATGTTTCCTGTTTTTGCTCTGGGTACTTTCCACAAAGTTGTTTTTTTTTGCTCTGTTTAGGTACTTTCCAGAACTTGTTTTTCACTTATGTTTCCTGTTTTTGCTCAGAAGTGCGTCACCACGAGATGAGTCGAAATGAACCTCATGACCTGTTGTTCTATGTTCACTACAAAACCTCATGACCTGTTGTTCTATGTTCACTACACAAGGGTTATATATTAACCATCATTTCTAGTTTGTACTTTGAGCTTTCATTGGAGCTTTCTGTTCTCTGCAGCCTTCTACTTAAGAAATGTACAGACTTGTTTTTGATACATCAGGTCTAGATCTGCTGTCAACACTTTTCAGTAACAACCAAATCACACAATCATACAATCGGTCATACAATTTGTATAAATCATTACATATCATTAGTTGATTACTTGTTGATTATTGGTAAAATACTTTTGATTACACATTTTTTACATTTAGCTTGACTTAAAGCAGAAGTTCAGTCCTTTGCTCTCAGCTTGTGGAGGAGAATGGATCAGCCTTCACCTTGATTAAAGCTGGTTGTCTGTTACTTCATCATTTGGACACCAGGTTTATCGACACCCCCTTCTTGAAGTCAGATCCTTCTCCTTTTTGGTGCCAGGTCTGCTGTATCCTAGCACTGTTCTCCCTCCCAGGAGTCAACCACCGTTATGTTGTTCAGGTCGGTGTTTGGCGTGAATTGTCCTGCCTGATTGTCATCTGGTGCCATTCGCTTCCTGGGCCCCCGGGCTTGTTGGACCTCGTCAGTGGTTTGACCAGGCAGGTTGACCCCTGGTAGGTCAGCCGATCTGTCAGACTGAATGGTCGTTGGTTCTTCGATTAGTGGTGAATCCACAGGGGTAATAGGTTCTATGACCATTTGCCCCTTGGTTGGTGGGATTGTTGCAACTAGATTGGGCATTTCACGGAGCAGATTCAGCTTTGGGGGGACAACCGTCAATACTTCAGATTCACCTATTTCTGATAGGGGGAGCCCGTCTGGTGTTAGGGTCGGGGGCTCGGAATCTGCTGGGCTGGTTAGGTCAGTGAGAACGGTGCCATTGGTACTCAAGGGTCCAGACTGGCTCGCCTCACTACCTAGGTACCTACTGAAGTCTTCTAGGTAGGTATCCAAGAAACTTGGAGTACCGTGTCCTAATGGGAGTTCGGGTGACCTTTGGGTCGTCTCCACTTCCATGGGCTCGGTCTCATACTGGGACTGTGCTGATAAAGGGTTGGGCGGGTCAGTGGTCGGTTCCTGGGGCTGGCTGGCCGTCAAGGTTGGGGTCATAAAGATATTATCACTGGCGCTTCTACTCTCTCTCAAGGCTACAGTGGGTACGGAGACTACCGGAGGGGTAGTTGTCAACCCTGCTGTTAAAGTGGCCGAAGTTGATGAGGTCATGGGTTCTTGTATGAACTTAAAAGATAGGCCGTGGACTAGGGGTAACCCTGTAGCTAAATGATAGGCTACAAGCCTGGTAACTTTGTTGGTGTTTTCCCAGAGCTTTACTATCACTGGGTAATATGTGGCTCGTGGGGGGATGGCTGCTGTAGGTATATAGGGGTCAGAGCCCTCGGCTGATGTCCATATGATCTTGCAGGTGCTCTCCATCTCCCAGCACTTTTCTGCAGACAATTGAGGGAGACTTCCGGGCTCATCTGAGACCAGAATGCCATGCACCTCTGTCGCGATCACTACCTTAGAGTGACAGCCTTGGCACCACTAGGTTGGACCCACTGCCCATAGAAAACGGGTCTTTTCCAGCACTAGAAGGCAATAACAGCAGACCGTTAAAGGTTCTGCCACTGTCAAGTTGTTGGGGTGCTGTACCTGCATGGTGACTGTTGTGACTTTGGTCTAAAACCTATTCCCTTAACTATTTTTAGAGTAAGGTTTTCTTAAACCGATAAAGGGAGATTTTACCCTGTCGTCTTGTGATCCCACAATAGGTGCGGGTAATGAATTTCTCCCACTCTTCCAATTGGTTTATTTGTTGGGTTGTTATTACTGTTTTCCAATCACAGTACCCAGGTAGCATTAACCCTGAGGTGGTAGAGATTCCGTATTCCCTATATGTAACTCTGATGGATCTTTCCTGCCCTCTAGTTTCTGTTATCTTGATCTTGCATACGTCCCCACAAGGTGTTTCTTTAATCCTCTTGATCTGCTGATAATCGTAAACTTCCTCTTCGCAGTGGAAGAGGATGATCTCTCCGGTTTTTGTTGTTACTACGATTTTGTCCGGGACTGTGAAAGCGAACGCCCAGTTGTTGTAGATGGTCGCTGCGATCAGGATGTAGAACAGCGTCTGCATTCTGCTCCTTATGCCTTCTAAAAAGAGAGTACATGTAATATCACGTGGCAAGGCAGTAATAATGAAATCAAGGTCTGTTTTACTCTCGGTCCTCATCGTGTTTTCGAAACACTCAACTTCGTATTGCTGGGCCTATACAGGCCGTCAGCTATCCATTGAGCCTTTCCCAAACCGATGATACCTCGAGTTTACAGGATGTAAAAGTAAATTTAAACACAAAAAGAGAAAAAATAACTATTTTAACACTAAATCAATCAATCAGAATTAATAATAATAATAAAAAATAGCGTGAGCGGGGAGGGGTTAAGCTGTTATTGGATACTTGATTATGCTTGTTCCTTCATCTTGGGATTGGCTTTTTCTTTCACCCTCCTGAGATTCTGCGGCCTTCGTTGCCCTCCGGTGCAGGAGGAGCTGGATCAGGTCTCGGCTTAAAGATAGCGGCATAGGTCATCATCCATACCACTATAGGCATTGTGGTGCAGAGGCTGGCCCAATAGGCCACTGCACATATTCCCCAGACCAGACTCCATCCAATTAAGACGGCTAATTTTTTTATCCATTTACGTCTGTTCTGTGGTTGCAGGGATACTATCTGATATAGCATATTTGCCAACACTGTGACGGCTACCGTCCCTTCGACTATAGTTGCTACTATTCTCCCGGCGGTACCTCCACAGCTTGTGACTGGTATTGGCACAGGAGTAAGTGCTGCCGCACACTCAAGGCTTATCACTATGGAATCTTCTATCAGCCATGCTGAAATTATGATCTTTTGCAGATAGGTGAGTTTAATTCTTCCTAACAGATAGGTGACAAAGAAATGAGGTGATATCTCAGGTCTTCTGAGTATCACGTAGGATACGATCACTCTAGCGTACGTCTTACTCCAGTCTCCTGTGTGGCAGTAGCACATCCATGCAACCATCGTTAAAAAGTATTCTACATTGCTCCCATTAAAATAGGCTGGACATTCTGACCAAATGGTAAGATTGGGGGTTACGGTAACTTCTGTCTCCCAATCCATAATACTCACATCGGTTGTTGGGGTACAAGACTTGCAGTCGTCTTGGTTGTCCATAAGAATTATGAATTGCTTCTGTCCTGATCCTTGCTCTTTGCTGCCCCGGGGTAAGAGTGAAGCCGCTTCCCTGTCTGTCTAATTTAAAGCTGAGCCACACCCTGCTCTTTGGGGGTGGCCTATTGCCCCTCCTCCATGAGCGGCACCCAGCTCTGAGGCATTCCTGCAAGAACACACGTCCTAATAAGGCAACAGCTATCACTCCGACCAGGCTTAACAAATAAGGCCATATTTTAAGGAAGATACTAACTATCCACCCTTCAACAGTTTCTCCACCTTCTCTGATCACTTCTCCTACGCCTTTCACTACGTCCGTGACTTTTCGGCCTACTGTGTAACTAACGGTCTCATACCATGCGCAAGTGTGTTCATCTTCGTGTGCGCCACATTTCTTCCAGCTTTCCTCTGGATACTGACATGTGAGGTTCGAGTAGATTTTGTTTGGGCCTACCCATTCATAGCCACTTATCTCATCGCCTAAACATAAGCTGCGTCTTACTGCGTGGCCTTCAACCAAAGCTATCATTGAATCTGAGACAAAGGGGACTATTACTCCTTGAATTTGTTTCCTGGTGTGAAGCTGATGTCCTAATGTCTTATCTGCGCAGATGCCCTCGGGCACTGATCTTTTCCACTTGCCGTTATATTTTTTCCAGACTACCTTAGCTGCGTGCATGGTATATTCAGTCCCATAATAACTCTCACAGTAGCTTTTCCATCCTGGTATCGTACCACAAGGCCTACGGGCTAATTTAATGACACATTGTGTTTTTGCCATATTACAAGTCATGTGCCATGGTCTAGGACTAACATACCTATCTGGTCTATACAGGGCACTTGCACATATGTCTTGCTCTTTAGAATAGACCATAGCCAAATACTGAGACTTAATCCAGTAGTTATTTGAAAGTTGCAAACACGGGGCTGCCCATTCTCTAATTTCTTCTTCCTGAAACCCCCACCATGTTCTAGAGTCATCTCGGTGATGATATTCATGCCAAGCTTGGAGCAAGATTTTAATAGTTTTTTTGTTTATGTAATTCTGTGCAGTCATATCGCCAAGTGGACATGACGGCGACCTCTGTCTCCCATAATCTACATCTGGGCGACGCCCCATTACTCTCCCACACTGAGTTGTTAAGGCTAAGAAAAATTTGTTCAGCCACACACTTATCTATTTTGTCAAAATCACCCTTAGGTGTACTGAGAAGCTCATCTGGTTTTGGTAGTTTTTGTACATACATGTCCGTATAATACGGTCCCATGAGGCTTTCATGAGTCCTGGCATACCCCTCCACGAAGTCACCTTCGAAGTGAGGCAGCCTAGGCTCAATCCAGACCCATGGTAATGTCATATTCAACCAATCTTCATGCCGGGCATTAGTAGGGTGGAATATGGCTGCCCAGCTCTAGTAATAGTAACGCTGGTTCTGTACTGGAGTTATGGGTAGATAATTTTGAGTGGTACATTCGGTATATAGGTTCCAATAACAAAACGGGAGCCTATTCAATTTAGTTTTTATACATTGCTGTTTCAGGTCTGGTCTAGCAATCTTTCCATCTATTATTTCGTGTCGTTCCACCCACATCATTTTAACCTTAGCTGCTGTTCCGGGAGGCTGTGTAGGTCGCCTGTTAGATTGCCAGTCTGTAGCATTAATTTTGAGCTTCTTCTCATGTTTTACTGTGTGGATTACCTTGTTTTTGGTCGAATTCAGATATTTGCCTGTGTGATTTCTTCGAATGAGAGGGGGAATTAGGTCACAATCTAAGTGGATATTACCCCAGAATTCCCAACTAGGGAGTATCGCTTGGCAGCTGTCGTTTTTAGGTGGGGCCGGAAAAATTACTTCGTGGTCCCAATAGCCTTGACGCCTTAATCCAATTAACGGTCGACAGCTCCAATCGCAGTGCCAATCGGGGGGTTCATCCTGAGGTTGTATCCAATTACATCTTGTTGTTTGTTCGATTCGATCATGCAAGACTGCTATCCAGATGATCCTTCCATCAGGCAGTATCATTAGATTCGTGACGACCCAATTGGGTCCGTTAGGTTCTGGTTCAGTGGAATGGTTAGCTACGGTTAGGTTCTCGGCCATTAAAGCCGAGCTCCATCCTGCAGTGACTTTCAGCCTGTTCATCCAAGCCTGATGACCTGCTCTCTTTACTTTTTTCCAGGCGGCCGTTTGTTTCTGGATGCTCTTTGTCGGGTTCCATGGCAGGAAAATGTTCTTTGCGGTGACATTCCAACAGGTCATGTTTGCATATTTTGATCTTCCATGGGTAACTGTCACATGTGTCAGGCTCCAGGGTCTGACTCCGGCTAGGTATAAGATAACCAACAACATTGCTAAGCCTATTAACACTACGAATCCCCGCAGCAGGGTTCGTAGGCAGGTTGCTTTATCCAAAATCGTAATCCTTAGACGGTCCTTAGATCGGTTTGGGGTCGCTTCATCATCGCTTTCATCGCTGCTTGAATCATCACTGTTGTAGTTTCTGTTTCTCAGTTGAGCCATCTCGAGAGGGGTTTTTGCTCCTTCTGGTTCTACATCTCTGCCTTGAGTGCCTGTGGACTGTTGACACTCGTCCTTTAAGGAGCTCCCTGTATAGGGGAGAAGGGTGTGGCAGCCCTGGTTGTAGTCCTTTCCACACCCATTTCCATTGCGTTACTAGCCATTTTTTGAGTTTGCGTTCGGGTTCATATTGAAATGTGATAGGGCCGTGTTTCATGTCCATATGGAAGGTTGGTACGGCCGCGTCTGCTAATGTTTCTATTTGCGTTATCAGGGGACTTTCTTGGTATAGGACTTGTACCGCATATCCCTTTCCTGTCCAAGGCCAGTGCGTGTGAAATCGTTCGGTTATCCGATGCCTCTCAATTCTTATAGGCAGGTTTTGATTTTCGATCACGTACCGTTTTGGTTTTCTCATTCTTCTTGTGATAGCCTCTACCATTTGCGGGCTTGTGCTCCAAATTATTATCCCTCCTATCGAGATTTCGAAAAATCGGCTCTGGTATGGTTCGTGGTAATTAGGTCCCCATCTGAGCTTTATTTCCTTTCCCCATAGGGTCAGGTAGACTACGTTAAATATCCATGGGGACGTTGGTGGGCAAGGTTGGAGTTAGGGTTTGTATCCAGGGAGATCTACTTGCTTTGAATGTTGTTCCTTTTGGGGTTCCTCCAGGTGAGGTCTTCTCTTGTACTGGCGATTGGAGTAGAAATAGTTTCTCGTGTGGTTGTTCCATTTGGAGAAGTCAAATTCTGGTTTGTCGAGCCATATTATACTATTATAGCCATACTGCAGAGAAGCCGGTCTTTTATCATCAAACTGACCCGTTTTTCGAACCGGACTAAAGTTGGTCCTCCTTCCAACCGAATTCGGTGTTCAGTGACTCAGAGAGCCGGACGGGACCGTCCAAAAAAAAAATATATATATAATATTTTGGCCCTGGACCGATCGGCCGCTCCCCCCCCATCGGTCACTCTGAGCGCACCCTGCCGGCCAGGTGACCCCTCAAGCTGGGGAGTCGACGCACGAAGGTCCGGTGTTTTTTCTCTCTCTCCCTGGACCTCAACGAACTCTTATCTGGACCTTTGTGGTTCTACCTGGTTCCGACAAATATCGCCGGGTGGTATTTCGCTGGTTTTCAGCTGGACTGGCCCTCGTGGTGTTTCCATAGGTGTGGGGGAAGTGTACCTGTGACCCTCGAATTGGACCAGAACCGAATCGAGGTGGCTGTGGGGAAATTCGTCTTATACAGAGCCGGTCTCAGCTTCAGTGAGCAGCCCGTTACTTTTACTGAAAGACGATCCACCTCCGTGGAGTCGTTGTGTTCACCTGGAGGAGACGCTCCGGTGCTTTGAAGCGCCGCCGGACCGGAGCAGAACCGCGCCGCCGGGCTGCTGGACCGGAGCAGAACCGCGCCGCCGGACTGGGCCGCCGGACCGGAGCAGAACCGCGCTGCTAGACTGGGCCGCCGGACCGGAGCAAAACCGGGCCAGGGATATCTTCAGCCTCTTCGTCTCTCGTGCTTGGAGCGCCGGAGCCGAACTGGAACAGAACCGGACCGGACCAGTTGCCGACTTCAGCCTCAGCCTCTCCGGTCAGTCTCGTTTTTCATCGGGGGTGCCCCGTGCTGTCGGGTGCTGAGAAGCGGAGGAGCAGCGTGGAGGAGCAGGGCTGCGTGGTGCTCGAGTGAAGTTCGGAGTTTGTATCGGAGCTGCTGCAGGCCTCCATCCAAACTCACCTGGATAATAATTAATTTTATTCCGGATCACGTTGTTGGCCCCTGTTGACCTGAAACGAGCTTGGACCATGCCTTTCACTTCAGGAGGATTTTCTGACAGCTCGCTCTGCTATTTGCTGCGAATTTTCTGTTTCGGTTTCGACCTGTTGATTCTGGACCCAGCTTCTGTTTCTCATGGGAGCATCCATCCATCCATCCATCCTTCTTCACAGGGGGGCCGGAGCCCCCCTCAGCCCAACTCAAACTGCAGTTGGCCCAACTTGTTTGCCCATTTGAACTGTGACATTTTATGGTCTGAATCTTTTCTGCATCATTCATATTACTGTCACTATTTTCAGTCTCAGATTATTTGGAGTCACTGAATCTTGTTAATACACCTGAATCTGTCCATCACTGCAACTTTCACTGTTTTTGGGTTCTGAATGATCACGTTTTCATTAATGTTTCTCATGGTTCAATTATGGGGGATAATTGCCACACTGTTAACTCCTGTAATTACACATCAGTCACAAAAAACCCAAGAAAATGTCTGATAATAATGTTGTTACTGCTCTCAGGAATTCAACCCAACCCTGGAGCCCCCACTAATTACAGCACACCAAATGACTTTAAAAACGCCTCTGGGCTTCATTTTCTGCATGTAAACGCTCGTAGCCTTCTGAAAAAACTTGATGCTGTGAAAATCCTGGTCAGTTCTTCTGGGGCTGATGTTATCTTTATTTCTGAGTCCTGGCTCAACAAATCTGTAATGAATAATGACGTAGCAATCAATGGATTTAACATCTACCGCTGTGATCGTCAAAAAAGGGGGGGTGGAGTCATTATTTACATTAGAGATACCCTGGTTTCAAGTCTTGTGACTTTCAAAACAATTCCAAATCAGTTTGAAGCCTTATCTGTAAACATCACCTTGAATGGAGGCCAGATTTTAACTGTAGTCTGCTGCTACCGCCCCCCCCACAGCTTCACCTGAGGCATTAAATGCCATGAAGGAATTCCTTGGTAATTTAAAATTCACAGAGGTCTTTTTAGCTGGAGATCTCAACATTGATTGGTGTAAGTCGACCCCCCTCTGTGACAAATTCAAGGAATGTTGCTTGTCTTTTAATTTATCCCAACTGATCGACTCCCCCACCAGATTAAATAAAAGCCATCCTGACAATTCCTCCATCTTAGACCTGTTTCTATCTAATATGCCTCACAAATTCCCTGGTACAGGTGTATTCGCTGATCTTTTGAGTGATCATTGTGTGACAGCGGCTTTAAGAAATAGTAAACTTCCACCTTCTAAGCCCAGATTAATTAAAAAAAGGGATCTGAAACATTTCTGTGAACAGTCATTCCTCTGGGATCTGTCTCACTTTGACTGGCATCGTATTCTGTTAACTGATGACGTGAACTCTGCTTGGAACTATTTCCATAATAATTTCATTTATTTCCTGAACTTACATGCTCCTTTTCGTCAGTTCAGAATAAAAGGACGAGACAGCCCCTGGTTTACTCCAGAGCTAGCTGACCTCCTGCACAGGAGAGATCATCTTTGGGCTGCAGCGAGAAAATCTGGCTCAGACACTGACTGGTTGAGTTTTCGACAGATGAGGAATAAATGTACAACTTCTGTCAAAGCAGCAAAACGCAACTATTTCTTATCTCAGACCTCCAAAAATCTAAATGACCCTAACAGATTCTGGAAAACAATTAAATCTCTCTCAGGCACCCCCCAATCATCTGACCTCCCATCACAACTTCTCGTTAACTCTGCTCCTGTGTCAAATAAGCACGAGATCCTGAACTGTTTCAACAAACATTTTGTTGCTTCTGGTTCTTTATTTGACACAGTTACTAATGGAAGATCAGCCACTTCACTTAATAACCAAACTTCTACAAATCAAATCTCTCCTACAAGTCAATCCTCAGTTAATCACACCTTCTCTTTTTCTCCATTCTCAGTCAGTGAGGTCAATAAACTGTTAAAAGATCTTGATCCTAAAAAATCTGCAGGTCCAGATGAACTTCCACCTTATTTCTTAAGGCTGGCTGCTCATATCATCACAGTCCCTGTGACCCACATCTTCAATCTCTCCATAAGACAAAACTCCATCCCAGACACTTGGAAAACAGCCTTTGTTCTTCCTTTGCTGAAGGGAGGTGACCCCACATCACTGAACAACTATCGACCAATCTCTAAACTCTGCATTTTAGCCAAGGTTCTAGAAAAACTGATAAACTCTCAAATCAAAAATTACCTGGACTCATTTAACATCTTACCTCCACATCAATCTGGTTTCAGGAAACAACACAGCACAACCACTGCTTCACTGAAGGTTCTTAATGACGTTGTTGAAGCACTGGATGCTAAAGATTATTGTGCTGCACTTTTCTTAGACCTGTCTAAAGCTTTTGACACTGTGGATCATAACATCTTGTGTCATAAACTCTCAGAAATCGGTTTCTCAGATCACACCATTGGTTGGTTCTCTAACTATCTTTCAGACCGGAGGCAATGTGTTCAACATAATGGTACTTCCTCCAGTTATTTAACAGTCAACAATGGTGTACCACAAGGCTCAGTCTTAGGACCCACCCTCTTTACAATCTACATACATAATGTAGGTAAAAACATCCCTAATGCATCCATACATTTCTATGCTGATGACACAGTTGTTTATTGTCGAGCTAAAACAGTTGCTAAGGCTTTCCAGCTTCTGAAATCTGCATTTAACTACATCCAGACTGATTTGTTTCACCTCAAACTTGTCCTAAATGCCGAAAAAACCAAAGGGATGCTTTTTTCAAATAGGAAGTTGGTCCCAGCAGTTCTTCCTCCGATTTTATCCTCAAATGGTGTCCCCATTGAGTTTGTTGATTCCTATAAATATTTGGGTATCTTGGTCGACTCACATCTTTCTTTTAAGCTCCATGTGGAAAACTTGGTAAAGAAACTGAAAGTTAAACTGGGTTTCTTTTTCAGAAACAGATCCTGTCTAACCCTGAATGCTAGAAAACGCCTTGTATCTGTGACTTTCCTTCCCTCAATTGATTTTGGTGATATTATTTACATGAACGCTCCTACAAGAACCTTGCAGATGTTGGATGCTGTCTATCATGGTGCACTAAGATTCATAACTGGCTGTGATTATCGTACCCACCACTGCACCCTGTATTCATTGGTTAACTGGACATCATTAACTTCACGCAGACTCTCTCACTGGTACATTTTCATCTTTAAATCACTTCTTGGTCTGCTGCCTTCATACATCTCCTCCTACATGTCTCTGCGTGAGTGCAGCTACGGAGTGCGCTCTCAGGACATTATTACCTGCAGTGTTCCCTCAGTGAGGACTGAACTAGGCAAAAGGGCCTTCTCCTACTCCGCTCCTGTTTCCTGGAATATCTTACAAAAAGATTTGAAGCTCTCGACCTTGACCTCTCTAAGTGGCTTTAAGAATCTGTTGGACTCCTGGCAGGGACCAATGCAGACATGTTCCTGTTTTTAGTTTTATACATTTGTCTTGGAATCTAGCTGTTTTTTTTGTTTTGTTACCTTTTTCCTATTAGCCATCCTATTTGTTAAAAAAAAAAAAAAAAAAAAAAAACTGTAGTATGAGTTTTTTATAACTGCTTATTGTTGTTGCTGTTGTCCATTGTTGTCATCTTTCTTTGTTGAAATCAGGTCTCTCTTGTAAATGAGTCCTCGAGGCTCAATGGGATTTACCTGTATAAATAAAGGTTGACTGATTATGCCATCTGTAGTTTTTAAGGCTGGTATTGTTGAGCCAGTTTGTTTACATTGGATCAGCACATTGGTTACTCCAGCACTAAGGGGTTTTGTGTCTATAATATCTTCTTTACTTACAGGGCTCCTGGTGAGGGTGCAATCAGACATGCTCGCGTAAGGTATCTTGTCTTCAGGTAGGCCGGATATTTGGGCTGCTTGGATCCAGATTCTCTGGGATCTCTGTTTGTTACCCGTCCTTTATAAAGCTCTACGCTGAGCAGTGAGGGGTGGTGCAAGTCTGGTCGTAATCCTCACCACACCCACTTCCATTGTCTGACCGACCATTCGGAAAGTTCTCCTAGGGGTCCCTCCATTGGCTCAAGCTGATCACCGAGATAGTTAATCATCTCGTCCCAATCACCGTATCTTTCCAATGCTTCTCCCATCACCCGCCCTACCAGCTCCTCTCTTGCGGCTGTAATGAACATATATCTGTGAGATAAAATTCATAATTTAAACGGATTCTTTCATTTTTATGGACTGAGTAATATCGTGCCCTGAATGATTAAATGTGACGTGAGACGTTAATTTTCTTTGACCCATCAAAATGAACGTGGTCATTTATTAACACAATCAAAATTTAACATCAAACATTTACATTAATTTGGCAAAATTGATTACAATAACAAGCTTAATTGATGAGCTTTACAATTAGAAAACCATACGGCCATGGTTTCACTTGCAGCTTTTAAACCAACAGACATTTCTGAAAATATCTGGATGATTACTGGCAGATAGAAGAGTTTTAAAGATGGGAAAATGAAGTTTAAATGGAGAGAATGGGTGAGGGAAATGTGTCTGTATAACGAACGGCACTCTCCATTCGAACCCAGCTTAACCCACGGTACACTTCGCAGTTGAAGATCGACTTTTTACCTTTCTGAAGATATGTCAGTTCTGGCGTAAAGTTCCACTTCAAGCCACCTTTCAGTGTCTCCGTAAGGATAGCAGAGAACCGTCCGGAGTAGTGATGGTACTTCGTTCAACAGCAGCTCACCTCTCGGGTGGGCTCGCATGAGCTGTGAGCCCATCAGAGGATCCACTCAGATGTGGAAGATTCCATAATCCCCACGAGACTCGGAACTTTGTTCTGCGTTCCAAACTGCATTCTGCATTCTACTTTTCTGTTCGGTTCTGCTCTCCGAACTGAACTGCACTCTGAGAACTAGGAAGTGTTGACCCTTTTAAAGAGGTCACTTCCGGTTCCTCTGAGAACTTCCTGATTGGCTGATAGAACCAACAGGGGTGTGGTCTTAGTGATGTAAGAGGTTATTAAAAGTCAAGGAGAAAGAGTAGATTGTTTAAGAACAGACAGAAAGATGTTTTGAAGAAATGAGACTTTTTGGAGCCAGTCTCCTCCTATCTGTCTGAAAAAGTTAAACATGACATTTCTTTCCAGTAAACATGTTTTTGACCGAAACTTGACTTTTGACCGACTTACAACTTGTTCATTTCAGACAGAAAATCAAAATGCATAATTACTCTTGTAACAAACATTAACTTGATTTCTACTTTGAATGAGGATTAAAAATCATTTATACTGTTTCACAGTTGATTTAAAATGAGTAGTTCACTTCAACATTTAAAATGGTTTGAACTAAACACACTTTTGATTATCAAGATATTGTAAAATAGTAATGATAATAAAAAAGAGAGTGTTCTTTCAATTGATCAGTGCAGGACACACTTAGAAAGTCTCTGGATGAACTTAATTTTGTGTTTCTGGACTCAAATCAATGAAATAACAGTTCTTGTCCCAGGAAGGCCCTCAGGGCCAGATTTGACCTGAGGCTTAGTTCACTACACGGCCCTATGTTGGTCATAGGCATCTCCCATCTCCGTCAGCACTGTTGTCAGGCTGATCAGCGGGTGTCCTCTGTAAGATACTTTTATTCTGTTTGCCGCTCGTACGGGATGTGAATTCCACTTGTCGAGGGGGGTTAGGACTCGGTCATACAACATTTTTAGGGGTAACCAAGTGTTTTCAATCACCACTCGTTCTAGTTCTGCTATTCTCTTGTTGATTTTGGTTCTCAGTGTTGGGCTTGTGGCCCAGATTATTAGTCCTCCCAGAGAGATCTCACAGTATTCTGTTTGGTGAGGTTCTTCATAGTTTGGGCCCCATTTGAGTGTAACTAGCTTATTCTTTATTTCCAACTGGACCATATTAAATATCCATGGTGTTCCCATCAGGCTAGGGTTATATTGGAAGTTTAAGTTATCACTCAACAGGGTTAGGCCAGAAATTCTGTGGCTAGAATGTGTGAGGTCTGCTTCTCTAAATGTTTGCAGATGTGAATTATAATAATTTCTTGTTTTTGCTAGGAAATTTGAAAAGTCCTTTTTTGGTCTGTCCAATTCCACCACTTGGCCTCTTACAAGCAGGGCCGGCTTATATATTTCAGTTCCGGGTGCTTGAAACAACAAATTCTGTACTTCTTCTTCACTTGTATGGTCACTCCGAATATCTAGGGCATTAACTTTATACTTCCACATTGGTAAGGCTGCTATTGCCCTAGTTTTAACGCGACATGTTTCAATAGGCATGACTTGCTTTACGTGCCCTATTCTCTTCCAGAAGTGATTTGGGCTTTTTATTGTTTTTCTCAGAGGTTCTTTACCTTTTCTTTTCCTGCGATGACTCCCAGCGATGTGTCCAGTGACCCCTTGTTTAGTTCCTACTTGCGCGCTTTCTTGTTCGTGTGTTTCCATTTTCCTTGGAATGCTTTCTTGGCCCAACTCTTCAGTCCTTGTTTTTTCTCAGTTTTGTTCGGTACAGGCTCCTCCGAGCAGTTTTTGTATTCCTCAATCGGGTGGGCTGTGGCCCCCACCGAGTACATTCCTTGGTATCTGTATTCCTCAATTGGGTGGACTGTGGCTCCCACCGAGTACATTCCTTGGAATGGTGCAATGACCATCTGCACGGAAACTTTAACCCTCTGGGTGGAGTTGGGCCTTGTGGGCGTTCCTGCCCTCTGTACAGCAGTTCCGGGGATCTGAAGTGCTCCGTTCCTTTCCCAAGCTTCAGGGGTTACTAAGTATTCGGCTGTTTTTTGCATGGGTTTAGCCTCGTGCTTGGCCCATCCATCCAGACTAGTGGTATAATAATATAAGTTGTTATGTCTGGTTCCGGTCTCTCGAGGGACGTCTGGCAGGGGCACTAGGGGGATTTCCTGGTTCATGATTACTTCAGCAATTAGCTGAGCCCACGTCGTTAACTCCCAGGGCCCTGTCCAGCCTCCCTGTCGAGCCTCACCGGTTTCTTCGTCAGGTAACATGCCTGCTTCTTCTTTGCTCCCTGCGCCTGATTGGTTTCGAAATACTCTGAAAACTAAGGGAAACTGCTGAGTACCGAGGGGGGCATTCCTTTTTTTACCCCTCGAAGGATCATAGGGCCAGGCTTGTTGCACAGCCTGCTCGAGCAAGTCTCTGGGATTCCAATTTTTCTTGTGCTGCTGCTTCTCCTTTCTTTCTTTTAATTCTCCTAGTTCTGGGTATAGAGGTGGGGCCGAAGGTGTTACCTTTAGAGAGCTGTAGATGAGTTCTTGGTCATACTGTTGTTCCGTTAGGGATCCCTCTAAGATCTTGGTGTCCTTCTCGTCAAGCTGAGCTTTGAAGGATTTGAGGGGACTGTGATACCTCCTTACTTGCCAGCCCATTGCTCTCTCAGAGTGCAGTAGTTGGCCTTCCTCCATCTGTGTGTCACAGGCTGAACAGTACTTTACTTCGGTTCCATCCCACTCGCATGCACAGTCTTTTGGGCCTTTTCCGCTTTTATCCCATTGTGTGATAGTTGCTCGAGGTAATGTGGTAATCCTGCATTCTCCACAAATGAATGCATCCATCACCTTTACAGGTTTTAGTTGCAGCTGTCGTGCGTCCATCTTGTTTGTTTTAGGCTTGATGGGTTTCTTCTTCCCTGGTCCTTCCCAAAGAAGAGGCAATCCACTTGGTTTCAGGCAGAGCGTACAGTTGTTCTCCAGCAAGCTCCACTTGAAGGTTTCTCCTTCCTTTGACAGGTATCCTTTTTTCGCATACTCCAATGTGCTCAAGGCCCTACCCGTCCAAAGCCCTGAAACACTTTAAGCACTTTGATAACAGTTTATCTGTTTTAAATTGTACTCTACAAATAAAGATGACTTGACTTGACTTGACTTGAAACTGTTCTTTTTAGTATCACTCCCCCGCATATAGTGGCCATTCTAATATAGGGGAGCATGGTGCTTGGTTTTGTGGCCATACTCTGGTTTCTGGTTTCAACTAGCTAGGAATTGGCTTCAGTTGCTCTATTCCTTGGATCCCTTTCTTCACTAGCTCAACTGTGTTTTTGTCTAACACTTTTCTTACTTTGTCTGTGGCGTGGGCAGCACGGTGGCGCAACTGGTAGAGCTGCTGCCTCTCAGCGAGCAGGTCCTTGGTTCAAACCCCGGTCCAGGGGCCTTTCTGGGTGGAGTTTGCATGTTCTCTCCGTGCATGCGTGGGTTTTCTCCGGGTACTCCGGTTTCCTCCCACAGACCAAAAATGTGCATGTTAGGCTGATTGGTAACTCTAAATTGTCCTTAGGTGTGAGTGAGAGAGTGAATGGTTGTTTGTCTCGTTTGTCTCTATGTGGCCCTGTGATGGACCTGCGACCCATCCAGGGTGTACCCCGCCCCTCGCACAGTGATTGCTGGACATGGGCACCAGCGACCCCCGTGACCCAAAATGGAATAAACGGGTAAAGATAATGGATGGATGGATGTCTGTGGCGTTATATTTGGGCTTCACTGCAACTGCTGATGGGTGATCCTGTGCTCTGACCCACACCTTCTGTCCCACTCTGAATGGGGCCTCAGAGTCTGACTGTTCCTCTTTATCCCCAGAGCTCCGCCCAACTTCAGGCGTGCTAAACCGTCGTTGGTTGAGCTCTTCTGAGGGGGAGGGTCTACTAGCTCGTCTCCTGTCATTCAAGGCTTGGCCTATTTCCACAGTTTTAGTACTCCATTCTTTGGTGTTAGCATTTTTAGCTATCCAATTTTTGACTAAACCTATGGTTCTTTCTGCTACTCCATTGGCTTGAGGTGTGTAAGGAGGCGAATAAACGCGCACATCTCCAAAAGTCTGACACCAGTGATCTACCTGTGCATTGCGGAAATGTGTCCCATTATCGGTTCTCAACTCTTTTGGAACTCCTAACGACCCACAGACTTGTTCCAGCATACTAACAACACTGTTGCCATTAGCTTTTCTGGCTGGTTTCACCACCACGTACCCTGACATAGAGTCTACCAGCACTAGAAGGTATTTCTCTCCCTTCTTGCCTGTAACTCCCATAGGCCCAGCTACATCCATGCATACTGAGCCCCATGGTGTGGTACTTTTGATGGTCTGTCCATCCACTCGGTGCCCTCGCCTTCCTGCGTTGTATTGACCGCATACTTCACAGTCTTGCAACACCTTGCGGACCTGTTTCAACGGGACCCAGAGCTCCTGACTCTCCAACTCCTTACGTGTGGGTTGTACACCTGCATGACCTAGACCCTCATGCACGCCCCGTACCACCTGCTCCACGTACTTTTCTGGGACCCTCCGACCTTCGGAGGTTCTGTCCCACTCCTCGATCCCGACAAAGACTATTTTTCTCTGTTGTACATAACGGTCTACTTTTTCGTTGTCTTGCCAGTATTTTCCTTCTCTAGTGTGGGCCTTCTGGTGTTCTACTTCTAACTTCAGATTTAGCCTAATTTCAGCTATTTTCTTCCATAAGTCATGATGAGCTACCACTTTGCCCTTAGCACTTTCAAATCCATTTTCTTTTTTTTTTTTTAATTTTTATTTATCAGGAGAATATATAATTGACATTACATACATTATATAAAATTTACATGACTTCTCCAATTTTTTCTTTTTTCCTTCCCCTTTTTCCCCCCTCCCTCCCCTCTTCCCCTCCCTCCCCTTCCCCCTTTAACCAAAAACAAGACAAAATAAGGAAAGAAAGAGAAAAAAAAAAAAAAAAAAAAAAGGAGAGAGAGAGAGAGGGGGGGAGGAGGAACGGACAGGAGGGACCCAACAAACCAAAAGGAAAACAATATTTCACTCTTTCATTTATCTTCTAAAATCAAGTCACATGGTAATGTGATGAGTCAATCATATCAATCTATACGCTATGAAGGTAAAGATTTTACATATGACACAAAGGGTGT
>NC_056512.1:10942883-10946307 GCF_014905685.2 Nematolebias whitei
ATCTTACAGTATTAAGCCATTGTGATGTGGATGGTGGTGTGGGAGATTTCCAGGCGAGCAAAATACAACGTCTGGCAAGGCCAAGACCTCCCCCTGCTGGCGGGATAGATTAAGTGTGGTCCCAGGAACTCCAAAAATGGCAATAAGTGGATCACTTTGAAACTGAATCTTAAAAACTCCTGAGAATATGGAGAAAAAATATTTCCAAAACCCTTGCAGTTTTGGGCAGAAAAAGAACATATGACTTAAGTTGCAAGGTGAAGTCTGGCATCTATCACACTGGTCTGGTATTGAGGGGAACATTTTAGATAAACGTGTTTTTGAGAAGTGTACTCTATTTATTACTTTAAATTGTATTAACTGTAGTCTGGCACATGGTGTACTCTGACGTATGCTGAGAATAACTTTATCCCACCATGAATCTGATAGTTTAACACCCAGTTCACGTTCCCATGCAGTTCTAGTTTTACTCGTTGAGTCGGCCTCTATTGCCATAAGTTTTCCATAAATAATTGAAAGAGGAGATTTCAAATTGGGGCTCAAAACTAAGAGTTCAACCCATGGTGGGTCAGTAGGCAAAGTTAGAAAATTTTGAAACTGCGATGAAACGCAATGCCTAATTTGGAAGTAAAGAAACAAATGTGAAGTGGGTAGATTAAATTTAGAAGACAATTCTGAAAAACTAAGAAATAAACCATCTTCGTACAGGTCTCTCATTGTTCTAATACCTTTCTCATACCAAATTCTATAGGCAGCATTATTAGATGCTGGAGAAAAAATGTGATTCTTTAGTAACGGCATTTTATTAGAGGGTGATACAAATTTAAAGTGGGACCTAAATTGTGACCAGATCCTGAGTGTTGAGAGCACTATAGGATTTGTAGTAACTGAGGATAATTTAATTGGTAATGATGAATAAATAATTGAAGCGGGCGAAAAAGATGCAGAAATCGACTGACTTTCAAGTTTACACCAAATCAGATCAGGTGAATTTAACCAATAAGTCAGTTTATGGATATGTGAGGACCAATAATACATTGTAAAATTAGGTAGAGAAAGACCCCCGTTTGTGGTGAACTGTTGTAATAAAGAAAGTCTCATTCTGGGGGCCTTTCCGTTCCATAAAAAAGATGAGACCATCTGATCCAGGGACCTGAAGAACTGTTTGGGCAAGAACAGAGGGATATTTTGATATAAAAACAAAAGTCTAGGTAGCACATTCATTTTGATAATATTAATCCTACCAATCAATGAAAGAGGGAGAGAGTTCCATCTCTGTAAATCTGATGCAATTTGGGAAACTAGTGAGGCATAATTCTGAGAAAACATTGAGGGCAAAGTACGTGTAATATTAATTCCTAAGTACCTAAATCCCGAGGGACTGAGCCTAAAAGGGATATCAGAAGGCTTAAGCTTTAAAGCTAATGAATTCACTGGATAGCATTCACTTTTAAGTGAGTTAATTTTAAAGCCAGAATATGATCCAAATTTTTCTAGAATATTTAAAATTGGGGGAAGACTCCGTAAAGGGTCAGAGACATACAGGAGAAGGTCATCTGCATATAAGGACAATTTAAGCTCGACACCAGAGCGGACGATTCCATGAAAAGAAGAAAGGGATCTTAGAGCAACGGAAAGGGGTTCAATGGCTAACGCAAACAAGAGGGGAGAAAGAGGGCAACCCTGTCTAGTACCACGTCCCACCGTAAAATAATCAGATTGGACGGAATTACTGAGAATACATGCTTGAGGGGATGTATAAAGTAGCTTGATCCAAGACACAAACCTCTCTCCAAAACCAAACCCATTAAGAACAGCAAAGAGATATTCCCATTCCACTCGATCAAAAGCTTTCTCGGCATCAAGAGAAATTATCACTTCAGGAGATTTAGAGGAATGAGTTGAAAAAATTGTATTCAACAGTGTACGAGTATTAAAAAACAACTGGCGACCTTTAATGAATCCATTCTGTTCTTGTGAAATAATCCGAGGGAGAACTGTCTCAAGCCGAGTCGCGAGTACTTTAGACAAAATCTTAAAATCCACATTCAAAAGTGAAAGAGGTCTATAGGACTCGCAGGCAGTAGGATCCTTATCCTTCTTTAACAGGAGAGAAATTGAGGCCTGAGTCAAGGTGGGAGGCAACAAGCCCTGCCCAAATGACTCATTATAAACCTCAAGAAGAAGAGGGGCTATTTTATCTTTAAATTTTTTGAAAAATTCGGCAGAGAAACCATCTGAGCCAGGTGTTTTACCACTTTGCATATCCTTAATTGACGCAAATATTTCTTCTAATTTAATGGGAGCTTCAAGTTGGTCAGAAAGCAATTTGTCTATCCTAGGTATGTCAATATCCTGAAGAAAGGCACATAGCTCATTTGAGTCTGCTTGTAGTTCAGACATACAAATTGCAGTAGAATTTTTTAAAAGTATCATTAATAGAGACAGGATCTGAAACAAGATTGCCCGACCGATCGTTGATTTGTGATATTATGTGAGAGCCGGCTTTTCGTTTCAATTGATGTGCCAGAAGTCTACTTGGTTTTTCCCCATGTTCATAATAAGTGGCTCGAGATCGTATCAAGAGTCGCTCCGCATCAGATGTAGTTAAAAGATCAAGTTCCATCTGAAGATCCTGTCGCTGTTTCAGCAAATCATGTGACAGATTAACGGCATTTTGCCTATCAATATTCTGAATTTTTGTTGATATTTCTGATATCTTAGTGCGTAGATTTTTATTAATATTAGCTGAAAAAGAAATAATCTGACCACGAAGATAAGCTTTTAATGTTTCCCATAGTAGTGAGGGAGAAATTGTATCGCTCTTATTGAACCTTAGAAAATCATCAATTGATGATAAGATGAATTTATTAAATGGTTCATCTGATAACAGGAGAGTATTAAATCTCCAACGAGGACTAGAATTGGGTTTGTTTATAAAATTTATATCAATGCTTAGAGGAGAATGGTCTGAAATAACAATCGGATAGTATTCAGAAGACGTGACTCTCTGCATTAAAGAGCTATCAACAAAAAAATAATCTATACGGGAATAGGATTGGTGTATTTGAGAGTAAAAAGAATAGGTCCTTGTTAGTGGATTCCGTGTCCTCCATGGATCTACATATCCATTTTGGGACACAAAATCCAAAATAGATTTAGACATATTAGACTGTGTATAGGACCGAGATGAGGAGCGATCTAATGATGGATTCATTACACAATTCAGGTCTCCAGCTAGAATTAACAAATGAGTATCAAGATATGGAAGTGTGCTAACTAGATTGTTTATAAAATCTGGTTTATCAAAGTTTGGTGCATAAATGTTTACTAATAAAACAGGAGTGTGGAACAAGGAGCCTGCAATTATAAGAAATCTGCCATTTATATCCTTCATTATTCTTGATGCTGTAAAATGAATATT
>NC_056512.1:10946407-10951633 GCF_014905685.2 Nematolebias whitei
AATGAGCATATTGTGATAAAGGTCATTATTTTCCATAATGTAATGATAAAAATGAAACTTTCATATATTTCAGATTCATTGCACACCAACTGAAATATTTCAGGTCTTTAATTGTTTTAATACCGATGATTATGGCATACAGCTCATGACAACCCAAAATGCCTGTCCCAAAAAATTAGCATATCATGAAAAGGTTCTCTAAACAAGCTATTAACCTAACCATCTGAATCAACGACGTAACTCTAAACACCTGCAAAAGATTCCTGAGGCTTTTAAAAACTCCCAGCCTTGTTCATTACTCAAAACCGCAATCATGGGTAAGACTGCCGACCTGACTGCTGTCCAGAAGGCCATCATTGACACCCTCAAGAAAGAGGGTAAGACACAGAAAGAAATTGCTGAACGAATAGGCTGTTCCCAGAGTGCTGTATCAAGGCACCTCAGTGGGAAGTCTGTGGGAAGGGAAAAGTGTGGCAGAAAACGCTGCACAACGAGAAGAGGTGACCGGACCCTGAGGAGGATTGTGGAGAAGGGCCGATTCCAGACCTTGGGGGACCTGCGGAAGCAGTGGACTGAGTCTGGAGTAGAAACATCCAGAGCCACCATGCACAGGCTTGTGCAGGAAATGGGCTACAGGTACCGCATTCCCCAGGTCAAGCCACTCTTGAAACAAGAGACTGCGTCAGAAGCATCTCACCTGGGACTGCTGCTGAGTGGTCCAAAGTTATGTTCTCTGATTACAGTAAATTTTGCATTTCCTTTGGAAATCAAGGTCTCAGAGTCTGGAGGAAGAGACGAGACACAGAATTCACATTGCTTGAGGTCCATTGTCAAGTTTCCACAGTCACTGGGGTGTCATGTCATCTGCTGGTGTTGGTCCACTGTGTTTTATCAAGCGCAGGGTCAATGCAGCTAGCTATCAGGAGATTTTGGAGCACTTCATGCTTCCGTCTGCTGAAAAGCTTTATGGAGATGAAGATTTCATTTTTCAGCATGACCTGGCACCTGCTCACAGTGCCAAAACCACTGGTAAATGGTTTACTGACCATGGTATTACTGTGCTCAGTTGGCCTGCCAACTCTTCTGACCTGAACCCCATAGAGAACCTGTGGGATATTGTGAAGAGAAAGTTGAGAGACACAAGACCCAACACTCTGGATGAGCTTAAGGCCGCTATCGAAGCATCCTGGGCCTCCATAACACCTCAGCAGTGCCACAGGCTGATTGCCTCCATGCCACGCTGCATTGAAGCAGTCATTCATGCAAAAGGATTCCCGACCAAGTATTGAGTGCATAACTGAACATGATTATTTAAAGGTTGGCGTTTTTTGTATTAAAAACACTTGTCTTTCATTGGTGGGATGAAATATGCTAATTTTTTGGGACAGGCATTTTGGGTTTTCATGAGCTGTATGCCATAATCATCAGTATTAAAACAATTAAAGACCTGAAATATTTCAGTTGGTGTGCAATGAATCTGAAATATATGAAAGTTTCATTTTTATCATTACATTATGGAAAATAATGACCTTTATCACAATATGCTAATTTTTTGAGAAGGACCTGTATATATGTATGCATAGTGTAGATGAACATATACCTGTGATATATTATCCATAAATTAAACGGATTCATTCATTTTTCTGGACTGAGTAATATCATGTGTTGAATTATTAAATGTGGACGGAAACGTGTTTATCTTTGACTCACCAACAACAGTGGGTCATTTATTTAAAAACGATTTAAACACATCACACATTTACATTGATTTGGCAAATTGATTTCAACAACAGCATAATTAATTAGCAAGCTTTCAGAGACCATAAGCCATAGTATCTGGGTTCAAGCTTTACAACAGACATTTCTGAAAATATCTGGATTAATTACTAGCAAAATAGAAGAGTTGAAAGATGGAAATGAAGTTTAAATGGAGAGGAAAAGATGGATGAGGGAAATGTGTCAGTATCAGGACGGCACGCTCCGTTGAGATCCCAGCTTCCTCCTCGGTACACTTAGGTGGTGTAAATCAACTCTTTACCTGTAGCAGGTGTCTCCACTGGTACGGAGTTCCATTTAACGCACCCTTTCAGCGTCTCCGTAGGAACAGCTGTGAATCGTCCGAAGTAGTGACGGTACTTGTTCGACACAAGTTCACCTCTCGGTTGGGCTCACATGAGTTGTGAGTCCGTCAGAGTTCCACTCAGATGTGGAAGATTGCATAATTCCCACGAGACTCGGAAGAACTCCGGATCATGTCTGGAACTCCTGTTCTCTCCAGCACTTCTCTGTTCGGTTTGCTCTCCGAACCGAACTCGACTGCGCTCGACTGCACTAGCTCTGGTTTGAACTAGGAAGTGCCGACATTTAAAGAGTTCTATTTCCGGTTCATTTGGGAAGTTTCTGATTGGTCGATTGACCAAACAGGGTGTGTTTTAGTGATGTAAGAGGTTATTAAAAGTCAAGGAAAAAGATTAAGTTTGTTTAAGAACAGACAGAAAATGTTTTTGAAGATTCCAGACTTCGTGGAGTCAACTCTCTCATATCTGCCTGAAAAAGTTAAACATGACATTTCTTTTTCAGTAAACTTGCAGTTGACCGAAACTTGACCTTTGACCAACTTCACAATTTGCTCATTGAAGACAGAAAATCAGACAATGCATCATTAACCTGATTTCTACTTTGAATGAGGATAAAAAATCACTAATACTGTTTCACAGTTGATTTAAAATGAGTAGTTCACTTCAACATTTGAAAATGGTTTGAACTAAACACAATTTGATTATCAAAACATTTGTAAAATAGTAATGATAATAGAAAAGAGAGTGTTCTTTCAATTGATCAATTCAAGAAAGAAAGTCTCAGGATGGGTCAACCTGTATTTCTGGATTCAAATCAATGAAATGACAGTTTCTGTCCCATAAGGTCCTTAAGGTCAGGATTTGACCTCAGGCCTAGTTCACTACACATAGTTATATGTATATATGTATGCATATATATGTATCCATATATATGTATATATGTATGCATATATATGTATATATGTATGCTTATTTACGGATATATGTATGCATATATATATGTATATATGTATATGTATATATGTATGAATATATGTATGTGTATATATGTATGTATATATGTATGTATATATATGTATATATGTATGTATATATATTTATATATGTTTGTATATATGTATGTATATATATATGTATGTATATATGTGTATATGTATTTGTATATATGTATGTATATATGTATATATGTATGTATGTATATATGTACATATATATGTATGCATATATATGTATATATGTATGCATATATATATGTATATATATGTATATATGTATGCATATATATATATGTGTATATATGTATGCATATATATGTATATATGTATGCATATTTATATGTATATATGTATGAATATTTATATGTATATATCAATCAATCAATCAACCTTTATTTATACAGGTAAAATCCCATTGAGCCTCGAGGACTCATTTACAAGAGAGACGTGATTTCAACAAAGAAAGATGACAACAATGGACAACAGCAACAACAATAAACAGTTATAAAAACTCACACTACAGTTTGTTTGTTTTTTTTAAATAATAGGATGGCTAAAAGGAAAAAGGTAACAAAACAAAAAACAGCTAGATTCCAAGACAAATGTAGAAAACTAAAAACAGGAACATGTCTGCATTGGACCCTGCCAGGTGTCCAACAGATTCTTAAAGACACTTAGAGAGGTCAAGGTCGAGAGCTTCAAATCTTTTTGTAAGATATTCCAGGAAACAGGAGCGGAGTAGGAGACGGCCCTTTTGCCTAGTTCAGTCCTCACTGAGGGAACACTGCAGGTAATAATGTCCTGAGAGCCCACTCCGTAGCTGCACTCACGCAGAGACATGTAGGAGGAGATGTATGAAGGCAACAGACCAAGAAGTGATTTAAAGATGAAAATGTACCAGTGAGAGAGTCTGCGTGAAGTTAATGATGTCCAGTTAACCAGTGAATACAGGGTGCAGTGGTGGGTACGATAATCACAGCCAGTTAGGAATCTTAGTGCACCATGATAGACAGCATCCAACATCTGCAGGGTTCTTGTAGGAGCGTTCATGTAAATAATATCACCAAAATCAATTGAGGGAAGGAAAGTCACAGATACAAGGCGTTTTCTAGCATTCAGGGTTAGACAGGATTTGTTTCTGAAAAAGAAACCCAGTTTAACTTTCAGTTTCTTTACCAAGTTTTCCACATGGAGCTTAAAAGAAAGATGTGAGTCGACCAAGATACCCAAATATTTATAGGAATCAACAAACTCAATGGGGACACCATTTGAGGATAAAATCGGAGGAAGAACTGCTGGGACCAACTTCCTATTTGAAAAAAGCATCCCTTTGGTTTTTTCGGCATTTAGGACAAGTTTGAGGCGGAACAAATCAGTCTGGATGTAGTTTTTTTTTTTCTTTTTTTTTTTGTGATGGCCTCCCTTCTCCCCTTACAGCCATCCTCTCCACACCATTATTATGAAATATTTATTATAGTGACTATCTAGTGTAGGTGTTGTTGTTTATTTTTTTTTATTTTTATTTTTTTTAATAGAATAGAAAGAAAGAAAAGACAAAGTAAGACTCCAAAATATAAGAAATATACACAAAGAGAGCACACGTCAAAACACCCGGCCACTGTCTGTTCACCTGCAAAGAACATGACAAAACACAGCAACAAAATACAAATGTATAAAGAACTTAAAATATTCATGGCTTTGCAGTAAGTTTCCATAAATATATATACCCATACCTACTCCTATATACATACATACATACATACACATGAATATACACTCACATACATATCTATATATCTACATTTAAAGCCTACATAAGCATCCCTGCTTCTATTTGTGTGTGGTTGTGAGCATGCATAAGTGTATAAGGCTTCTCTAATAGAACATTTATTAGTATGGATGTAGTTAAATGCAGATTTCAAAAGCTGGAAAGCCTTAGCAACTGTTTTAGCTCGACAATAAACAACTGCGTCGTCAGCATAGAAATGTATGGATGCATTAGGGATGTTTTTACCTACATTATGTATGTAGATTGTAAAGAGGGTGGGTCCTAAGACTGAGCCTTGTGGTACACCATTGTTGAATGTTAAATAACTGGAGGAAGTACCATTATGTTGAACACATTGCCTCCGGTCTGAAAGATAGTTAGAGAA
>NC_056512.1:10951733-10961580 GCF_014905685.2 Nematolebias whitei
ATATATATATATATATATATATATATATATGTATATATGTATGCATAAATATGTAAATATGTATGCATATATACATGCATATATGTATGAATATATATGTATGTATATATCACAGTTAATTTAAAATGAGTAGTTCACTTCAACATTTAAAATGGTTTGAACTAACGCACTTTGATTATCAAGACATTTGTAAGATAGTAATGATAATAGAAAAAGAGAGTGTTCTTTCAATTGATCAGTGCAGGACACTCAGAAAGTCTCTGGATGGACTTGATTTTGTGTTTCTGGACTCAAATCAATGAAATACAGTTCTTGTCCCAGGAAGGCCCTGAAGGTCAGGATTTGACCTGAGGCTTAGTTCACTACAGTCCCCCCTTTGGAAATCATCGCCTGTCCATGGGGATGAATTCCAACATGAACTTACGCCTTCGAATGTCCTTGAGCTTGATGTAATCCAGCAAGGAAAACAAAAGTCAAAAGAGGTAATCCCACAATGTTTTTGGTAATTCCATTGTGTTGATGGTAATTCCATAATGTTGTTGGTAATTCCATTGTAGCAATGCTTTAACCCCTAGGAAACAGAGTCTGTAATCCATTGGAAAAGTCATATAATCCACAACGGTAAATCCACAACGAATGGAGGTGTTGATTGATCAGCATACAGAGGGGTTCCCTTGGATTGAACTGAAGATGTGGCCACTGGATGAAGAGTGGAGACCAACGTCAGGTTTGCAGGTCTCCTCCAGCGAAGGTCGTCTCTGAGCGACGTCCAGGGTGCCGTTCTGGTTCAATGTGTCATGCAATTATGTGGTTTAAGGTGGGCTTATGAAGGGGATTTTACATAAGGCCTTAACCTATATGCACCTGGTGTGTAAGCTATTATGATTGGGAACAGCTATAGCTACCAGTTAAGGGTGGAACATGCTGAAAAGGGTAGTTATAGGGGTTTATACCTATAGAAGGGTGTTCCAAACTATTTTTCCATTTCTAACTTGGTTTAAGTTAGCTTTACATGGCAAAATATAGTTTGGTTCAATTGTCTGTTGTCTTTTAGACGAAGACTTGAGATTGGGTGTTTGGTTTCCCCATAAATGTTTTTGGAGTCTATGGCGAGACTCATCAAAAAGAATTAGCTATCCCCCCGAATAGAATTGTTCGAGTAGGTTCGGCTTAAGCGTTGTGAGACCAATGTAGATTATGGTACTTAAGGTAGCATTAATCTACATTGACTCCCACGCAAAGATTGCATTTTAACAAATGAACTACATGTTGGCATACTTAAAGGCCTCTTAGTCTCTAACTTAACTACACACAAAATTCATTCTTGCTTGGGGTGTTCACAAACAATACCAAAAACCAATTAAATGATGTCTCAACATCGACAAAAACAGTGACTAAGCAACCAGTAAAACAATGTTTCAACATTGACAAAAGTAGTGATTAAGCAACTAGAAAACGACGTTTCGGTGCGCCACTCACTCTGAATGTCAGATTTGATCACGTTATCGCGTCTGGTAACATTATCCTAACTGGCGTCACCCCCCCCCTTCGGTCATGGGAGACCGCGAACACGGGTGAGGACGTTGCTCCATGAGCTACAGTTAGGCTGTCCTTGAGTAGTTTTAACTGTTTGCGCAGCTGAAAGAGGACTTTAAGGTCTGGATTGGAATCCAGTTCGACTGTCGATGGAGTGTATTTGTCTGGGTCAGTCAGATACAGTATCATCGAGTTAATTGCAGGATCCAACTTCTGAAGTTGGATGATGTCTGGGTCAGGTGAGAATGACTTTTCATATTTTAAAAGAACTTGGCGAAGTTTGTCTCTTTCTTCATCAGATGTCAGAGCGTCGGCTTGGGCGACCACCTGATCTATCTGTGATGAGACTGATAAGGGTTCTTGCTCTTTGGGGAGCTCCAACGAATCCCTTTCTGAGTCGTCGGACCTGTGTATGGGTAAGACACCATAGGTTTGAGGCCCTTGGTCGACATCATCGGTTGAGAAAAGAGCTATGGCCTGTGTTGGTTTTGTGAACCATACTGGTCCAGCTTCTTGACTCGGTACCAGGTTATCTGGGAGTCTTCCCAGAAATGGAATGCCTAGTTCAAAATCATGAAAATCAGTGGAAATCAACCATCCTAGCATAGTGTTTTTTGGGATCAGCACCTCATCCATGCCTGTGTTACACACAGCAATAGATGTGGTCCTGGAGTCAAGGCTCACTTGGTTCGTGGCTTCCACGGACAGTCCCAAGTTGAAAAATGCAGGAGAAGGTTGAAAATATGCCTGTTTATGGCTAATAGCTTGTCCAGCTATGATGTGGATTCGCACCATTAGGTTAATTACCTGAGGTGGTACTGTGGTGGTTTGGTTGCTAGCAACCTGGCAGGCCTCTGGAATGGTCTGCCCAGCCTTAAGGTTTGCTGTGTCTAGCACAGGAGAATCCTTTGTGGCTGGTTTTAGGGACCACAGCACCTTGTTGATGGTGTCCACATGGACACCCAACCTTACCAAAATGTCAGAGCCTATGTAGGTTGCATGTGGTAAGTTTTGGATCATGAGAAACGGGTGAACCAGTTCTCGTTGGTTCCAGTTCAGTTTTAGGTTAATGACTCCTTCTGCGGTCATCACCTGTGAACTATTGGGAACTAATGGAAAGCGGAAAGCTTTTTTAATTAGTTCTAGACCAACGTGTTTGTGAACCAAGGTTTCATAGAAAGCTTGGTTAATTGCTGATTTATCTGTCCACAAAGACAGAACAGCATCGTTGGTGTGGGACCCTTGGATCTCTACACCTTTAACTACCAGTGGTAGGTAGTGTTTGGTGGACTCTGACTGTTTCAGCTCACAGAGGAGGCTGTCTTGTTGGGTCAGAGTTTGGACCACTGGACGGGTCTCTTTGGTTTCACATGATTTCAGAGGAGTACTCACCGGGCTCGTGTCCTCGGCTGAGGAGTCCTTTGCGCCTTCCGCGGTACCTGCTGTTAGGCAGTTTGTGTTACACTCCGGAGGCATATCTATTGGCAGTGGTTTGCTCACCTTGACCCACATCGTTTGATCACCATAATCTATAATCGCGTCGAAGCGATTTATAAAATCCTGGCCGACCAAAAATGGGAATGAGTCAACACGAGACACGTGTACCGGGTGGTATAGTGTCATTCTGCCAACCTGCATGTGAACCATTGCTACAGCTGTCAGGGTTGTCCTCTTCTCTGAGAGACCCTGCATTTCTATAGCACATTCAGTGAGAGGTATTATCCTGTTAACACCGGCAGCGGCTGTCCTCAGCTCCTCGAACAGTTTAGCTGACATAATTGTTATGTCTGCCCCACCGTCCAGGAGTGCTTCGTGTGTGAGGACACCTTCGAGTGTCACTGACAGGTACGCCTTTTTGGCGACCCCCCTTCTGATAAGGTTACACAGAAACCTCTTGGGTTTTTTCTGACGCTTCTTCACACGTTCAGCCTTGTCTGTGTAATCTTGGTTTGTCTGAACCGTCAGCACAGCAGTAGCTGTTTCTGAGTGTTCAGCTTGCGATGACTCATCGTTTGTGTGTGTGTTTACCCCCCTTCTTCCGATGAGGGGTTGTTGGAGGCAACAACAACAATGTCTTGGTGTGTTTCACCGACATCTGTAATGTTGTCACTCGCGCCCTCAGATGTAATAGTGATTACATCACTGCATAGTGCTCCAGGTTGGTTTCCCATTTCAGCGTGTTTCAAAGTTTCTAACAACCTGCGTAATTTCTCTGTCTCTTCTGAGCTCAGAGGTGTAGGGCCTTGTTTCTGGAACTTTTGTGATTTTTTCGCCTCGGTTCGTTTCGTCCGAGGTGGGGGAGGGTTAGGTACGTCTTTTGGGGGTTCCTTTTCGGACTTCCCCTGATAATATGGGTCACCTCTGTTCCCATATCTTTGCGTCCTACGCACACCCCATTTACGATAATCACGTTCATCCTCTGAAAGAGGAGCTTTTTTGTCCCAGCGTGCACCTTCATTACGCGGTTTGTTAGTTTGAAAATACTGCTTTTTCTCGCCTTTTTTAGGAGGAGGGGTCAATGCACGCCGTCCTTCCAATTCTAGGGAGTGGGGTTTAACCTTTATACCAGGAAACACCTCTATGGGCGTCTTAGCATGAGAACATGCCTCAAACACATTCACAGCACACTGTTTAATCTCATTGATGGATTTTTCTCTGAAATTTGCCATCATCTGCACTGACATGCGTATGTCAGTGTGGAAGTTTTTGCTGAAAACAAATTTAAAACCTTCTTCCTCCTCCATTCCGGTTTCATTTCTGTAACCAAAATAAGCTTGGAAGATTCTTTTGTAATAGACTTTTGGATGTTCATGCTTGCCTTGCGTGACCTTGTCAGCAGCTGGGAAACCAGCAGGTCCCGTGCAGGGGTCGTACTCTCTGATCAAAGCTTCACACAGAAGGTTGTAATCCCTTCTCGTTGCATCAGGTAGACGCTCGATGAAGGTGAACACCTCTCTGTCCGAAGTGAGCCTTATCAGACTGATTTTATCCTCAACCGTAGCATTAGGATAACCACCCAGTCTGAATTCAAGGTCTTTGAGATACGCTTTTGTTCCAGTTGAACCCATTGGTCCCGGTACAAAGCGTTGTACATATTTTGAGAGTTTTTGAAGATCATCTATTGAAAGAGGAAGTTTCAGTGCTCTCTGTTGCCTGTTTGGTAGTGGAAACCTGTTCAGGTCTGTCTCTACCACTTTAGGTATGGATGGAGGTGTGTGTGATGTAAGGAGATTTGGGTCTGAAGCCCAGTGTGTCTCCACATTCTGTCCATGCCTCTCACCATATTTCCTTTCTGCATGGCAAAGTTGTGTTTTAAGCACGTCTATCTCAGCTTTGCAACGGGAAACTTGTGACATTGTCTCGCCGTGCTCCCGTCTTAATGCAAAGTATGCTGTGGAAAACAGTTCTTTAGCATCCCTGGCTTCAGTTAGTGATACATTAAGTGACTGTACTTTGCTGTTCAGTGAATCAATTTCTGCACGTTCGTCTTGCTGTGATTGAAACATCTCTTCAAGATGTTTTTTAGTGAGGACCTCTTGTTCACTTTTAAATTGAAGTAAGTGTTCTTCAATTTCCTGAACCACCTCTTTTTCGCTGTTTAACCTTATTGCAAGGTCATCAGCCTTCTCTACCACTGCATAGAATGATGCTTTCAGTAAAATTGCCAATTTAGCCAGCTTTTCATAGCTTGACTTTGTTATGTCTGTAGAGGTCACACTCTCTGCAACCTCCTTCAGCTCGTCCAATAACTCTTTTGAGTTCATGCTGTCCACCCGTTCACCATATGGATGTAAGGAGGCTGTGAGCAGCGTCAACGCTCCCTCTAAACAGTCCTTCATCTCACAAGGATCAAAATCCTTTTCTATCACACTTGCCATGGTTATTCACTGTGCAGCCTTATCTTGTAAACAGTTGCCAACTTCAGATTATTTTAACAGGTAAATGTTTGTATTCAAGTAAGCAGTGAGTCACACACTATTTTAAGCTCTGGATTTACTCAAAAGTACTGTCATAAGTCAACTTATTCAAATGTGGGCACCTATTTGTAGGTTTTACCCCAATTCATGAATATTCTTAAGTAAATGCTTCTCTGGCAGTGTTACTTAACGCGCTTATTTTTAACAGATACAAGAACCAGGCCTCTCAGTGATATTCACTCTAAAGCACTTAACATTAAATAAACCTACAATTTTTCAAAAAGTTTCACGCAACTTTAGTTTTTAAACGCGTTCTTAAGCCGTTCTTTTCCAGAAATTCGCTATTTTAAACAGTTACTCATTAACCCAGGTTGGGTGAAAAGAGAAAAGAAAAAAAATGATGAGATTATCAGTTCCTCTTCAGGAAAACTGTTATACTCCTCTTTCAACAGCAGGTGGCGGTGTAAGCTTATTTATACCAACAGGAGTCTAAAGGGTCAACGTTTTCCTCTTCTCCTACCATTATCTTCTATTTAAAAATTAAATAGGAAGATGTGGTGTTTTAGGTGGTAAAATAAATCAGAAAAGTTTCCTTTTTCTGATATAATTACTCTTATTTAGTGTTCTAGCAATTAAACGTGTATTATCTTTTCAGCAAATGAGTAAACTTTATCAACTCTGTGAATATCTGGACTGTATCTTTAAAAAGTTTCTAATTTTTCATTTTGCACCTCCGTTTGAGGAATTATCAGTGAATGAAAAATGTCTTGATAAATGCCTTTCTGGCATAAATACCTTAATCACTTTTTAAATGCAAGATAACAGTAATAATTCAGCTTGAAGAACGTTTATTAACCCAAAAATGCTTCTGACAGAAATAAACACGTTTAATTTCACCAAAAATATCCTAAAAACGAAGTGAAACTGTGATTTCAAGTTTCCAACAGGAGGTGGTGGTGTAAGCTTATTTATACCAGCAGGAGTCTGACAACTTCCTGTGGATCGTTCGTTGACATCCTGTTGTTAGCCGCTTAGCTTAAAATTAGCATCGGCTAAACTCGGTTAAATCAACATTTCTGAACGGATTTAAAGCTTAAACGTGGCGTTGTTTCAACAAGCATGACTTTTTTGCATGAAACATGAGTTTTGTGGGACATGTGACAGCTCCATTTAGTGATTTTAAGCACAGAAAAGGCTTCGGTTGAACCGAGACTCATTTCCGGGTCACGTGACTGAATCAACCAATCAGAACAGCAACGGGGGTGGGCTTTACAACCCGACATCAGAGGAAGTGACGACAGACACGTCTCTCAGCGAATCAGGGCGTTTCAAACAACGGTTTTCGACCAATCGCTGCTCGCTATTTCAGCTAGCGTGTTAGCATTTAGCTTGAACATTCCGGTCAACTTTCGTCATGAAAACTTTCAAAATGCACTATTTTCTGTTAAAAATGTGGTTAATCAACTCTCAAACGCTTACTGAGACGGCGCTCAGTCCTTAAAAACGTCTCTCCATCCATTTAAAACACTCGTTCAAACTTATCAGAACCGAGCCGGAGCAGAACCCCCAGTCCGTTTAAACAGAATCCACGTTTTCATAGCTCATCAACTTTGTCACACAACAGACGTACATTTCAGCTTTAAAATGAAACCCATTGACTTTATTTTTAGCTTTCAAAACACCACAGCAACAGAACATTGCTGTATTTTCTCTGAGCACCGCAGCTGCAACATGCTTCGTTTCACACAGCAACCTGCACTCTTTACGCCAACATGATAAATTCAATTGTTACACAAATAACAGTCCATTTATGATACCGTACGAGGCCACCAGTTGTAGATGAACATATATCTGTGATATATTATCCATAAATTAAACGGATTCATTCATTTTTCTGGACTGAATAATATCGTGCATTGAAATTAAATGTGACGTGAGACGTTAATTTTCTTTGACCTATCAAATGAATGCGGTCATTTATTAACAGAATCAAAGTTTAACATCACACATTTACATTAATTTGGCAAATTGATTTCAACAACAGCTTAATTAATTAGCTTTATAGTTAGAAAACCATACGGCCATGGTTTCCTCACTTCAAGCATTACAACAGACATTTCTGAAAATATCTGGATTAATTACTAGCAAGATAAAAGAGTTTAAAGATGGAAATGAAGTTTAAATTGAGAGAGATGGGTGAGGGAATTTGTCTGTCATAACCAGAACAACACGCTCCTTTGGACCCAGCTTAACCAACGGTACACTTTGCGGTTGAAGATCGACTCTTTTACCTTTGCAGACGATAGTTCGGCCTCGGTGTAGAGTTGTCTTTCAACGCTTTACAGCGTCTCCGTAAGGATAGTAGGGAACCGTTCGGAGTCGTGAGATCATCCCAGAACAGACTTCTTCATAGTTCCTCTGAACTTCTCTCGTTCAGCTCAGTTGCAGTTGTTCTCCAGCATTCTGAACTCTGCATTCTCTCTCCGCACTCTCTCGCACTCTCCCGGAACTCTATTCCAGCATTCTCCGTAGAACTAGGAAGTGTTGAACCTTTTAAAGAGTTCTGTTTCCGGTTCATTTGAGAACTTCCTGATTGGTCGATCGACCAAACAGGGGTGTGTTTTAGTGATGTAAGAGGTTATTAAAAGTCAAGGGAAAAAGATTAGATTGTTTAAGAACAGACAGAAGATGTTATGAAGAACCCGCGACTTTGTGGAGTCAATTCTCTCATATCTGTCTGAAAAAGTTAAACATGGCATTTCTTTTCCAGTAAACTTGCAGTTGACCGAAACTTGACCTTTGACCAACTTACACTTGCTCATTTCAGACAGAAGATCAAGAAAAATGAATAATTACTCTGTAACAGACCTTAACTTGATTTCTACTTTGAATGAGAATTAAAAATCATTATTACTGTTTCACAGTTGATTTAAAATGAGTAGTTCACTTCAACATTTAAAATGGTTTGAACTAACGCACTTTGATTATCAAGACATTTGTAAGATAGTAATGATAATAGAAAAAGAGAGTGTTCTTTCAATTGATCAGTGCAGGACACTTAGAAAGTCTCTGGATGAGCTTAATTTGTGTTTCTGGACCCAAATCAATGAAATAACATTTCCTTTTCCAGGAAGGCCCTCAGGGTCAGGACTTGACCTGAGGCTTAGTTCACTACATATGTATATATATGTATGTATATATGTATATATATGTATGTATATATGTATATATGTATGTATATATATATGTATGTATATATATGTATGTATATATATATATGTATGTATATATGTTTATATGTATATATGTATGTATATATGTATATATGTATGTATGTATGTATATATGTATATATATGTATGTATATATGTACATATATGTATGTATATATGTATGCATATATATGTATTTATTTATGTATGTATGTATTCATTTATATGTATTTCTATATGTATATATGTATGCATATATATGTATTTATATATATGTATATATGTATGCATATAAATTTATATATGTATGCATGTATATATATATATATGTATGCATATATATGTATGCATACATACATGTATGTATATGTATGTGTATATGTATACATATATGTATGTATATGTATGTGTATATGTATACATATATGTATGTATATGTATGTATATATGTATATGTATATATTTATGCATCTATATGTATGTATATATTTATATATGTATGCATATCTATGTAAATATGTATGCATATTTATATGTATATATGTATGCATATTTACATGTACAGATCCTTCTAAAAAAATTAGCATATTGTGATAAAGGTCATTATTTTCCATAATGTAATGATAAAAATGAAACTTTCATATATTTCAGATTCATTGCACACCAACTGAAATATTTCAGGTCTTTAATTGTTTTAATACCGATGATTATGGCATACAGCTCATGACAACCCAAAATGCCTGTCCCAAAAAATTAGCATATCATGAAAAGGTTCTCTAAACAAGCTATTATCCTAACCATCTGAATCAACGACGTAACTCTAAACACCTGCAAAAGATTCATGAGGCTTTTAAAAACTCCCAGCCTTGTTCATTACTCAAAACCGCAATCATGGGTAAGACTGCCGACCTGACTGCTGTCCAGAAGGCCATCATTGACACCCTCAAGAAAGAGGGTAAGACACAGAAAGAAATTGCTGAACGAATAGGCTGTTCCCAGAGTGCTGTATCAAGGCACCTCAGTGGGAAGTCTGTGGGAAGGGAAAAGTGTGGCAGAAAACGCTGCACAACGAGAAGAGGTGACCGGACCCTGAGGAGGATTGTGGAGAAGGGCCGATTCCAGACCTTGGGGGACCTGCGGAAGCAGTGGACTGAGTCTGGAGTAGAAACATCCAGAGCCACC
>NC_056512.1:10961680-10965448 GCF_014905685.2 Nematolebias whitei
TTTGCTTTTTTGAATGTCCAGAGGACCAGATTTAACTTTTTTGGATTTTTCTACCTGGATTATTGAGCATGCATCAGGATATATTATGTTAAATTTGCACCTAATTTATAGATTTAATAAGCCGTTAGTAGTTAATTTTTACTCACCCAATTTGAACAAATGCTCCTTTTGTGGGTCGTTCAAAATTCCATTCAACTGCTGTTATAAATCTCTTAGTGTCTTTTAAGTGTTTTTTTTTTTTAATCAGATCTTTAAATTAAAAGTCAAGTCTTAGCCAAGCAGTAACAGACGTAACAGACGTCTGTTTAAACCCAAATGTTAACTTTTGGCCTGCAGTGATCATGCCGGGACGTTAGTTGGCGCTGTGGTCCTGTATCTCCGGTTACGCATGCGCACTACTGCGAGTTGCACTTCCTGTGTAGCTAACGTTTAGCTAACCAGTCGGTGAAGGTGATGACAAGGGCGGATGCTGTTTGTTGGTTTTATGGAGAGAAAGCGACGGTTTGTGACGGCGAACGGACCGTTTATCCACTCAAATTCAACTCGGTCAACTGGTGGAGCCGAAAACAAGCCATAGATGTTGGACTTTAACAACTTCGTAGCGGATTTATCGCAGGTACAGTAGTACTCGGCCTTTACTTTTAAGCAATATTCAATTTGAATTTATTAACTCATATATATATTTTCTTCTTCTCCTGTTTTATGTTTCGTGACACACATTTGGTGTGTCGGTTCTGGTCGAGTTGGAGTGGCGGATAGGATGGGGCAGCTGTGAACCGACGGGGCCTAATCTGGTTCCAGCAAATCTTCGCCTCAATGAGTGGGTTCTAATGTAACTATCAGTGTCTGTGTGGTTAGTGTTGTTTAATAAAACCAGAAAAAGATAAAGGTGAATCTGTTTCAGTTATTTTTTATTAAGTGTGGTTTGGTTTCAAAGGTCAGCGATATTCTCTTGACATGAAGTGAATCTAAACAGTTTAAAGGGACATTTCAGAATTTTTTATAAATTGGGTTTTGGTACAAGATTATAAACAGTAGCCATCTTACCCGATGTAGATGGCTTATAAAACCAATGTCAATTTCTATTTTTCAACATCATGCAGTATTTTTTTTAATCTAAATTCAGATAACTTGTTTTTAGAGTGTCATACTTCTTAAAACTTTAGTGCCACATGACGTTCGTGAGCGTGTGTGTTTGTGCGTGTGTGGTTATCACACAAGAGGGAGTTCATGCGTGTGTTTGGTCTCCCAAACCGAGAGCCAGCAACACCACAGATAACAGAAAAAGTCAGCCGTACGCTTGAAAGACATTATAGAAAAAAAAAAAAACCATAGTGTTCAGTTATCTGTAAACATATTACTCAATAAGCTTTACCAGGCGAAGTAGACAAGGTATTTTAGCGTTTTTTCTTATGCAGTTAGTGGGTGTTATCTTTTTTCTGACAAACAAAGCTGCAGTCTTTGTTCCCCAGATGAAAAAGATTCACTTAACCCAAACTCAGTTAAAAAAATAAAAAGTTGTGAGCAAATCTGGTTTGGGTCCCATCTGTTAGTACAGCCAAGGATCCTCCATAGGATCAGTCACTTTGAACATACACACAGACAGACAGTCACACATAGACAGATAGGAGTTTTGCACGTGTCTCACAATTTTTTCAGAATAAATGCCGGCTTATGAGTCCCTACATATCCAATTGTATTTGCTTGACTCTGTCCCACACTATTTTCGTGAGTGGCTGTCTGGAATTCTCGTCTTTGTTGACCAGCTGCGTCAACTGTTCATCTAGTTCTCTCCTTCTTGCTCCGTCTCTCGCATAAACTCGATTGATTACCGCTACTACCTGATTTGATTGTTTTTTCACGGTTTTATATATCATATTACTCTGCTCGAGGGGCTCCATCTCTCATTCAGCATATACCACTCATACGGCCCTCAAACTTTATTTTGTAATCCTTTCACTCCATGAGCTGCTGACCGCGCGTTGATCAGAGCACACACAAGCCTCGACCCAAAACAGTGTCAGCTTCTTGTTGCACCGCTCAAACACTGATCAGATTTGCTCGTTTATTCACGCACAGAGATGAGCCTCCTCGTTTCACACACACACACACACACACACACACACACACACAGACAGTCGAGTCTGCGCGTCTCCCCTCTGTTTCCTCGTTCTTTAAACAACACTATATTTTCTTCACTCCTTTTTATACATTTTAATTGTTTGAATATTTTCCATCGCCTCGTGGGCGGAGTTTTAAATTTTGAGTTATTTTTGCATCGCCTCGTGGACGGAGTTTTAAATTTTTAGTTTTTTTGCATCGCCTCGTGGACGGAGTTTTAAATTTTGAGTTATTTTTGCATTGCCTCGTGGACGGAGTTTTAAATTTTGAGGTTTTTTTGCATCGCCTCGTGGACGGAGTTTTAAATTTTGAGGTTTTTTTGCATCGCCTCGTGGACGGAGTTTTAAATTTTGAGGGTTTTTTTGCATCGCCTCGTGGACAGAGTTTTAAATTTTGAGTTTTTTATTTATTTATTTCTTTTTAGCGTGATTTCTCCTCTTATAAATTTTTCCACGGTCCCCGACTCGCGTTTTATTCCTAGTTTTATTCGCCAATTCCGTCCGTTTAAGGGGTCCCTCAATTCCCCAGCCCGACATCAGCTGAGATACGTGACCCAGTCTCGTTTAACTACCGGCCCGTCGACCAATAGGAGGCGCGCTACTGCAGAGATACTACTAGGATTTTTTTTCTTCCCTTATTTCTGTTTTTTGGCCTTCTTATTCTCTTTTTATCTCTTTGGCCTTCTTACTCTCTTTTTTCTCTTTGGCCTTCTTACTCTCTTTTTTATCTCTTATCTTCACTTTTCTCTTTGACCTAAGTCTTAGCGCTTCTCTTTGTTATTTGTACTCTATTATCCTATTTTTCTGCACACTTTAAGCTCCGTGCTCAATGCCTCTAGTTATTATATTAACATTTAGCTGCTATTCTTCCTTTATTTCAGGAGACAGAACCCACCATGCTCATCCAGAGGCTTCAATTTGGTTTACGGCCAAATAGCGGAGTTTTTGGGCCTTTCGGCCAACTTAGGTAACCCGCTTACCTGTTTTAATGTAGGCCCCTCTCCCCTCTGGATGCGAACGGCCGCTCTGCTCATGGGTCGAATCTCACCGCTCCTCGTGTGCTTGAAGATCATCACGTCGGGGTCACCATCTGAAGGATTTTGGGGTGTTCAAATGACCCGAGCACAGAATTTCAGGAGCACTTCACCTTAGTATAAAAGATTTAATTGAGACAAAGTTAAAGTATGCAGATATTACATGTAATCAGAGTGTAGTCTGAGGAACAAAATCAGAGTGAACCTTGCCTGGTCAATCAGCCGATGTTTGTTCAACCAAACTTTGTGTCCGAGCGAGATTTATAGGTTGCTCATGTCCCACCCTTTCGGGTTCGGACAGACTTATGATTGGATGTGAAAATCTCTTGATAGTCCGAGTGACACCCTGTTCAGCCACTCAGGAGCAGATTTTATCACCAGGGTTACTCCGAAAGCCCCAGACGGCCTCGCTCATTCTTCCACTGATAAGGGTTGATTTACGAGCTTTGTTTTGGAACACAGGACACTTACTCTGGCTCTCGTCTGTGTAAAGCTTTAAAACACGTTTTCTGTGTGTCTGAACTATTATTAATGTGAGAGCATAAATACTCCATCTGTTTTAAGAATAAAGTATATGAATGTTTGTGTTTTAGCGTTATTTATGTTTAATCAAT
>NC_056512.1:10965458-10970146 GCF_014905685.2 Nematolebias whitei
AAAGTATATGAATGTTTGTGTTTTAGCGTTATTTATGTTTAATCAATATGTACGCCGTGTGTCACATTGCTGGGCCCTCACTCTCAGCTGCTCTGCTCAGATGAACAAAGAAGGATCGTTTCCTGCTGCACTAACAAGTGTCTTACCTGTCTCTGTTTCCCTCAGAATTATACAAATGTGAACTTGTATGATTATCCTTAGCACTTGTGAGATTATATATAACATGAAGTAATTAGTGTATGATTATACCCGCACACACCTTGTAGAAAATGCATCATTTCACATCATCAGAGAAATGTCAAGGCTTGTCAAAAGATATAAAAATATCAAATCCAACACACCCTCTTTTGGTCTCCCCATATTTATGGGAGTCCACACCACGTATGATTTGATTTTACAGATATTTTGATTCTGCCCCCTTCAGGTGAACTATGAACTATCATTTTAGCACAAGGGATAATACCAATCATCAAAACACAAAAAATAATAAGAATTGCAGTCAGGGGGGCCAAAATCTTTAGCACAATCTGACTCCAGAGCCGCTCGTGAACCAAGACAGAAACTTCCAGGATCCTGGAGAAGGATCCTCACTCTTAGCCTTTTGCAGCACATTAAGTTGGTTCAAGGCTTTGGTCACCCTGGCCTGGGGGTCGTGTCCGGTCTCATCCGGAACATAGGTGCAACAGGTGTCTAAAACGTGATGATTATACAGCTTGACACTTGTCAGGAGGCTGTGAGCCCACTGCCTTCCGAGAAGCGTCCTGCAGGTGACGATAGACACAAATAGGAATTGTTCCTCTGGGGTTCATTCTACTAATTGACTCAGCACCACTACCTGAGATGATTGCATCAGGGAGTACCTGCGAGTTTTACAACGATGTGGATCTTTAACATAACGGTACCCGCTGTTCATTTGAAAACTATGAGACAGATTCAATGACAGATTATCCACCTCATTCACTTCAGTGTTTAGGGTCGCTGCGTTTGACCCTTAGTTGTTGATGCTGGCAGCGGGAGTGACCTGGAATTACACAGTATTATTCACACTGAAAAATTATGGAAGTGAGTAACACTGTCACCACACCCAATATTATTGTAATCCTCCAGGGGTTCTGGAACAGACCCATGGTGTAACACATCAAAACCTGTGAAAAATACCAATGAGTAAACCTTAGAAGTTAATTAAAATACTACCAAACTACTGGAAGATAAAATTCGAAATGAGTAAACGATTAAACCACTAGTTATAAAACAACTCATAAAACACTCAAAAATAGCCAAAATTGACCCCTGAAAATTGAGAAATACCAAAAGATTGACCTCTCTTTCAAATACCTCAAAGAATTTTAGAATGTTTATGATGTTCAATTGAATGGAGTAAAATTTTGAATATTTAGAGTTCTCAATTGAATTCACCGACCCTTTTAAAAGCTCTGGTTTGCTTCCTCAGAATGACTGAAAGAAAAGATAAACACTCATTAAACACTCCTAGCTAGTAGGTCTTCTGTGCTTGAGCTTGCGGTGGGTGGCCTTGTTCGTCCACAAGGGTCCTTTTGGTGCTCAGCGGGATTCGGCCCGTGGAGATGTCTTCATGTAAAGTCCTCAGAAACTTTATCAGTCTGATCAGACGTTCTAACTGACTGTGTGTGCAGATGGGTCAACCCTATATCAGTGTGTCGCGTCTTCGTTTCTTCACGGTCAGGGCTGGGAATTTTCTTTCCTTCCCCGTTCCACCTGTCTGACCGACTTAGGCAGAGCGGAGACTCCTTCTCCAAATTTTGCTGCTGCCTTTTTCAACAAGGGACAAAGAATGAACTCCCACGAAGTTCAGTTCACCTCCTCCAGATGCCGTGGGGATCTTTACTCCTGCAGTTCCAGCAGGTCTGATTCAACTTCTTTCAGCGAGCGGTGGGGTTCTTCAGCCGGTGAACATTGACTGACATGAAACCACGTGGAGCCTTTTCCTTTCAGACGTACTGCGTGTGAGGTACAGTCTTTGATCTCGTACGGCCCTGTCCACCTTGGTTCTGTCCACTTACGTTTCACCATTCTCAGTAGGACCCAGTTTGAAGTGAGACTCGCCGGCTCCTCCTCCTGAGGAGTACTGGAATCTGGAATCTGTTGAGCAAAGCTGGACAACAAAGCTCTGAGTCTCCTATAATACATCTTGTGTGACATGTTCATTACCCGTTCCGAGGGCCACTCGAGATTTTGCTGAGGCCCAGGGAAAGATTTCCGGTTGTTAATTCATGAGGGGTGAAACCTGTACCCATATAAAGTCAAGTCAAGTTAATATATCTAAAAACATAGATCCACCACATTTTCATTGTTCTCCTGGGTCTAAAAAAGGTAAAAAAAAAAAAAAAAGTCTACCAAAAGTCTACGAAGGTCTCAGAAAAGTCTACAGAAAAAGGGGCGTCCCCCTAAGAGAACCGTCCTGTACACATAAAAGTGAGATTCTTTGGTTATCAAGATCTCTAATTTACACAAATGATGAAGCATCCTTCAATTTTCTCAAAAAGCATCCTTCAATTTTGTTGTGAAGTTGATCAAATTTGTTGATAAAATTTGTATATTAGCATCTCTTTTTAATTTTCTAGCAAGGCAAATCTATTATATCAGTACATCAATCACTATATTCCTCCCCCATTTTTCTGAAACAGTACACCAGTGTGCCTTGTTTCAGAAACATTGAAGTAAAGTTTTCCCGTTTTGGTTGTTGGTTAATAAGATTCCCGTTTTGTATTTGCACAAACGACTGTTTATGTGTGAACCGAATCATCCCCTGTACATGATAATTTATTTATGTATTTATTTTCCAAATTAGCGCTCTCAAGGAAATGTGAGATCAACCACAGTTCAGATTTTCCAGCTCATATTGAAGACCAACATTTGTTACCCAAAAAGAATACAAACAACACTTTTTCATTCTTGTCCCTGAGTCCTTAGTCTAATCTGTAAAGACAAAGTGAGCCCAATGGAAAAGCCAATAATTTGTTCAGGGGTAACCTTATTCATTTTTGATATAAGATTGTAAAATTATAAATCTCTTCTTTTTGTCTAAAAGCCATTGAACTAGGCAGGTGTCCCAAGTGACCACAATACTACTTTTCAAAATCAAAATTTTGTTGTAATGTTTGAAAAATGTATCTATGTGGGTGCATTTATGTCAGAGCGACATGCAGCATCTATCCTGGATCCGGAGTGAACGCACCACCGTACATCACATGCAAAAGTCGACACTCAAATCCAGACGTATAGTGACAGCCCACTTCAGGTTCTCTCCAGTGTGACTTTGGAGATACTGCAAGTTCAGAGTTCAAGAGTTCATCATGATGTTAGTCCAGCTCCCCCCTCCTGGACAAAAATGCAGGTCCACAGACATAAGCATTTGTTTCAGTTCAAGTCCATGTGCTCCAAACTTAGATTTTTGTTGTTGTTGTTTGGTCGCAGAACAGGATGTGGTCTCATAAAGTCACAAGTTCTTGTCAGCCTAGTTTTTCATCAACCCTGCACATGTGATACACTCCTGGGCATTTCAGAACCAGTCCAAGATGTCAAACTGCAACTTGCATGTGGGTTTTCAGCAACCTATATGAACAATTGTGCATTATGTGTCATCAGAACATCCCTCCTAGTTCAAGAACTCACTCAGTTCAACTTTTTCTTAATTTAAGATTAGCTTAAAAATAAAGTAATCCAATTAAATCCTGATATTATTCTTAATTTATTTATTTATAGCTCTAAACCAAACAAAAGTTGTCTCAGGGCACTTAACAGAAACAGTCTTAAATAGCAAAATCAACTACACAAATAAAGGGCAGCACGGTGGTGCAACTGGTAGAGCTGCTGCCTCTCAGCGAGCAGGTCCTTGGTTCAAACCCCGGTCCAGGGGCCTTTCTGGGTGGAGTTTGCATGTTCTCTCCGTGCATGCGTGGGTTTTCTCCGGGTGCTCCGGTTTCCTCCCACAGACCAAAAACATGCATGTTAGGCTAATTGGTAACTCTAAATTGTCCCTAGGTGTGAGTGAGAGAGTGAATGGTTGTTTGTGTTGTTTGTCTCTATGTGGCCCTGTGATGGACTTGCGACCCATCCAGGGTGTACCCCGCCCCTCGCACAGTGATTGCTGGACATGGGCACCAGCGACCCCCGTGACCCAAAATGGAATAAGCGGGTAAAGATAATGGATGGATGGATGAACTACCCAAATAACAAATCCAATTGTAAAGTTCTCCAACTCAAGTTACACATAGACAAATAAAGCTCAGATTGAGCTCTCCGATAGCCATTTCCATCTCTTGAAAATCTATCTGCCTCTACCTCCAGCGGTGTCATAACTGCACTCTGACCAACACAAGGGTCTCAATCAGCACCTCATAGTGAAAGCCAAAAAACACTAACACTAAACTCAGACTCTATAGCAGAACTTCCTACACCACACATGTCAAACTCAAAGGTCATGAGAGCTTAAACGGTCTGAATTGTCATACAATAAATGAAACGAGAACACAATCTATTAGTGTATTATCCATATTTAATGCCTTAACAGCGCTAAATCTGCTAAAATGTACATTGTTAGGTCTGCTTAAAATGAGCCGTCAACTCCTAATGTGGCTATCTCGGATTTAGTTATATTATGTTAATCCAAAAAAGTTAAATCTGGTCCTCTGGACATTCAAAAAAGCAAA
>NC_056512.1:10970246-10990763 GCF_014905685.2 Nematolebias whitei
CAATTGTTAACTGTTCTGGTAATTTTTAGGGCCCTGGAAATGGGCACAAGGGTGTTTGTTAATCTGTAGCTAATAAACCTGTCAAAACCTCCCTTATTGATGTTCTTTAAGTGAACCAAGCATTACCATGTATTTAGTTGATAAGAATGAAATAATAGTCCAGATTTGTACGTTTTGCTTTGCTTTTAATCAATAATTTGCGCAGGGGTACAGCAACAGGCACAATTTTATAATGATTAATTTTTCATGAGTACATAGGATACACTTTCTTCCCTAAACAAGGCGATGACTACTATCTGTGGAAATTCTAAACCTCAAGAGCCCTTGAGGGTTTACAGATACTGCCTTCACATAAATCTTTCACAACTCAAGCCAAAAGATATTCTCCCTCAACTCCCTCATGAACCAGAAGCACCTTCGAGCAAATCTCACCAGTAACCAATTTAGTACTCCCAAATTTATTCTGTATGCTGTTCTTCCAATTAGATGAAACAATTTAATTAGAGCAGAGTAAGAATGAGGTCGTCCGCTTACCATGATTTTGAAATGACCCTTAGTGAGTCACTATGGGGGTAAGGGCAGATTTCCAGTTCTCTAGGAGAGAGATACTGGCCGATCCTCAAAAGGCAAGTGCAACTATTCCAAATTAGAAGATCAGAGTTTCTGGACGGGCCCAGGTCAAGCGGTAAATAGAAGTAGGAAGCTCATCCAGTTCAAGTATCGATGTACGAAAGCTTAAATCCAATCCCATGTCAGTGAAGAAAAGAATTAACTTCCAACATCATCTCAAATCTGGTAAAATCCAAACTCCTTTATGGGCTCCTTCTGATCCAATCAGCTGCCTTTTTGCCTGTAATTCCCTCTGCTCAGTCCTCCAGTTCAGCTCCAACTTTGCATTGACCAAGTTCATTCTGTCCAGTCTGTATTTAAAGACTTATTCATCCCTCCTCCTCTTAAGGAGGGGTTATGGAAAATTACATAATTTCTTTTCCAGTAACTTCTCTGCTGTTTTGCACCTCAACCGGTTTAGACCAGTTTTCTGGTACTTTCCAGAACTTGTTTTGCTCAAAGATGCGTCATCATGAGATGAGCTGTGTTCTGAACCCTATGACTTCTTGTTCTCCTCTACTGCTCGAGGCAGGCCCAGACATGTTCTTAGGTGGGCATGCTCAGACATGTTTCACTGTTACATGAGGCCTCTTTACTTCCATTTCATAAGTAAAGGTAATCCACACAATCATACAAAATATTATACAATTTCTTAAAGATTAATACTTCCATTAACTGATTATTTGTTGATTATTAGTAAAACAGTAAAACAGCTTTGGTTACATATTATTAAAACAGTAAAACACTTTTGGTTACACATTATCATTTTTAGCTGGATTTAAAGCAGGAGTTCAGTCCTTCTGTACTTAGCTGCTGAGGAGAACTTCGATCAGGCTTCATTTTTTATTAAAGCTGGTCGTCTGTTCATGCATCATCACTACAGACACCTGGTTTATTGACACTGCCTATAAGAATTGAGAGGCATCGGATAACCACACCATTTCACACGCATTGGCCTTGGACAAGACAGGGTTATGCAGTACACGTCCTATACCAAGGAAATCCCCTGATAACGCAAATAGAGACATTAGCAGAACATGGACCTACTGCACTTCAATATGTAGAGGCCATTTGTAAAGCTCAACGAAAAATAACTGCGGGACCCAACTTTCAACAAAGTTGGAGCCTCCCAGGACCCCAACGCGAACCCGAAGAATGGTAGTGACTCAATGGAAATGGGTGTGGAAAGGACTACAACCAGGGCTGCCACACCCTTCTCTATACATGGAGCTCCTTAAAGGACGAGTGTCAACAGTCCGCAGGCACTCAAGGCAAAGGCATCGAGACAGAAGGAGCAAAAACCCCTCTCAAGATGGCACAACTGAGAAACAGAAACTCCAACAGTGATGATCCAAGCAGCGATGAGAGCGATGATGAAGCGACCCCAAACCGACCTAAGGACCGTCTAAAGAATACGATTTTGGATAAAGCCACCTGCCTACGAACCCTGCTGCGGGGATTCGTAGTGTTAATAAGCTTAGCAATGTTGTTGGTTATCTTATACCTAGCCAGAGTCAAACCCTGGAGCCTGACACATGTGACAGTTGCCCATGGAAGATCAAAATATGCAAACAAGACCTGTTGGAATATCACCGCAAAGAATATTTTCCTGCCATGGAACCCGACAAAGAGCATCCAGAACCAAACAGCCGCCTAAAATAAAGTAAAGAGAGTAGGTCATCAGGCCTGGATGAACAGGCTGAAAGTCACCGCTGGATGGAGCTCGGCTTTAACGGCCGAGAACCTGACCGTAACTAACCATTCCACAGAACCAGAACCTAATGGATGGGTCGTCACAAATCTAATGATACTGCCAGATGGAAGGGTCATCTGGATAGCAGTTTTACATGATCAAATCAAACGAACAACAAGATGTAATTGGATACAACCTCAGAATGAACCCCCCGAGTGGCACTGCGATTGGAGCTGTCGAGCGTTAATTGGATTAAGGCGTCAAGGCTATTGGGACCACGAAGTAATTTTTCCGGCCCATCTAAAAACGACAGTTGCCAAGCGATACTCCCTCGTTGGGAATTCTGGGGTAATATCCACTTGGACTGTGACCTAATTCCCCCTCTCATTCGAAGAGATCACACAGGCAAATACCTGAATTCGACCAAAAATAAGGTAATCCACACAGTAAGACATGAGAAGAAGCTCAAAATCAATGCTACAGACTGGGAATCTAACAGGCGACCTACACAACCTCCCAGAACAGTAGCTAAGGTTAAAACGGTGTGGGTAGAACCGCACCAAGTAAAAGACGGAAAGGTCGCTAGACCAGACCTAAAAAAGCAATGTATAACAACTAAATTGAATAGGCTCCTGTTTTGATATTGGAACTTATATACCGAATGCCCCACTCAAAATTTCCTACCCATAACTCCAGTGCAGAACCAGCGTTACTATTACTGGAGCTGGGCAGCCATATTCCACCCAACTAATGCCTGACATGAAGATTGGCTAAATTTGACATTACCATGGGTCCGGATTGCTCCTGGACTGCCTCACTTCGAAGGTGACTTCGTGGAGGGGTATGCCAGGACTCATGAAGACCTCGTAGGACCATATTATTCGGACAAGTATGTACAAAAACTGCCAAAACCAAATGAGCTTCTCAGTGCACCTAAGGGTGATTTTGACAAAATAGATAAGTGTGTGGCTGAACAAATTTTTCTTAGCCTTAACAACTCAGTGTGGGACAGTAATGGGGCATCGCCCAGATGTAGATTATGGGAGACAGAGGTCGCCGTCATGTCCACGTGGCGATATGACTGCACAGTATTACATAGACAAAAAACGGTTAAAATCTTGCTCCAAGCTTGGCATGAATATCATCACCGAGATGACTCTAGAACATGGTGGGGGTTTCAGGAAGAAGAAATTAGAGAATGAGTGGCCCCGTGTTTGCATCATTCTAATAACTATTGGATTAAGTATCAATATTTGGCTACGGTCTATTCTAAAGAGCAGGATATATGGGCAAACGTCCTGTATAGACCTGATAGGTATGTTAGTCCCAGACCATGGCACATGACTTGTGATGCGGCAAAAACACAATGTGTCATTAAATTGGCCCGAAGGCCTTGTGATAGGATACCAGGATGGGAAAGCTACTGTAAGAGTTATTATGGGACTGAATATACCATGCACGCAGCAAAGGTAGTGTGGAAAATATATAACGGTAAGTGAAAAAGATCAGTACCCGAGGGTACAACCTGCAAAAATATGATATTAGGACATCAGCTTCACACCAGGAAACACATTCAGGGAGTGATAGTCCCCTTTGTCTCAGATTCAATGATAGCTTTGGTTGAAGGCCACGCAGTAAGACGCAGCTTATGTTTAGGCAATGAGATAAACGGCTATAAGTGGGTAGGCCCAAACAAAATCTACTCGAATCTCACATGTCAGTATCCAGAGGAAAGTTGGAAAAAATGTGGCGCAAACGAAGATGAGCACACTTGTGCATGGTATGAGACCGTTAGTTACACAGTAGGTCGAAAAGTCACAGACGTAGTAAAGGGCGTAGGAGAAGTGATCAGAGAAGGTGGAGAAACTGTTGAAGGGTGGATACTTAGTATCTTCCTTAAAATATGGCCTTATTTGTTAAGCCTGGTCGGAGTGATAGCTGTTGCCTTATTAGGACGTGTATTCTTGCAGGAACGCCTCAGAGCTGGGTGCCGCCCATGGGGGAGGGGCTATAAGCCGCCCCCACCAGAGCAGGGTGCGGCTCAGCTTTAAATTAGACAGACAGGGAAGCAGCTTCACTCTTACCCCGGGGCAGCAAAGAGCGAGGATCAGGACAGAAGCAATTCATAATTCTAATGGACAACCAAGACGACTGCAAGTCTTGTACCCCAACAACAGATGTGAGTATTATGGATTGGGGGACAGAAGTTACCGTAACCCCCAATCTTACCATTTGGTCAGAATGTCCAGCCTTTTTTAATGGGAGCAATATAGAATACTTTTTAACGATGGTTGCATGGATGTGCTACTGCCACACAGGAGACTGGAGTAGGGAACGATTGATAAGATTTCCAGTAGCAGTCCAGACGTATGCTAGAGTGATCGTATCCCACGTGATACTCAGAAGACCTGAGATATCACCTCATTTCTTTGTCACCTATCTGTTAGGAAGAATCAAACTCACCTATCTGCAAAGGATCATAATTTCAGCATGGCTGACAGAAGATTCCATAGTGATAGGTCTTGAGTGTGCGGCAGCACTTACTCCTTTGCCAATACCAGTCACAAGCTGCGGAGGTACCGCCGGGAGAATAGTAGCAACTATAGTCGAAGGGACGGTAGCCGTCGCAGTGTTGGCAAATATGCTATATCAGATAGTATCCTTGCAACCACAGAACAGATGTAAATGGATCTTAAAATTAGCCGTCTTAATTGGATGGAGTCTGGTCTGGGGAATATGTGCAGTGGCCTATTGGGCCTGCCTCTGTACCACAGTACCTATAGTGGTATGGATGATGACCTATGCCGCTATCTTTAAGCCGAGACCTGATCCAGCTCCCCCCTGCACCGGAGGCCAGCGAAGGTCGCAGAATCTCTGGCGGATAAAACAGAAAGGCCAATCCAAAGATGAAGGAACAAACATAATCAAGTAACCAACAACAGCTTAACCCCTCCCCGCTCACGCTATTTTTGATTAATTTTGGTTGATGGATTTAGTTAAACTTTGTTAAATTGTTTATTTCTTTTCTTTTTGTGTTTGATTTTACTATTGAACCCTGTAAACTCGAGGTATCATCGGTTTGGGAAAGGCTCAACGAATAGCTGTCGGCCTGTACAGGCCCAGCAATACGAAGTTGGGTGTTTCAAAAACACGATGAGGACCGAGAGTAAAACAGACCTCGATTTCATTATTGCTGCCATGCCTTGCTATATTACATGTATTCTCTTTTTAGAAGGCATAAGGAGTAAAATGCAGATGCTGTTCTACATCCTGACCGCAGCGACCGTCTACAGCAACTGGACGTCCGCTTTCATAGTCCCGGACAAAATCGTAGTAACAACAAAAACCGGAGAGATCATCCTCTGCCACTGCGAAGAGGAAGTATACGACCATCAGCAGATCAAGAGGATTAAAGAAACACCTTGTGGTAACAAATGCAAGATCCAGATAACAGAAACTAGAGGGAAGGAAAAATACATAAGAGTTACATATAGGGAATACGGTATCTCCAACACCTCTGGGGCGGCACTACCTGGGTACTGTGATTGGAAAACAGTAATAACAACCCAACAAATAAACCAATTGGAAGAGTGGGAGAAATTCATTACCCACACCTATTGTGGGATCACCAGACGACAGGGTAGAATCACCCTTTATCAGTTTAAGAAAACCTTACTCTAAAAAGTAATTAAGGGAATAAATTTTAGACCAAAGTCATAACAGTCACCATGCAGGTTCAGCGCCCCAACAACTTGACAGCAGCAGAACCTTTAACGGTCTGCTGTTATTGCCTTCTAGGATTGGAGAATACCTATTTCATATGGGCAGTGGGTCCAACCTGGTGGTGCCAAGGCTGTCACTCTAAGGTAGTAATCGTGACAGAGGTACATGGCATTCTAGTCTCAGATGAGCCCAAAAGTCTCCCTCAAGTGTCTGCAGAAAAGTGCTGGGAGACGGAGAGCACCTGCAAGATCATCTGGACATCAGCCGAGGGCTTTGACCCCTATATGCCTACAGCAGCCACCCCCCACCCCCCCACGAGCTATATATTACCCAGTGATAGTAAAGCTCTGGGAAAACACCAACAAGGTTACCAGGCATGTAGCCTATCACTTTGCTACAGGGTTACCCTTGGTTCACAGCCCCTCTTTTAAGTTCATACAAGAACCCATGTCCTCATCAATTTTGGACACTTTAACAGCAGGGTTGACAACTACCCTTCCGGTAGTCTCTGTACCCACGGTAGCCTTGAGAGAGAGTAGACGTGCCAGTGTTAATATCTTTATGACCCCAACCATGATAGCCAGCCAGCCCCAGGAACCAACCACTGGCCCGCCCAACCCTTTACCAGCAAAGTCCCAGTATGATGCCGAGCCCATGGAAGTGGAGATGACCCGAAGGTCACCCGAACTCCCATTAGGACGCAGTACTCTAAGTTTCTTTGACAACTACCTGGATGACTTCAGTAGGTACCTGAGTAGCGAGGCGAGCCAGTCTGGACCCCTGAGTACCGATGGCACTGTCCTCACTGACCCAACCAGCCAAGCAGATTCTGAGCCCCCATTCTTAACACCAGACGGACTCCCCCTTTCAGAAATAGGTGAATCTGAAGTGTTGATGGTTGTCCCCCTGAAGCTGAATCAGCTCCGTGAAATGCCCAATCTAGTTGCACAGATCCCACCTACCAAGGGGCAGATGGTTATAGAACCCATTACCCCTGTGGATTCACCCCTAATCGAAGAACCATCTGTCAGTCTAATAGATCGGCTGACCTACCAAGGGTCAACCTGCCAGGTCAACCCTCTGACAAGGCCCAACAAGCCCGGGGGCCCAGGAAGCGAACGGCACCGGATGAAGATCAGGCGGGACAGTTCACGCCAAACACCGACCTGGACAACATGACGGTGGTTGAATCCTGGGAGGGAGAAAAGTGCTAGGATACAGCAAACCTGGCGCCAAAAAGGAGAAGGATCTGACTTCAAGAAGGGGGTGTTGATAAACCTGGTGTCCAAATGATGGAGTAACGGACAGCCAGCTTTAATGAGGTGAAGGCTGATCCATTCTCCTCCACAGCTGAGAGCAAAGGACTGAACTTCTGCTTTAAAAATCATCAACAGTAATCAAGCTAAATATAAAAATGTGTAATCAAAAAGTGTTTTACCAATAATCAACAAGTGATCAACTAATGATATGTAAAGATTTATAAGAATTGTGTAACCGATTGTATGATTGTATGATTTACTTGTTGTTGAAAAGTGTTGAAAGCAGATCGAGACCTGATGTACCATAACAAGTCTGAACATGCCTTGAAGCTCAAAAGCAAGTCTGTACATTTCTCAAGTACAAGGGAAAAAGAACAGAAGCCAGCTATGAAAGCACAAAGTACAAACTAGGAATGATGGTTAATATATAACCCTTGTGGAGTGAACAGAAGAACTAATGAGAGAACAAAAGGTCATGTAGTTCATCTCGACTCATCTCGTGATGACGCACTTTTGAGCAAAACAGGAAACAAATGTGAAAAACAACTTTGTGGAAAGTACCCAAAAGACCGGTTAAGACCGGTTAAGATACAAAACAACAGTCATATACTGGAAAAAGGATGATGTAATTTTCCAAGAAGAACCTCTAACCCCTCCTTAGAGGAGGAGGATAAGGGGTCTTTAAATAAAGATTAAACTGATGAAACATGGTCAAAGCTGAGTCGAAGAGTCGAGCAGAAGGGACTACAAGCAGAGGCAGTCAGAAGGATCAGAGGAGCCCAAAAGGAGTTGGATTCTGCCAGTTTGAGACGAGGCTGGGATTTACTTCTCTTCTCGTAGAAACGGGATTGGATTTAAGTCTTCACTTGTCAATAACAAGACTGGAGAAGTTTCATACTCCTAACAAAGAGCTTGGCCAGGGCCCGTCCAAAGTTCTGATCTTTCCAATTTGGCATAGCTGCATCTGCTTTGGGTTGGCCTGTACTTCCCTCCTGGGAGACTGGAAATATGCTTCTTATCACCACAGAGATTCTCTGAGGTTTACCTCAGAATCATGGTAAGAGGACTTCCCTGTCCATCTGCTCTAAATAAATTTAATCTGTCAGGTTAGAATCACAGCATACAGGATAAATTTAAGGGTACTAAACTGGGTACTAGTGAGTTTTGCTCGGAAGTGTTTCTGGATAATGAGAGAGTTGAGGGAGAACATCTTTTGGCTTGATGTATGAAAGGTCCGAGTGAAGGTAGTGTTCACAGGTCCCCAAGGGCTCTTGGGGATCAGAAGTCATCAGGAAGAATCAATCGCCTTACTTAGTGAAGAAAGTGTATCCTATGTAATCATGAAAATTAATCATTGTAAAATTGTGCCTGTTGCTGATCCCCCTGCGAAATCATTGATTAAAGCAAAGCAAAACGTACAAATCCGGACTATTATTTCATCCTTATTTCATCAAATACATGGTAAAGCTTGGTTCAACTTTAGCAACAGAAAAATAGGAGGTTTTAAAAGGTTTCCTAGCCAGTGAGTGACAGCACCCTTGAGCCCGTTTTCCAGGGCCCTAAAGATTACCAGAACAGATAACAATTGCAACGCTAAATTAAGAGGTGAGCGGCCATAACGTGAGTTTCTCTGGACGGGACGACCCAACCCTGCTGCTTGGAATGATCGAGGTAAAAGAGTGAGATTAGGGTGTGACTCACGGATAGAAGGTCGTTAATTTTCTGGATGAATCACCTCGTCACAGCCTTAATGAGGTTACTTTAGAAAGCTGTAGGTAATACCACGGCGCTGAGGTTAGCTTCCGGACCCCTTGGAAGAGAGGCTGCAAGCAAGGTGCTTATCACTAACCCAGTGGTTACCTTGCTTATGGGAAAGCAAAACACGGTGGCAGCGGTGGGATGGTTTTTAAAAGAGAAGAAACCCCCCAGAAGAGAAGGCGCGCTACAGAGAACTGATAGGCGTCGATAGAACAGCCCTAGAGAAAAAAGAGTTGTTAGTGGCTGGGAGACTCCCAAGTTAGTACCCCCAATGGATCACTAGAGGCTAGTGAGGAGGGGTAGAAGGCTTACGAGGGTTACTGACCATAATCCAGAATCGTAGGCAAGCAGCTAGTCTGTCCTAGTCCAAAACGTTAGTATAAAGTCTGGAGACTTTGAGGACCGACAACCTTGACCCGACAAGAAAAGACATAACGATGGCCTCGGAAGGGGCATCGACGAGTGCAGGGCTAGGAGGACCCAAGCCGACTCAGACAAACCAAGAAGAGAAGGAGCCAGTAGAAGGAGAGACAAACAGCCAAAGGTTAGCCGAACAGGGTTCAGTAGGACAGTTAGCAGAAGGAGTGACAAAGATGCAAATCATCCTGTATGGAAAAGGATATGGCACCTGGCATCCATCGATAAAAGAAATACTAAAAGGAAGTAATTCCCAGGTAGTCGAGGTAGTCCTGATACAAACTCTGAAAAAATATATGGAAGAAAAAGGGGTGTTTTACTGTACAAATGTCCGGCAGGGAGTTCAGATAGTAGTACTAAAAGACCTAGGCGAAGTAAAATCGAAAAAGGAAGTTAAAAAATGGTTACAATGGTGGGTGCAACAGATAGAAGCACCAAGAGATGCAACAATAGTGTCGGTAATTAGTCCCTCAGCCGAGTAAGACCCCTTAGTAAAAATGATAACCACAGTAACAGGATTGGGATGGATCACCATAGACCCTGAAGCTAGAGCAGCGGCAAGATACAAGGCGTATACAGAGGAATTGGCAAAAATGAGAGAATATAGGAAAGAAAGAAAGTCAGAGATAGACCTGAGAAGTGAGCAAAGCTCCGTCGCACATACCCCTGAAGAGTCGGAAAATGAAGAAGAAGACAAAGGAAAACCAGTGGAAGATAAGGTTAAAAAGAATATACCCCACCTCCAAATCAAAACAGAAAGAGAAAGCCTAAGAGACGTGGAGCCAAAAGAGAGAGCTTTTATTCCCGCCTCTCATTGCCGTCCTGCTTTTTCGAGCTCCACTCCAGACCTGGGTAAGTACAGGGATACTTTTAAATACGACCCAGATTTAGATACAGGCGATGATCTAAAAGCAGAGCGACAAAGATTATTCACAGGAATATTCAAAAAAGAAACTGAATCCGAAAAAAGTGATATTGAGTGGTCAGAGGGTGAAGAGTATATGAAAGAGCTTAACAAAAACCTAGACCTTCTTGCTCAAAGTATAGTGGAGAAGATGGGAATGCTTAGAACACCCGGAGCAGGATGGACAGAGGGGGAATTGCGAAGGATGCGAACTCAGGAGCTGACGGAACCACTAAAAGACCAGCCGGGTGAGCAAGAGAATCCTAAAAGGGCCCCTTAGGGGAAACCCCAAAAACTCACAGAAAAAAGAAAACTAAAGAAAAACACCAAGAACTAGAATCAGAGTCATATTCCAGCCAAGATGATGAGAAAGAAAAGTCCCAAAAGAAACCAAAAAGGAAAATCAGGAAAACAGTAGGGCTCAAGCCAGCCCTTGAACCAGTCCCGAAGGGGACTCAATGCGTGAAGTTTCAAAATGGTACCCGAGTGTACCAGGTGATAGGGACCCCATGGTCTATGGAGGCGGATGCATTACTGGTGTTTACAAATCATAAATACAAAATCCATAACTCGACCTACAGAAAAGCTCTAAAAAAAGTAGCTGGTAGGGAGTGCCAAGCTGAAATAAATCATCTTGTTAGTAAACTGAATAGCACAGAGCCAAAAACGAGAATGACCAGTGGGGCTGACGCTCCATATTATGCAATAATACACATTCCAATTCGGAGCTATAAAGAAGCAACCAGCGACACCGGCTACCTCAGGGAAATATTAGAAGCTTTGCAGAAAGGAGTATTCCGAGCCATAGAGTTCAGTTTCAGGCGCATAGTGATAGGGATAGATGGGCTACGGTCCCACCATCTGTAGTGGGAAATAGCCGAACGAGTGGCAGTCAATTCAATGACATACCTGGCCAAAGACATGCCAGCAGAGGCCCACTTAAAAGAAATGATTATAGTAACCCCCACTCATCTAGATGAAGATCGAAAATCCAGGATCGTAGCCTCAATGACAAAACCAGAGGGAAAAACAATCAAGGAACCCCTAAAGTTAGGGAAAGAGGACACAGAAAAATCATCATCATCCCCGGGAGCCAAGAAAAGTGAAGACCCGTTAAGGATCAATCCTCAGGGGTCGAAAACGCCTCTGACCTCACCCTCAGAAAAGGACCTGAAAAGTTCGGCCACAAGACGACGCAGCAGTGGCGTAGATTCACAAGAGGGACAGTTAAAGAGTAAAACATTAGCAAAAATACAACCTTTAAACGGAGAGAGCGAGGAAAGTGATGAAGAGAGCTCACAGGGAGAACCAGATGCAGACCTGAGTCAGGAAGACACCGATGATGAAGGTAGTGCCAGTCTGGGATCGATAGCAGGCCAATACGAGGGTCCAGTTAAGCCATTGAGAATAGGGCAAAGAAAAGGACAGAAGAAGGGGGTAGAAATACTGGACGTACATAGAGCATCAGAAAGATTGGCCAGGGATTTGAGTTGGGGTCCGGTGCAGGCGAGTGATGGGCGTCGAACCTACATCCCTGAAACTGGCCAAAATCATTATGACATTCCACCGGTATGGGCAGACACGTCAGAGGAGACAGTGGAACTAACTGTTAAAGCTACTTTGGGAGAGTGGGCCAACATTTTAATGATGCCCTCATACCCCACGTTAGCAGCCCACAAACCCTTAACCAGTAAGTTTAGAACCACGTATTTGGGAATAGTACATGATGTGATGCTAAGAAGAATGAAAAAGACGACCTACAAATATGCCCAAGAAACAGAAAAGAAATTACAAGATGAAATATCGGCCGATGAGGAAGATGACATGTACCCGGCCGAGGCAAATCCATCATATCATGGGCCTGACTTAACCCTTGAGCCAAGGCAGGCTAAGCAAAGCCGAGCCCCGGGCCCAGAAACTGACAGCTATCGTGAGTACAAAAAGCTGAAAACCTTAGTGAGGGAGAAACGACCCCAGGAGACCACCAAAGAATACATCAAAGACATGTGGCCCATGGTCGTTAGCTCCACTGAGTGCGATGCAGCAAAAAAGTTGTGGCTGGGTAATGTCACCACAAACCCAATGAGTAAAGGGGAGTCTGCTCAAAGCCAATATGAAAAACTGGTCCTGGAAGATATGGACGATGAGGACTCTCAGATTCAACGGGCAAGAGTACGCGTGGATCAAGGCCAACGCCTCACCCCAGTTTGGTATCACCTCAAACAAGTAATTCCCCCTAAAAGATACGGTAAAGCCTTAAGGAACGTATCCAAGGGGAGAAGGGGAGAACTCACCTTTGCCAGAATGCCTCATGAAACTAATGTCACCCAAATAGATCAGGCAGTGAAATCATACGATTTAGAACAGCTGTTCTGGGAAGAAAAGAAGAAAAATGAGATGAGGCAAAGCCAAAAACCACCAAGACCGACACAAAAGGCCCCTCAACAGCCACAATACAGAGAACAGTTCCCAAGACAGTCAGAGACACAGTACAGAGAACGACCACTGAGACAGTCAGAGCCACAATACAGGGACCAACAACCAAAACGATTTCCAGCCCCAGCTTCAAGCTCCACACCACAGAAAGGTAGTAAATACCTACCCCCAGAAGAATATGCAAAACTGACCCCAGAAGAAAAAAGAGCCCTCCATGAATCCCGTGAGAAAGGGAGTGGAGGGCCAGCTAAATAATGGCAGATAGGTTGCGGGTCACTCTGGAAGATGCCTATTGAGAGGGGGACGAAATCTACACTAAAGTAGAGGGAGAACCTTACCTAATAGACTCCGGAGCAGAGGTGTCTATGACCTGCAGGAACCTAAAAACAGTAGGACACCTTACAGTTCAGTTAGCAAACGAAAAAACTGAAACGATGCCTTATGGGTTATGGCAAGGAATTGTGTGGATAAAAGGGCCTTATAACCTTATGACAATCACAGACTTAAAAGAACTAAGGAAACCAAAGAAGAACCGAAGGGCCTTAAACAGAAGGTTAGAAAAGTTAAAATTTAGACTAGTAAAAATAGGGCTTACACACGAACAACATGAGTCTGAAGACTGGTATAAACCTGTAAATATCCCTGAAGTGACAAAACAAAAAGTAGATGAGAGTGACTTCTCCCCGGCTGGGAAAGAAAAGTTAAAACAAATACTAGAGAAAGCCTCAATAGCCAGATTTAAAAATGATTGCGGAGACCTAGGCCCAAAGTTTGTACATATAATCGAGGGAGGGGTACACCCGCCCGTGAGGCAATACCCCCTAAATCCAGGAGCGGTCGAGGAAATGAACAAAATTGTGAAAGAATTAGGAGCTTTAGGGATTATCAGAGAAGAAACAAATCCCATAACTAACAGCCCAATCCAGGCAGTAAAGAAACCCGAATCAGCAGGAGGAGGGTGGCGACCAGTGATTAACTTTAAAGCCCTTAACAGACGAACAGTAGCTAACAGAGCGAGCCTAATCAACCCGCAGGGCACCCTAAAAACTCTGCAAGTGAAAAAATACAAATCTTGCATCGATTTAGTGAATGGATTCTTCTCTCTTAGGCTGGCAAAACAATCACAGGGAAAGACAGCTTTTACCCACCAAGGAAAAAGTTATGTTTGGCAACGATTACCACAGGGATATAAAAACTCTCCTAATGTGTTCCAGTCGGTCGTGATGGACATGCTCAAAGACTTAGGCGCCACGATTTACATCGATGATGTGTTTATCGCAGATGACACAGAGGAAGAACACCTGGAAAGGTTAGCTAAGGTGGTGCAGCAAGTCACGGAGGTAGGATTGAAACTGAATTTGAAAAAATGCCAGCTTGGACAGTTCCAGGTGAATTATTTAGGATTTCAAGTGACAGCAGACCTAGGACTCTCAGAGGGGTATAGGGAGAAACTTGAGCAAATTCAGCCTCCTGAGTCCGAAAACGAATTACAGAAGATCTTAGGACTGTGTAATTATGTGAGAGATCATGTCCCTAATTATCAGAAATATGCCAAACCTCTGTATGCCTGCCTAAAGAAAAAAGAAAATGACAGTGAGACGAACAGTAAGAAACTATGGGTCTGGACAGCAGAAAACCAACGGGACTTAGAAGAACTTAGAAAAAAGATTAAGGAAGCTGTAAGACTAGAACCAAGGAGTCTAATGACAAAATTCATAACTGAAGTCAGCTGCGACAGTGAAGATGCCATGATAGCCGTAAAGAATGAAAATGGTGGATTAGTTACTCTATGGAGTTACACCCTGACCTCAGTAGAGAGAAAGTTTCCTCAGGAAGAAAAAGAATTAGCAGTGCTTGCTAGATACTGGGGGACATTAAAAGATTTGGCCCAGGGGCAACCTATTAGAGTCGTGACACAAAGCCAAGTGCACAAGTATCTCAGGAAAGGGACGATAGAGAGTACCAAAGCTACTAACACCAGGTGGGGTAGATGGGAAGACATTCTATTAGATCCCGATTTGAAGATAGTGCCTGCACAGCCAGTGAATAAAAAAGCAGCCAAAGATGTGCCCGAAGAACCGAAGCAGCACGACTGGACTCTCTACACGGATGGATCTAAAAAAGGGTCAGATCAGGTAGCACACTGGGGATTTATCCTCAAATATCAGGGGAACGAGTGCTGCCGTAGAAGGGGGAGAGTTCAGGGAAGTGCACAAACTGGAGAAGTTACGGCAGTACTCGAAGGTCTGCTAGAATTAACTCACAAGTGAATAAGAACAGCTAAAGTAGTGACAGACAGCCACTATTGCGCACAAGCGCTAAATGAGGACTTAGCCATCTGGGAAGAAAATGGATTTGAAAGTGCAAAGGGCAAAGTGGTAGCTCATCATGACTTGTGGAAGAAAATAGCTGAAATCAGGCTAAATCTGCAGTTAAAAGTAGAGCACCAGAAGTCCCACACTAGAGAAGGAAAATACTGGCAAGGCAACTAAGAAGTAGACCGTTATGTACAGCAGAGAAAAATAGTCTTTGTCGGGATCGAGGAGTGGGACAGAACCTCCGAAGGTCGGAGGGTCCCAGAAAAATACGTGGAGCAGGTGGTACGGGGCATGCATGAGGGTCTAGTCATGCAGGCGTACAAACCACACGTAAGGAGTTGGAGAGTCAGGAGCTCTGGGTCTCGTTGAAACAGGTCTGCAAGGTGTTGCAAGACTGTGATGTATGTGGTCAATACAACGCAGGAAGGCGAGGGCACCGAGTGGATGGACAGACCATCAAAAGTACCACACCATGGGGCTCAGTATGCATGGATGTAGCTGGGCCTATGGGAGTTACAAGCAAGAAGGGAGAAAAATACCTTCTAGTGCTGGTAGACTCGATGTCAGGGTACGTGGTGGTGAAACCAGCTAGGAAAGCTAATGGCAACAGTGTTGTTAGTATGCTGGAGCAAGTCTGTGGGTCGTTAGGCGTTCCAAAAGAGTTGAGGACCGATAATGGGACACATTTCCGCAATGCACAGGTAGATCACTGGTGTCAGACTTTTGGAGTTGTGCGCGTTTATTCGCCTCCTTACACACCTCAAGCCAATGGAGTAGCAGAAAGAGCCATAGGTTTAGTCAAAAATTGGATAGCTAAAAATGCTAATACCAAAGAATGGAGTACTAAAACTGTGGAAATAGGTCAGGCCTTGAATGACAGGAGACGAGCTGGTAGACCCTCCCCCTCAGAAGAGCTCAACCAACGACGGTTTAGCACACCCGAAGTTGGGCGGAACTCTGGGGATAAAGAGGAACAGTCAGACTCTGAAGCCCCATTCAAGGTGGGACAGAAGGTGTGGGTCAGAGCACAGGATCACCCATCAGCAGTTGCAGTGAAGCCCAAATATAACGCCACAGACAGAGTAAGAAAAGTGTTAGACAGAAACACGGTAGAGCTAGTGAAGAAAGGGATCCAAGGAATAGAGCAACTGAAGCCAATTCCTAGCTAGTCGAAACCAGAAACCAGAGTACGGCCACAGAACCAAGCACCATGCTCCCCTATATTAGAATGGCCACTATATGCGGGGGAGTAATACTAAAAAGAACAGTTTCAGGGATTTGGACAGGTAGGGCCTTGAGTATACTGGAGTATGCGAAAAAAGGATACCTGTCAAAGGAAGGAGAAACCTTCAAGTGGAGCTTGCTGGAGAACAACTGTGCGCTCTGCCTGGAACCAAGTGGATTGCCTCTTCTTTGGGAAGGACCGGGGAAGAAGAAGCCCATCAAACCTAAAACAAATAAGATGGACGCACGAAAGCTGCAACTAAAACCTGTAAAGGTGATGGATGCATTCATTTGTGGAGAATGCAGAATTACCACATTACCTCGAGCAACTATCATCACACAATGGGATTTAAGCGGAAAAGGCCCAAGCAACTGTGCGGGTGAGTGGGATGGAACCGAAGTAAAGTACTCTTCAGCCTGTGACACACAGATGGAGGAAGGCCGACTACTGCACTCTGAGAGAGCAATGGGCTGGCAAGTAAGGAGGTATCACAGTCCCCTCAAATCCTTCAAAACTCAGCTCGACGAGGAAGAAACCAAGACCTTAGAGGGATCCTTAACAGAACAACAGTATCACCAAGAACTGGAGGTAACCCCTTCGGCCCCACCTCTATACCCAGAACTAGGAGAGCTAAATGAAGGAAAGGAGAAGCAGCACCAAAGGAAAAATTGGAATCCCAAAGACTTGCTCGAGCAGGCGGTGCAACAAGCTTGGCCCTATGATCCTTCAAGGGGCAAAGTAAGGAATGCCCCCCTCGGTACTCAGCAGTTTCCCTTAGTTTTCAGAGTATTTCGAGACCAATCAGGCACAGGGAACAAAGAAGAAGCAAGCATGTTACCTGACGAAGAAACTGGTGAGGCTCGAAAGGGAGGCTGGACAGGGCCCTGGGAGTTAACGACATGGGCTCAGCTAATTGCGGAAGTAATCATGAACCAGGAAATTCCCCTAGTGCCCCTGCCAGATGTCCCTCGAGAGACCGGAACCAGACGTAACAACTTATATTATTATACCACTAGCCTGGATGGATGGGCCAAGCACGAGGCTAAACCCATGCAAAAAACAGCCAAATACTTAGTAACCCCTGAAGCTTGGGAAAGAAACGGAGCACTTCAGATCCCCAGAACTGCTGTAGAGAGGGCAAGAACGCCCACAAGGCCCAACTCCACCCAGAGGGTTAAAGTTTCCGTGCAGATGGTCATTGCACCATACCAGGGAATGTATTCGGTGGGAGCCACAGTCCACCCGATTGAGGAATACAAAGACTGCTCGGAGAAGCCTGTACCGAGCAAAACTGAGAAAAAACAAGGACTGAAGAGTTGGGCCAAGAAAGCATTCCAAGGAAAATGGAAGAATGCGAGCAAGAAAGCGCGCAAGTAAGAACTAAACAAGGGGTCGCTGGACTCATCACTGGGAGTCATCGCAGGAAAAGAAAAGGTAAAGAACCTCTAAGAAAAACAATAAAAAGCCCAAGTCACATCTGGAAGGGAATAGGGCACGTAAAGCAAATTATGCCTATCGAAACGTGTCGCGTTAAAACCAGAGCAATAGCAGCCTTACCAATGTGGAAGTATAAAGTTAACGCCCTCGATACTCAGAGTGACCATACAACTGAAGAAGAAGTACAGAATTTGTTGTTTCGAGCACCCGAAACCAGGATATATAAGCCGGCCCTACTTGTGAGAGGCTGAGTGGTGGAATCGGACAGACCAAAAAAGGACTTTTCAAATTACCTGACAAAAACAAGAAATTATTATAACTCACATCTGCAGACATTTAGAGAAGCAGATCTCACTAAAGCTAGCCACAGAATTTCCGGCCTAACCCTGTTGAGTGATGACTTAAACTTCCCATATAACCCTAGCCTGATGGGAACACCATGGATCTTTAATATGGTCCAGTTGGAAATACAGAGTAAGCTAGTTACACTCAAATGGGGCCCAAACTATGAAGAACCTCACCAAACAGAGTACTTTGAAATCTCTCTGGGAGGACTAATAATCTGGGCCACGAGCCCAACGCTAAGAACCAAAATCAACAAGAGAATAGCAGAACCAGAGTGAGTGGTGATTGAAAACACTCAGTTACCCCTAAAAATATTGTATGACCGAGTCCTAACCCCCCTCGACCAGTGGAATTCACACTCCATACGAGCGGCAAACAGAATAAAAGTATCTTACAGAGGACACCCGCTGATCAGCCTAACGACAGCGCTGACGGAGATGGGAGATGTCTATGACCAACGACGGGCCGCAAGAGAGGAGCTTGTGGGACGGGTGTTGGGAGAAGCATTCGAAAGATACGGCGATTGGGACAAGATGATTAACTATCTTGGTGATCAACTTGAGCCAATGGAGGGACCTCTAGGAGAACCTTCCGGCTGGTCGGTCAGACAATGGAAGTGGGTGTGGCGAGGATTACGACCAGACTTGCACCACCCCTCACTGTTCAGTGTGTAGCTTTATAAAGGACGAGTAACAAACAGAGATCCCAGAGGATCTGGATCCAAGCAGCCCACGTACCCGGCCTACCTGAAGACAAGATACCCTACGCGAGCATGTCTGATTGCACCCTCACCAGGAACTCTGTAAGTAAAGAAGATATTATAGACACAAAACCCCTTAGTGCTGGAGTAACCAATGTACTAATCCAATGTAAACAAACTGGCTCAACAATACCAGCCTTAATGACTACAGACAGCGTAATATGGCTCGACAAACCAGAATTTGATTTCTCCAAATGGAACAACAGCACGAAAAAGTATTTCTACTCCAATCGCCAGTACAAGAGAAAACCTCACCTGGACGAACCCCAAAAGGAACAACATTCAAAGCAAGTACATCTCCCTAGATACGACGCCCAGCTCCAACCTTGCCCACCAACGTCCCCATGGATATTTAACGTGGTCTACCTGACCCTATGGGGAAAGGAAATAAAGCTCAGATGGGGACCTAATTACCATGAGCCATACCAGAGCAGATTTTTCGAAAACTCGATAGGAGGAATAATAATTTGGAGCACAAGCCCGCAAATGGTGGAAGCTATCACAAGAAGAATGAATAACCCAAAACGGTATGTGGTCGAAAATCAAAACCTGCTGTCTGCTTTCCGATAAGCAAAGGTAACCACTGGAGGTAGCGATAAGCACCTTTGCTTGCAGCCTCTCCTCCAAGGGGTCCGGAAGCTTACTTCAGCGCCGTGGTATTACCTGTAGCTGTCTAAAGTAGCCTCATTCAGGCTGCGGCGAGGTGATTCATCCAGAATATTAACGACCTTAAATCCGTGAGTCACACCCTAATCTCACTCTGTTACCTAGACCCTCCAAGCAGCAGGGAATGGATCTTCTGGTCCAGAGAAACTCGCATTGTGGCCGCTCACCTCTCACTTTAGCGTTACAATTGTTAACTGTTCTGGTAATTTTTAGGGCCCTGGAAATGGGCACAAGGGTGTTTGTTAATCTGTAGCTAATAAACCTGTCAAAACCTCCCTTATTGATGTTCTTTAAGTGAACCAAGCATTACCATGTATTTAGTTGATAAGAATGAAATAATAGTCCAGATTTGTACGTTTTGCTTTGCTTTTAATCAATAATTTGCGCAGGGGTACAGCAACAGGCACAATTTTATAATGATTAATTTTTCATGAGTACATAGGATACACTTTCTTCCCTAAACAAGGCGATGACTACTATCTGTGGAAATTCTAAACCTCAAGAGCCCTTGAGGGTTTACAGATACTGCCTTCACATAAATCTTTCACAACTCAAGCCAAAAGATATTCTCCCTCAACTCCCTCATGAACCAGAAGCACCTTCGAGCAAATCTCACCAGTAACCAATTTAGTACTCCCAAATTTATTCTGTATGCTGTTCTTCCAATTAGATGAAACAATTTAATTAGAGCAGAGTAAGAATGAGGTCGTCCGCTTACCATGATTTTGAAATGACCCTTAGTGAGTCACTATGGGGGTAAGGGCAGATTTCCAGTTCTCTAGGAGAGAGATACTGGCCGATCCTCAAAAGGCAAGTGCAACTATTCCAAATTAGAAGATCAGAGTTTCTGGACGGGCCCAGGTCAAGCGGTAAATAGAAGTAGGAAGCTCATCCAGTTCAAGTATCGATGTACGAAAGCTTAAATCCAATCCCATGTCAGTGAAGAAAAGAATTAACTTCCAACATC
>NC_056512.1:10990863-10996523 GCF_014905685.2 Nematolebias whitei
AAACAATGATTAAAACGATTAAATGTTAATTGTTATTAACATAAGGATCTGAGGGTTTTAGGTATTCTACCTGTATCAGTATCTTACCTTCTACCTGGCTTGATTTGATTGCTTGTAATATATCAAATGTGAACTTGTAAAATTATCATTAGCTAATATAAGATTATATGTAAAGGTAAAATAGTTAGAATTAGTAAACATTGTCTATAAATATAGTTCAACCCTTGAAGAAAGACACGCACACACTTTGTATAACATGACATTTGAATGCTTGATAGGAAATATAAAAAGGTATAAAAATATGAAATCCAACAATCCCTCTTTTGATCTTCCCATATTCATGGGAGATCACACCTTTTTGGATGTTTACAGATGGAAGTGAGTAACACTGCCACCGCACCCAAACTTACTGCAACCCTCCAGGGGTCCTGGGCCAGACCCATGGTTCAAGCCCTTCAAAACCTGTAAAAAATACAAAACGCATAAACCTTTATAAAAAATACAAAAAACACTACAACACTCCTAGTAAAAGATTAATACCCCACACCCTAAAATAAGTAAAACTCCACCCTAATACCAAAATTGAAGTCTTTTTAAACCACCTTTAAAATACCTCGTGGGATTTTAGAATGATTAAATGCCCAATTGAATGGAGTAAAATTTTGAATAGTTAAGAGTTTCCAATTGAATCCACGACCCTTCTCTGGTTGTTTTTCAGAATGACTGAAAGAAAAGACAAGACACTCATGTTAAACAAGAAAAGACAAAACACTCAATTTAAACAGGACTATCTAGCAGGTCTTCGGTTCTTGAGCTTGCGGTGGGAGGCCTTGTTCGTCCACAAGGGTCCTTTTGGTGCTCGGCAGGATTCGGCCCGCGGAGATGTCTTCATGCAAAGTCCTCAGAACCTTTATCAGTCTGATTAGACGTTCTAAATGACGTGTGTGCATTGGAAAAAAACTAAAATCAGTTTGACGCGTCTTCTGTTCTTCACGGTCAGGGCTGGGAATCTTCCTTCTTTCCTTCCCCGTTCCATCTGACTGCCCAACTTAGGCAGAGCGGAGACTTCTTCTCCAATGTTTGCTACTGCCTTTTTCTACCAGGGCAAAGGGGCAAAGAGTGAGCTCCCACGAAGGTCCTGTCACCTCCTCCAGGTGTAGTGGGGAGCTGTACTCCTGGTGTTTCAGCAGATCAGCCTCAATCTGGTCCAGCGATCGATTCAGCTCCTCTGCAGGGGTGCACTGGTTGTGGTCGTAACAGGTGTCACTCTCCTTCTGGAGACCATTGGCGTGTGATGTTCTCTCCACCACCTGGTGGGGTCCTGTCCCTCTTTTCAGCAGGACCCAGTCCGGTGTGGTGGTCCGTAGTCAGTCTCCTCGGTCAGAGATTCTCCCTCCTGATGAGAAAAGCTGGACACCAAAGCTTGCGAATTGTTAAACACCCTGTATGGCCTTTTGATTATTTTATCTGTGGGATCCATGACCCATTTGTGGGCCTGGAGAAAAAAAAAACTGACTGTGGTTACTTCCAAGTGAGTGCAACCTGTTTCTTAATTATTGGACACCCTGATGGTCATTATTGCTACTGCTAGTGTGTACTCTTACACTATAATGTTATAATAAAACAGAACTTGTAAAAATGAAATAAAATGCTATTCTTACATTCATCTATACATTTGAAACTGAAATGAGGTACATACTGGACTTGTCCAGGTATACCTGTGTACTCTAGTACCGTCCTCCACCCTTCCAAGCCTTTGCAGTCAACGGATCTACTTACAATAAGCAAATTTAAACATAATAACTGTAGTGAACTTAACTTGATGTCAAAACTGACCAGATGGACAGAAACTGTCATTTCATTGATTTGAATCCAGAAATACAGTTACACCCATCCTGAGACTCTCTTTCTTGAAAATCAAGTGAAAGAACACTCTCTTTTTATTATCGTTACTATTTTACAAATGTTGATAATCAAAGTGTCTTAGTTCAAACCATTTTAGATGTTGCAGTGAACTAATCAATTTTATTAACTGTGAAACAGTGTAATGATTTTTTAATGCTTATGCAGAGTTAGAATTCATGTTAAGGTCTGTTACAGATTTTTATGCATTTTCTGATTTCTGTCTTTGAATGAGCAAGTGTGCGTTTTCCAAGGTCAGGAGTCGAAGCAGACATGTGGTGGAACAACTGTCTTGTTTACATCCTCTCAGACGTCAACGGAGGAGGTGGCACCTGTTTCTAAAACTCGCCAAAACAAAACTCTCTCTGTCTATGAGAACAGTTTAATCTGTTCCATAACAATTCTTGCTGTTTCTGACTTCTAGTAACCTATTACATCACAAAACACACCCCTGTCTGGTTGATATTACCCAATAAGGGACGCTCAAATATACCGGAAATAGAGCTCTTTAAAATGCCGGTACTTCCTAGTTCTCTCAGAGTCTGAGCAGTTCGGTGAAGCTTCTGAGGAGTTCAGTGAGGCGCTGAGAAGTCGTTTGGGAGAACAGAAGTCCAGCATGATAAGGCTCCTCCGAGTTGGATTATAATATCCTCCACCTCTGAGTGGAACTTCTGAAGGACCCCACTCATGTGAAGTCTATTGCTGATGTGAGCTGGTGTCGGACGGAATCTCGTCACTACTTCGGACGAGTCACAGCCATCCTATGGAGACGCTGGACAGGTAGCGTTAACTGGACCTCCATATCTGCTGATTAATCTTCAGAAAGGTAATGAGTCAAGTTTCCTACCAAAGCGTACCGAGGAAAGCTGGGTTCTGATGGAGAGTGTCGGTTCTGGTGAACACTTCCCCTCACGTACCATCTTTTACTTCTTTTAAACTTCATTTCAATCTTTAAATTCTTCTCTCAAGTAGAAATCCTTCCAGATATTTTAGAAATGTCTGTGTAAAGTGCTCATCCACCGCCGTGTGGATAATTGATCATAATTGTACAGTTTTCATTGATGTCTGCTGTTCTGCTGAAGAGTGGAAACAATCGCCGAATTGTTTCTCACTACCTGTAAAGCTGTTAATGATGTTGTTATTTTCATATTTTGCCAAATTAATGTAAATGTTTGATGTTAAACTTTGATTCTGTAAAATAAATGACCGCATTCATTTTGATGGGTCAAAGATAAATGACGTCTCACGTTTGCATTTCATTAACATCAATGCACGTTTTATTCAGTCCAGAAAAATGAGGAATCCGTTTTAATTGATGAATATATCTCTGCATCTGTTCATCTACATATTGGTGGCCCGTAACGTGCTCATAAATGGACTGTGTATTCGTGTAAAGATTGATTTTACGTGTTGGCATGAAAAATAACAGATTGTTAGCTGTATTGAACGCAGCGTGCTGAAGCTGCGCGCTTGGGAACTGCATGTTTATGCTGGAATGTTTTGAAGCTGAAATTGTGAGTCATATGTCTTTTTAAAGCTGAAATTGTACGCCTGTTATGTGTAACTAAAGCTGGGTTTGTGTGGAAACGCTTTATTCTGTTTAAAGACGGTCCAGACGCGGTTCTGGTTCCGGCTCGGTTCTGAGAAAGATCGAACGAGTTGTTTAAATAGCTAGAAAGACGTTTTTGAGGCCGGGGCGCCGACTCCGTGCAGCTCAGAGCTTGATTCGTGACACTTGTAACAGAAATTGGTGCATTTTGACAGTTTAAAAGGCGAGAAGTTGTCGAAGTATTTCAGGCTAACAGTAACATGCTAGTTGGGAAAGACGTTCTGTGATTGGTTGAAAAAGACCGTGTGTAACGTTTTGATTGGCCGACAGCCGTGTCAGTAGTGACTAACTCTGACGTGTCAGGTCGTGCTGCTTTGTGATTGGCGGATTCAGTCACGTGACCCGGAAATGAAAACTCGTTTTCATAGGGAATAAAATCTGCTTTTTAAAGTTCGAAAAGAGCTTAAAAGCTGTATTCTGATACGCTGCTTAAGTTCTTCAAAGTCTAATTGCTAAAATTTTGCCACGTTTGAGTAAAAAATCCTTTCAGAAATGTTGGATTTAACCAAGTCTAGCCGATGCTAATTTTAAGCTAACAGCTAACGACCGGATGCCACAGGAAGTCATAGCGACTCCTACTGGATAACACTAACAGTGTCTGAGTTAAAATAAATTGAGGTTGTGCTGCCATCTTCTGGAGAGACTTGAGATCACAGGTTTTCACTTCGCTTTTTAGGTATTTTGAGTGAAATTGAATGTTGTTATTTCTGAAAGGCATTTTTGAGTTAATAAACGTTCCTCAAAGCTGAATAATCACTGTTATCTTGCATTTAAAAAGTTATTAAGGTATTTATGCAGACAGGCATTTACCAACAACCCTTAATTCACTGGTAATTCCTCATTGAGAAGGTACAAAATAAAAGGTAGAAACTTTTTAACAAAAAAGGTACAGTTCAGATATTCACAGAGTTGATAAAGTTTGCTCATTTGCTAAAAGATAATGCACGTTTAATTGTTAAATCACTAAATAAGAGTAAATATATCAGTAGAGTGAAACTCTCCTGATTTTATTTTACCACCTAAACAATTACATCTCCTATTTAAATTTTTAATAGCAGATGATGGCGAACGAAGAGGTAAACACTGACCCCTTGCACTCCAGAGATGCCGTCCAAACGGCTTTACATATTTTAACAAATTCAATTATTGGTAATCAATTAGGGCAATTAGAAGACCTTGATGACAATCAAAGAGATGAGGAACTGCAGAGGTTGGCAAAAGCAGCTAAAGTGTCGGAGGAGACAAAATCGAGCCGTGAACGGTTAGCAAAAATTTCCCTGCTTCTCAAAGCGGAATTGGACCATCAGGTTGCTCAAAATGTCATACTATCCAGAGGATATGAATCTGAAAAGGAGAGGTGTGACGTATTGATGGATGTGTCTGCATTGGAGAAAGAACAATTTCAGATTGATAGGGACCTCTCAAAGACTGAGCTGTCAGTACAGGCTCAAACATATGAGGGGATGATTAGGGATAAAGACCGTGCGTACCAAGCCGCGTGTTCAGACAATGATGTACTACAACAACAGTTACAACAAGCATTAAAGGAGCTGGAGGTTTGCAAAGCGGAAAAGGCGATGATTCTCCAACAATGTCTGAATTTCCAAAGTGAATGTCAGACATCACAGGAGCGCCTGAAAGCTTGTGAGGAGAATCTAGCCACAGCTACAAACAAGATTTCTGACGTGGGGCGAGCTGGTCTGGGACTCAGGGACGAACAAGGTCAGGGTCCGGTTCAGCCACAACCACCCCAGACAGATGCTGTTACACCTCCTCCCCTTAGCCCCGTTCCAACACCCCCACCTCGGGTGATAAGGACGGGTCTGCACCGACTTGCACCTCCTACTCTTGGCCCCGTTGTAACACCCCCATCTCGGGTGATAGGGATGGATCTGAACCGACTTGAACCTCCTACTTTTAACACCATTCCGTCATCCCCACCCCCATCTCGGGTGGTAGGGGCAGGCCTTCACCAATTTGCACCACCAACCACACAAGAGAGACCGTTGATACTGTCTCCTTCAATGGATGATTTGCAAAAAATCTCAAAATATGTACAACACTTTGTACCTGGACCGATGGGGTCATCTGGAACAAAAGCGTATCTCAGAGATCTTGAGTTCAGATTGAGAGGTTATCCTAATGCTAC
>NC_056512.1:10996623-10998427 GCF_014905685.2 Nematolebias whitei
CATAAAACTAAAGAATTAAGCACACAAATATATTTTATTTCACAACACTCTATTGACTTGCTTTCCCATAAGCAAGGTAACCACTGGGTTAGTGATAAGCACCTTGCTTGCAGCCTCTCCTCCAAGGGGTCCGGAAGCTAACCTCAGCGCCGTGGTATTACCTACAGCTTTCTAAAGTAGCCTCATTAAGGCTGTGACGAGGTGATTCATCCAGAAAATTAACGACCTTCTATCCGCGAGTCACACCCTAATCTCACTCTTTTACCTCGATCCTTCCAAGCAGCAGGGTTGGGTCGTCTGGTCCAGAGAAACTCACGTTATGGCCGCTCACCTCTTAATTTAGCGTTGCAATTGTTATCTGTTCTGGTAATCTTTAGGGCCCTGGAAAACGGGCTCAAGGGTGTTGTCACTCACTGGCTAGGAAACCTTTTAAAACCTCCTATTTTTATGTTGTTAAAGTTGAACCAAGCTTTACCATGTATTTGATGAAATAAGGATGAAATAATAGTCCAGATTTATACGTTTTGCTTTGCTTTAATCAATGATTTCGGAGGGGGATCAGTAACAGGCACAATTTTACAATGATTAATTCATGATTACATAGGATACACGTTCTTCACTAAGTAAGGCGATGGATTCTTCCTGATGACTTCTGATCCCCAAGAGCCCTTGGGGACCTGTGAACACTACCTTCACTCGGAACTTTCACACATCGAGCCAAAAGATGTTCTCTCTCAACTCTCTCATTATCCAGAAACACCTCCGAGCAAAACTCACTAGTACCCAGTTTAGTACCCTTAAATTTATCCTGTATGCTGTGATTCTAACCTGACAGATTAATTTATTTAGAGCAGATGGACAGGGAAGTCCTCTTACCATGATTCTGAGGTAACCCTCAGAGAATCTCTGTGAAGATAAGAAGCATATTTCCAGTCTCCCAGGAGGGGAGTACAGGCCAACCCAAAGCAGATGCAGCTATGCCAAATTAGAAAGATCAGAACTTTGGACGGGCCCTGGCCAAGCTCTTTGTTAGGAGTATGAAGCTTCTCCAGTCTTGTTGATAGAATCTCCAAGATGGCGCCCGAGCTGGTGGCTTGCCGTTCACCTCTCTCCACTCTGTTTCTTTTTTTGCTATTTTTTATCATTTTTCTTCAATAAGATCAGCTCACTACTGGTGTATGATCGCCAGCAACTGCTCAATCTACAATTTTCCACCACTTATCTCGCCTCCTATGAACATTTTGATCGGGGTTCTGGACCCCACCTCCGCTGCTTGGGAGCGTACCTGGGTATCTCCAGCGCGCTGCTTTCATGCCTGCACGAAAACATCGCTCTCGTCGCCGTGGGAGACGTGCTGGCCGCCTCGTGAGGCTCAAAGCTAGCCTCGCTCGTTCCTCAGCTACAGCTGTCCACCGGAATGAGGTTTCAACACCTGGATGCTTCGCGGAGTCCTGCCTGCTGCAGAACATCGGGTCGGAGGCATGCAGCGAGCGCGCATGCAGCGAGCGCGCGTGCAGCGAGCGCGCGTGCAGCGAGCGCGCGTGCAGCGAGCGCGCGTGCAGCGAGCGCGCGTGCAGCGAGCGCGCGCCCAGCTGCGGTGTTTCCAACCGTATCCAGCAAACCGAAACCAACCCGGGTCCAACAGCAAAACCATCTGCTGCCCCATTGGATCGTACCAACGACCCTGCTGTGTCCGGCGGCTCCCGGTTTCCGGTTGTTCGTCGCGGCTGCACTTTCTCCGGCCGGAGGAGGCGAGGACCCGACGTAAACAAACTGAAACCGCTGATCTACGCCCCCCCCCCCC
>NC_056512.1:10998527-11008391 GCF_014905685.2 Nematolebias whitei
CCCCCCCCCTCAACTTCTCCCTCAGCTGCTGACCCAACAAGGTTTGCTCTCCTCAATGTGAGGTCTTTAACAAACAAAACCTTCATCATGAATGACTTTTTCTGCACAAATAATCTGGATTTCATGTTTCTGACGGAGACTTGGCTTCCTCCTGGTGAGTCAAGTGTGTTTTCTGAACTGGTGCCTGCTGATTGTACTTTTCTTAATTGCCCGAGGTCATCTGGAAGAGGTGGAGGAATGTTGGCTGTTTTTAAGAAAATCTGGAAATGCAGACTGTTACAGACACCATCTTTTCAGACCTTTGAACTGCTGCATTTTGAACTGGGCCGCTCCAACCCCATGTTGATTGCGGTGCTTTATCGACCGCCCAAATCCTCCACAGGCTTCATCAGTGAACTGTCTGTCTTTCTCACTGCAATACTGTCAAAATACGACCGTGTGCTGATTCTAGGGGACTTCAACGTACACGTCTGTTGCCCTGAAAAGCCTTTGGTTCAGGACTTTTTAAATCTGATCCACTCTTTAAACCTGGTGCAAAATGTTGTCGGCCCCACACACCATCAGGGTCACACTCTTGATATTGTTCTGTCTTGTGGTGTCTCTGTGCTAAATCTGGAAATTGGGGATGCTGTCATGTCTGATCACAAACCAATCTCATTTGTAATACCTCTTGCTCGTGTCTCTAAATCTCCCGCTCCACCCAGGACTTGTCGTGTATTTAACCCTTCAACTGCTGCTCGTTTTTCCTCTGCCTTTATTACCACTGCTGCTACAACACCTGAAACCTCTGCCTGTGTCGGTGCTCAGGAGCTGCTTAGTAACCACAATGTGACCTACACTAAGATCTTGGATCTGGTGGCCCCACTAAAAGTCAGAATGCTGTTGTTTTAATTTTTTAAGGTATATTCTTACTGCTTTTTTATTTCTCAGTGTTACCATTAGTGTTAAGCACTTTGATAACAGTCTATCTGTTTTAAATTGTGCTCTATAAATAAATATGACTTGACTTGACTTGTTATTGACAAGTGAAGACTTAAATCCAATCCCGTTTCTGCGAGAAGAGAAGTAAATCCCAGCCTCGTCTCAAACTGGCAGAATCCAACTCCTTTTGGGCTCCTCTGATCCTTCTGACTGCCTCTGCTCGTAGTCCCTTCTGCTCGACTCTTCGACTCAGCTTTGACCACGTTTCATCAGTTCAATCTGTATTTAAAGACCCCTTATCCTCCTCCTCTAAGGAGGGGTTAGGGTTTTTCTTGGAAAATTACATCATCCTTTTTCCAGTATATGACTGTTGTTTTGTATCTTAACCGGTCTTAACCGATCTTTTTGGGTACTTTCCACAAAGTTGTTTTTCACATATGTTTCCTGTTTTGCTCAAAAGTGCGTCATCACGAGATGAGTCGAGATGAACTACATGACCTTTTGTTCTCTCATTAGTTCTTTTGTTCACTCCACAAGGGTTATATATTAACCATCATTCCTAGTTTGTACTTTGTGCTTTCATAGCTGGCTTCTGTTCTTTTTCCTTTCTACTTAAGAAATGTACAGACTTGTTTTTGAGCTTCAAGGCATGTTCAGACTTGTTATGGTACATCAGGTCTCGATCTGCTTTCAACACTTTTCAACAACAAGTAAATCATACAATCATACAATCGGTTACACAATTCTTATAAATCTTTACATATCATTAGTTGATTACTTGTTGATTATTGGTAAAACACTTTTTGATTACACATTTTTATATTTAGCTTGATTACTATTGATGATTTTTAAAGCAGAAGTTCAGTCCTTTGCTCTCAGCTGTGGAGGAGAATGGATCAGCCTTCACCTCATTAAAGCTGGCTGTCCGTTACTCCATCATTTGAACACCAGGTTTATCAACACTATTTTTCTGACTCAACAATTATTAGCACACAGGCACAAAGGCTTATATATATCCATATACATACACACAAATACCTCATAAAGGAATACATCCATGATTTACCTTCAAAAACAGCACTTAGTTTATCTATAAATCAAAAATAATCAATCATTAAGGATTATGTTATTGTCTGGGTGTTTTACTATTTTTGATAATGGGTGTGGTTTAATTATATTTTCACAAGCACAAGTATGGGCATCTTAAGGTTTGTCACATGGAATATTAATGGAGCCGGTAGCCAACTTAAAAAAAAATAGAATCTTTAACCAGATTAAAAGATTAAAGGCAGATGTTGTATTACTCCAAGAAATTCATAAATTACCGTCAACTGTGGATGAGCTAAAATCTCCTGTTTCCTGATGTATTCTCAGCCTGCTATAACTCAAGACAGAGAGGAGTAGCAATATTAATACATAAAAATGTGAACTTCACAATATTAGACAGTTAATGACCCGCAAGGTAGATATATAATATTAAAATTATCCATACTCAGTCAAAAATATTGTATTGTTAGCGTATTTGGGCCAAATGTGGACGATGCTGCTTTTTTTCATGATCTCTTTTCTACTCTATCAAATCACATGGATTGCTCGCTGGTACTGGGAGGTGATCTTAACTTTGGTCTAGATAACAAAATAGACAGGCTGAATGCAGTAGGAGCTCAATGCAGTTGGCAATCCATAAATGTAGTTAAACAGTACGAGTGATTATGGACTCTGCGATGCATGGCTGTCTCTTCACCCTAATAGTAAAGAGTATTCTTTCTTTTCACATGTGCATCACTCTTACTCTCGTCTGGATTATTTTATAATCAGCAACTCATTGCTGACCAACATTTCAGACACTAAGATACACCCTATTGCTGTCAGCGATCATGCACCAGTTACTTTAAATTTAGATAATAAGAAAGAAATCCCCCAAAGTATAAACTGGAGATTAAATACCTCACTACTAATGGACAAAGAATTTATACAATACTTTAAAAATGAATGGACATCGTATTTAGAGTTTAATGACTTGCCAGGAACATCAGCATGTACACTCTGGGAGGCTGGGAAAACAGTTATGAGAGGGAAAATAATATCCTACTCAACAAACAAAAATAAAAAATAAAATAAACGTATTGAGGAATTAGAGAAATCTATCAAATTATTAGAACGTTTACAAGGAGAGGAAACACAGAAAAAACTACACAAGATAAAATTAGAACTAAATGAATGTATTGACAAAAAAAAATCAAATTCTTGGTACAAAGACTTTTCTTAGAACATTTTGAACACAGTAATAAATCAGGGAGCTTTTTAGCTAATCAACTCAAATTAAATAAAGAAAAAACGTCTATATATGGTATTAAAGACACAAAAGGTAACATAACTTATGACGAGGAAAAAGTAAATAGTGTTTTTAGCGATTTTTATAAAACTCTATACACTCCACAAATAAATCCAACAGATGAAGATATTAATCAATTCTTGGAGAGAGTAATACTTCCAAAACTAGACAGTAGTCAATCATTAGAACTAGACTCACCATTAACATCAGATGAGCTCCGTGAAGCCATTAAAACATGCCTAATAAGAAATCTCCAGGCACAGATGCAATCCTAAGGCCACCAAATGGATCCCCTCAACACCTTGGCTGCACCTAGAAATTCTGTCCATAAAAGTTATGAACAGAATCGGTGACAAAGGGCAACCTTGGCGGAGTCCAACTCTCACCGGGAACAAGCCCGACTTAGTGCCGGCAATGCGGACCAGGCTCTGACACCGGTCATACAGGGACCTAACAGCCCATATCAAAGGGCCCGGTACCCCATACTCCCAGAGTACCCCCCAGAGGGTTCCCTGAGGGACGCGGTCGAACGTCTTCTCCAAGTCCACAAAACACATGTAGACCGGTTGGGCAAACTCCCATGCACTCTCCAGGACCCTGCTGAGAGTGTAGAGCTGGTCCAGTGTTCCACGGCCAGGACGAAAACCACACTACTTCTCCTGAATCCGAGGTTCGACTATCCGATGGACCCTCCTCTCCAGAACCCCCGAGTAGACCTTACCAGGGAGGCTTAAGAGCGTGATTCCCCTGTAGTTGGAACACACTCTACGGTCCCCCTTTTTGAATAGGGGGACCACCACCCCGGTCTGCCAATCCAGGGGAACTTCCCCCGATGTCCACGTAATATTGTAGAGTCGCATAAGCCAACACAACCCTACAGCATCCAGAGCCTTGAGGAACCCTGGGCGAATCTCATGCACCCCTGGGGCCCTGCCACCGAGGAGCTTTTTAACCACCTCGGTGACCTCAGCACCAGAGATTGGAGGACCCGACCCAGAGTCCCCAGGCTCCGCTTCCTCAGTGGAAGACATGCCGGTGAGATTGAAGAGGTCTTCAAAGTATTCCACCCACCGACCCACAACATCCCGAGTTGAGGTTAGCAGCACACCACTCCCACTATAAACAGTGTTGGTGGCGTACCGCTTCCCCCCCTGAGACGCCGGATGATGGACCAGAATCGCCTTGAAGCCATGCTGAAGTCGTTCTCCATGGCCTCGCCGAACTCCTCCCATGCCCGAGTTTTTGCCTCAACGACCACCCGAGCCGCATGTCGCTTGGACTGCCGGTTCCCATCAGCTGCTTCCAGGGTCCCACAGGCCAAAAAGGCCCGATAGGACTCCTTCTTCAGCCTGACAGCATCCCTCACCGACGGTGTCCACCATCGGGTTCGAGGGTTGCCACCGTGACAGGTACCGACAACCTTGCGGCCGTAGCTCCGGTAAGCCGCCTCGACAATAGAGGCACGAAACATGGTCCACTCAGACTCAATGTCCCCCACCTCCCCCGGAACATGTTCAAAGTTCTCCCGGAGGTGGGAGTTAAAACTCTGTCTCACAGGAGACTCTGCCAGACGTTCCCAGCAAACCCTCACAATACGTTTGGGTCTGCCAGGTCTGGCCGGCATCCTCCCCCACCATCGGAGCCAACTCACCACCAGGTAGTGATCAGTGGACAGCTCCGCCCCTCTCTTCACACGAGTGTCCAAGACATGTGGCCGCAGATCAGATGAGACGATGACAAAGTCGATCATCGAACTGCGGCCTAGGGTGTCCTGGTGCCAAGAGCACATATGGACACCCTTATGCATGAACAAGGTGTTCGTTATTGACAATCCATGACAAGCATAGAAGTCCAACAACAAAACACCACTCTGGTTCAGATCAGGGGGGCCGTTCCTCCCAACCACGCCCCTCCAGGTCTCACTGTCATTGCCCACATGAGCATTGAAGTCCCCCAGCAGAACAAGGGAGTCCCCAGGAGGTGCACTTTCCAGTACCCCCTCCAAGGACTCCAGAAAAGGTGGATAATCTGAACTACCGTTTGGTGCATAAGCACAAATGACAGTCAGAACCCGTCCCCCCACACGTAGGCGGAGGGAGGCCACCCTCTCATTCACTGGGGTGAACCCCAACACACAGGCACCAAGTTGGGGGGCAATAAGTATGCCCACTCCTGCTTGGCGCCTCTCACCAGGGGCAACTCCAAAGTGGAAGAGTGTCCAGCCCCTCTCAAGGAAACTGGTTCCAGAGCCAGAGCCATGCGTAGAGGTGAGTCCGACTATTTCTAGCCGGAACCTCTCAGCCTCACACACTAGCTCAGGCTCCTTCCCCACCAGTGAGGTGACATTCCACGTCCCAATAGCCAGCTTCTGTAGCCGAGGATCAGACTGCCAGGGTCCCCGCCCTCGGCCACCACCCATCCCACATTGCAACCGACCCCTTTGGCCCCTCCCACGGGTGGTGAGCCCATGGGAATGGGGACCCACGTCTCCTCTTCGGGCTGTGCCCGACCAAGCTCCATGGGTAAAAGCCCAGCCACCAGGCACTCACCCGCGTGCCCCACCTCCAGGCCTGACTCCAGAGTGGGGCCCCGGTTACCCACGTCTGGGCAAGGGAACACTAGGTCCATTTGTGTTTCTCATCATTGGGGTATTTGGGCTGCACTTTGTCTGGTCCCTCACCTAGGACCTATCTGCCATGGGTGACCCTGCTAGGGGCATAAAGCCCCTGACAGCATAGCTCCTAGGATCATTGGGACACTCAAACCCCTCCACCACGGTAAGGTGGCAGCCCAGGGAGGGGGTAGATTGTTGGATGTTGGATTGTATACCTGGATAATTGAGCATAGACTTTGTTGTTTTCAACCAGTTTGACACAACTGTCAAAAAGGAAGAGGGCCGGCAATGGAGGAGGGGGCATGACAAAGTGACCATCTTAGCACCAACATAACTGGTTTGTTCCACTTTGTGGTAAGCTGATGGGAGAACAATCAGTTTTGTGTTTTGTGTTTCCTTGACTGATGAAGTCAGAGAGAGTCAGGGATTCTTTATTGTCATTCGCACCTCATGTGGTACATGTGGTGGAGTGAAATTATGTACACAGGGTCCCAGTTACATCCAACAATAAAATGTATTAGAAAAACAGTAATAACATCTAAGATATGAACTAAGAAAAACATAAACTAAATATACACTAAGCACTCATAACATAAAAACATTGAACATCAGCACAAACATGAACATGAGTCTGTGTGAGCAGATGTGCATGCATGAACACATGAACCATGAAGAAGCCTTCTGGATCGAAGGCGAAATGTTTCTGCACAAAAAAAGAAACTGTCCAGATGACCTGAGTGAAAAATTTTGGATTGTATAACTGGATTATTGAGCATGGACTTTGTTGTTTTCAACCTTTTTGACACAGATGTCAACAAGGAAGCGGGCCGGCAATGGAAGAGGCGGTGTGACAAAAAGACCATCTTAGCACTAACATATTTGGTTTGTTCCACTTTGGAGTAAGCTGATGGGGAACGAATCAGTTTTGTGTAGTTTGTTTCCTTGACTGATGAAGCATTCCAGATCTAATGCGAAATGTTTCAGCATAAAAAAGAAACTGCCCAGATGACCTGACTGAAAAATGTTGTATTGTATACCAGGATTATTGAGCATTGACTTTTGAGTTGAGAGTTGAATAAAATGTTGTTTTTCTGACTATTTAACCTGTGATATGAAGAGTTTTTGGTGCATGTTGTTGTGAGCCATCCGAGATGCCTGACGGGGGAGGCTTGCCCCCCCCCCCCCCCCGCACGCTATCTTGAGGTTTCTCACCCTAGCTTCTCACGCTCTTGCGCTATCTAAAGGTTTTTTAAGCTTCTCACGTTCTCACGCTATTTCAAGGGTTTTCACAGACTTTAAGTCCAGGTGGGCATGTTTTGTTTACTGGGAGATGTTCCCATGTAATGCAGAGAGTATTAAAGTGTAACACTCAGAATAAGAGTGGAAGTCTGCTGTGGATCCTGATCCAATGCCCAGCCAATTGATGTTACCTTTCTACTCGGACTGAAACGGCTTCCTTGTCTGGTGTCACGGTGAAGGGCTTTTACATCAATATCTGATTTGTACTGAATGTACTTGTGCTTTGCTTCACTGTATCTGCGGCAGTTTAATAAAATGACACATTATTATTCTAGCAGAAACAGCCTGAGTGTTTATTCATTGTTCCGACCATTCACCCGACCCTGTACTTTGTTTAAGATAATTTCATAGAACATTTCTGGCGTCACGAACAGGATATCGGGGAGGCTGAGCAATGTTTAAAACCAAAAAGGAAATAGAGATTAAAGTTGAGAAAAAGTTGTACCAGGATGGGAAGAAGCCCCATTCCAGTTGTTAGTTGTGTTTGAGAGGTGGAGGGGGCACCCCGAGCTTTGAAACGATTATCTGAAAGCAGATAGTCCGGGTGATGTTTTAATCGCTTTGCAGGCAATAGAGGTCAGAAAGACAGGGCTACTGTGTCGCATGTGAGTGTGTGCGACTGCTTGGAAAATACTGTATGGAGAGAATCAGGCAGAAAAATAACACAAGCATTGAATCAGAAACAGGCGCTCGAGGAGGCGCAAGAAACCTATTCAGAGGTTTTTAATCAGAAGTAAGTGCATGGGGAGGCGCGAGTTGAACAGAATGACTGATATGGCTTTTGTTGCTCATTTGGGAACTGGATGGGATCCGTCGAGTTGGGACGGTAACATCTGGGGAGACGAGGCGGTTGCTCACTTGTCTAAAATATATAAACAACAGACTGCACAACCCACAGATGCTTGGGTAGCTAGGCTGTTGGATAAAGGTGGAGGTCAGGTAGGAGTGAATTCAGCATATCGACAGGGAGTCAGAGCTTTGCAAGACTCGAGACCTTCGTTTGAAGTTTATGCAGAGGCAGTCCGACAGATGTTTCCTGGAGCATTGGATTGGCCTGATTTACAGGGGCATTGGGTGACCCTAGGGGGATGCGAGCAGAGATTGGTTCGGCTGTGTGTAAGGAATGCGCTCGCTGTACGTTGGGTAGTAGATTATCAATTGCATGTTGTTTCAAGGAATGATGTTCAAAGCCGAGTGTTTAAACTGGGTGCACTCGGAGATTGGAACACAGAGAGAAACACAGAGCTGAAAACCGTGAAAAAAACATTTAGTCAACCCATGGGTCGTGGGCCAAGAAGGGACGGCCGGAATAACATGCAGGGACCTACTCGTTCTGCTTTCTGGAGGACATTAATACAGGTAGGAGTGCCTCCAGCTGAGATGGATGGTGTGTCAGCAGAAGAGTTGAGGGCTAGATGCCATTATTTGGATTAAAAGGGCCAAAAATAGAAGGTCCAAAAGTTGACATCAACCTTCTGAAAGCAGATATTGTCAACATTGAACATCAAAGGTCCAAAATTAGAGAGCCCAGATTTTGACGTTAAATTAAAAGGCCCCAAACTTGAAGGTGATATTGATGTTAAAATGCCAAAGGTCAAAGGAGAAATTAAAACACCTAATGTTGACATTAAAGGCCCAAACATTGACATTGAGGGCTACAAAGGATGAATTAAAATGCCTAAAGCCAAGAAGGTTGAAGGGAAAAGGGTGGATTAAAATAAAAATGTCATCAGAGCACTTAAAGGGGATGTGTTAAGCTGGCTGCTTTGAAGGAAGTGCATCATATGTTGTTTATAAAATGGTTCATCTGCAGCTGCAGTTTTGATGGCATCTAAAACAACCCGAAGTATCTGAAAATATCTGAGATGAAAAAATTCACCATCTTGTTTTGCAATTGTTTCACATTTAAAGTAAAAGTTCAGCTCTTTTCAAGAGGGGTTCTGTGGAAAAAGTTATGAACAAGTAATATCTTACCTGCTGCACATAGGCTTTAGAACAACCTCAGTTTGGAGAAACTGATGAGCTAAATATTCTGAGTGGGGCCAAGACCAGAATAAGGATTTCTTCTTTTTTTTAATAAAAGTTAATTGCTGACACTTTTGCATGAAGTGGTCATGTATGAAGAATTGTCTGATTATTTGTAGAACAAAACGGATGACATAAAACTGCAATACAGCAATGTCAGCATCAGAAAAGAGGGTCACCACAGCATGTGCAGGGACGAATACACAGAGGAAAGGGACCAGGTCAAATCTGGCAGATGGATTTCATTGGCCCTTTGCCCATGTCACAGGGGTGTAGATATGTATGTACGGCTGTAGATACATATTCAGGTGTGTTGGTGACTCATCCTTGTAAATATGCTAATCAAGCATCTACTTTAAAATGTATTAGTATGATGGAATCATTTTATGGGGTTCTCCTTCAGATACGAACAGATAATGGGACCCATTTTACTGGAAAACAAGTGAAAGACTGGTCAGCTGAAAAACATGTTGAATGGATTTATCACATTCCTTATCATCCACAAGCTGCTGGGCTGATTGAGAGAATGAATGAACTGTTAAAAGAAATGCTGAGAAAATTAAAATGACAAACATGATTTGACTAACTGGAAAGTAAATTTGTTGCAGGCTGTGTTTCAATTGAATAACAGACCCATTGCACCAGGCACCACTCCTCTAAATCGAATGAT
>NC_056512.1:11008491-11010139 GCF_014905685.2 Nematolebias whitei
TTCCTTCACATCTTGTATTATTTTCGCTTGCAACCCTTCCTGTACTCTAATCCATATCTTTCCATTTCTTGTCCACGTTGAGGCTATCTTTTTTCTTTTCCGTAACAACCTTGCTTCGCGTGCAATGATACCATTTCTTTTTGTCAAATGTTCGTTAATAAACACATTAGTTCCCTTAAGTTTATTTGCCTGCATGATTACTGCATTTCTAGATTTCCTACTAATGAATTTTACCACAATAATCGGTTTAGATTTCTCAGCTTTGTTAGGCAATGTATGACATAGAGAAATGTCTTCATATTTAATGTCTATTTCCTTATTCTGTAGAAAAGTCACCACCTGTTCTTCGAGAGTCCTCTGTTCTTGTGGAGATGCATCTTCTGCAATACCTTCTCCTGAAGTGGCCTTTGAATATGAAGATTTTAACGCAAGACCAGATATGATTATGTTGTCTTGCCTAGAGTTTTGTTCCAATTCATCCACCCTATGCTCGAGTTCATTTATTTTTTTATCCTTCATGTTTAATTGTACTCTTAATTGTTTCACTTCTTCAAACAAACCGATCAAAAGTTTCTGTTGGGTTGACAAATTCGTAATTTCAGTACTCATAAAGTTCAGAGATTTCTTTATCTCCTCCATATCAGCTGTGTTAGATTCCAATAGATCATGTTTTTTTGTTTTTGATTTTGCCATTACTCACTGTAACAGCCGCTCTCCTGCTGGTCTTGATTTTTCAAGTCTTGAACCTTAATTAGCCGAAGCCCGATGTCAGATGAAAAAAAAAAAGCCACCTCTCTTCCCAGCAGCAGCGGACCCCAAAATTTCCACCCGCCCGATGGCAGCAGTCCAACAAGTCGTAAGTCCAGAGCCGCCCTCCACTACCACAGACCAGCAGACGCCGCAAGTCCGATTTTTGGAGACCAGATCCCGCAGCTCCAGACGCTCCAAGAACCACGACAGCAAATCGGACCTCACTGAAAAAAGGATCCAACGGCGATATCGTCCCGCACCTCCGCACCTCGTCCCAGCAGCTGCAGCCCCCCCGGCTCGACAGCCGAAAGCCGACACTAGCCACTGGGTCCACCTGCCTCTCGAACGCAGTCCGTCACCTGGCCGCTGGCTCAGGAGCCACACCCAGAAGCTAATTTCAGTTTCTGTGATGGACTTGCGACCCGTCCAGGGTGTACCCCGCCCCTCGCACAGTGATTGCTGGACATGTATGCATATATACGTATATATGCATACATATATACATATACATGTATACATATGAATATGCATACATATATACATATAAATATGCATACATATATACATATATATATGCATAGATATATACATATATATACATACATAGATACAACTATATATGCATACATATATACATATATATATGCATACATACACACATATATATGCATACATATATATGCATACATATATACATATATATGCATACATATATATGCATACATATATACATATATATGCATACATATATACATATATATGCATACATACATACATATATATGCATACATATATATGCATACATATATATGCATACATATATATGCATACATATATACATATATATGCATACATATATATGCATACATAAATACATATATATGCATACATATATATG
>NC_056512.1:11010239-11013444 GCF_014905685.2 Nematolebias whitei
AAAAAAAAACGGTATCGTCCACATTTGGCCCATATAAACTAACAATACAATATTTTTGACTGAGTATGGATAATTTTAATATTATATATCTACCTTGCGGGTCTATAACTGTGTCTAATATTGTGAAGTTCACATTTTTATGTATTAATATTGCTACTCCTCTCTGTCTTGAGTTATAGCAGGCTGAAAATACATCAGGAAACTCAGGAGATTTTAGCTCATCCACAGTTGACGGTAATTTATGAATCTCTTGGAGTAATACAACATCTGCCTTTAATCTTTTAATCTGGCTAAAGATTCTATTTTTTTTATGTTGGCTACCGGCTCCATTAATATTCCATGTGACAAACCTTAAGATACCCATATTTGTGCTTGTGAAAATATAATTAAACCACACCCATTATCACAAATATCAAAAATAGTAAAACACCCAGACAATAACATAATCCTTAATGATTGATTATTTATGATTTATAGATAAACTAAGTGCTGTTTTTGAAGGTAAATCATGGATGTATTCCTTTATGAGGTATTTGTATGTATGTATATGGATATATATAAGCCTTTGTGCCTGTGTGCTAATAATTGTTGAGTCAGAAAAATAGAGACAAAAAAAGAAAGTGAAATGATAATAAACACGTAAAGATAAAAGAAGAGAAAATAAAAAAAGAACCCCCTTACCACATTAAGTGTCATGCCACCGTGTACCACCACCATCTGTGTAACCCACCAACCGAGCTGTGCTGAAAAATTACATATATATCTGGTAAGTAATATGAATATATATACTTGCTAATACATTTTAAGTAAAATTAGCAACTGAAGATCATACTTACCTTATTTATATTATTAATAGAGCCAGGGAGTAACCTCTGGATCTCTAAACAGCTGACCATTGATGTAGAGTTTGTCAACAGCCACAGCAGCTCTTCTGCCCTTGTTTATATTTTTCTTTCTAATCGGGAACAGAACGCGCCTTCTATTCAGAATTTCTGCAGGGAATTGGTCATTCATGCTGAAGTTCGTGTCACGCAGTTCTCTACCTCGGCTTTTTACTTGTTCTTTCTGTTTATAATGCTCAAATTTAGCTACAATCGGCCGCGGCCGATTGCTTCCAGACTTCTTACCTCCGAGGCGGTGGACCCGGTGAAAAGTGATGGATTTAACCGCGTCACTCGGCAACTTCAGCTGGTTTTGAATGAAGTCACGGACGGAGGCCTCAGGGACCTCGTCCGCTCGCTCCGGGATTCCCGAGAAGACGAGGTTATCCCGCATGCTCCGGGCTTGGATATCCAGGATCGATTCTTTGATTTTTTTATTATCCCCGGATAGCAGCGTCATCTCCTCGGTGAGTTGTTTCACTGTCCCTCTCAGCTCCTGATTTTCACTAGCAAGTAATGCTACCTGCTGTTGACTGAATTCTAAAGACTCCCTGAGGCCTTGAAACTCTTTATGTAGCATCTCCACTAATGCTAGTCGGGCGTCCAAGCTAGTTAGCTTCTGGTCAATTGACTCTAATATCTCCTTTAAACCTGAATTATCAGGAGACGGTGCCGTAACGCTGTCTGAGCTTCCCTGTCGATGTCGCTTAGCATTGGGGATGTTAGCTGAATTGCTAGCAGCACCGGATGTTTCTTTAGGCTTACCCATGACTAAGCTGTCAAAACACTCGTCAACAAACAATTCCAGGCTTTCCAAAGTCTCCTCGTCCAGTTTGTTTGATTGAATCAAAAAAGTTTGTTAGTAATATTTAGGACTTTCTTAATGATCTTATATTTAATTAAACAGTTTTTATTTAAATAAATACGGACTTACCAAAGTTTTATCATAATACTCACGCACAGTTTTTCCTAGTTCTCAGCAACAGCTCATTGCACCGCCATGGCCCCTTTCTTACTGCATTCCAGAGATAAGTTTTATGATACCCTGGTCTCTCTAAAATCAGGTTCTTTGTTCATGTTTGTTTCAGTTTAACTTGATTATACCTTATTGATACCAAATGATTTGTGTTAAAGTTGTTTCTTTCTATGAATAATTAATAACTATTAATTATTAACTAACTCATGTTTATGTGTTCTTAATTGATCACTCTTAATATACTTGTGTTTCAATTCAGTTGAACCCACCCTGCCCCCATCTTGCTTAGTCTAACATCTGGTAAAATGCTCTTGTACTTTACCGTGAAGATTAAACGTGTCCTCTCATCTAAACTGAACCTGTGTCAAACAATGATTAAAACGATTAAATGTTAATTGTTATTAACATAAGGACCTGAGGGTTTTAGGTATTCTACCTGGATCAGTATCTTACCTGCTACCTGGCTTGATTTGATTGCTTGTAATATATCAAATCTGAACTTGTAAAATTATCATTAGCTAATATAAGATTATATGTAAAGGTAAAATAGTTAGAATTAGTAAACATTGTCTATAAATATAGTTCAACCCTTGAAGAAAGACACGCACACACTTTGTATAACATGACATTTGAATGCTTGATAGGAAATATAAAAAGGTATAAAAATATGAAATCCAACAATATATACATATATATGCATACATATATACATATATACATACATATATATGGATACATATATACATATATATGCATACATATATATGCATACATATATATGCATACATATATACAAACATATATATGCATACATATATACAAACATATATATGCATACATATATACATATATATACATACATATACATATATATGCATACATATATACATATATATAAATACATATATATGCATACATATATACATATATAAATACATATAAATGCATACATATATACATATATAAATACATTTATATGAATACATATATACATGTATATAAATACATATATATGCATACATATATACATACATATATCTGCATACATATGTACATATATACATAGATATATATGCATACATATATATATATACATACATATATATGCATACATATATACATACATATATTCATATATATATATGCATACATATATACATATATCGCATACATAAATACATATATCGCATACATAAATACATATATATGCATACATATATACATATATATGCATACATATATACATATATATGCATACATATATACATATATATGCATACATATATACATATATATGCATACATATATACATATATATATATACATACATATATATGCATACATATAC
>NC_056512.1:11013454-11017445 GCF_014905685.2 Nematolebias whitei
ACATATATATGCATACATATATACATATATATGCATACATATATACACATATATAAATACATATATATGCATACATATATATTAATACATATATATGCATACATACATACATATATATAAATACATATATATGCATACATATATACATATATATACATACATATATACATACATATATAAATATATATATATACATATATACATATATACATACATATATACATATATACATATATACATACATACATATATATATACATATATACATACATATACATACATATATACATATATATGCATACATATATACATATATACATACATAAATATGCATACATATATACATATAAACATTCATATATATGGATACATATATATGCATACATATATACATACATATATATGCATACATACATACATATATATGCATACATATATATGCATATATACGCATACATATATATGCATATATACGCATACATATATATGCATATATACGCATACATATATGCATACATATATATGCATACATATATACATAAATACATACATATATATGCATACATATATTTATATATATATATATATGCATACAACTATACAAACAGGTCCTTCTCAAAAAATTAGCATATTGTGATAAAGGTCATTATTTTCCATAATGTAATGATAAAATGAAACTTTCATATATTTCAGATTCATTGCACACCAACTGAAATATTTCAGGTCTTTAATTGTTTTAATACTGATGATTATGGCATACAGCTCATGAAAACCCAAAATGCCTGTCCCAAAAAATTAGCATATTTCATCCCACCAATGAAAGACAAGTGTTTTTAATACAAAAAACGCCAACCTTCAAATAATCATGTTCAGTTATGCACTCAATACTTGGTCGGGAATCCTTTTGCATTAATGACTGCTTCAATGCGGCGTTGCATGGAGGCAATCAGCCTGTGGCACTGCTGAGGTGTTATGGAGGCCCAGAATGCTTCGATAGCGGCCTTAAGCTCATCTAGAGTGTTGGGTCTTGCGTCTCTCAACTTTCTCTTCACAATATCCCACAGGTTCTCTATGGGGTTCAGGTCAGGAGAGTTGGCAGGCCAATTGAGTACAGTAATACCATGGTCAGTAAACCATTTACCAGTGGTTTTGGCACTGTGAACAGTTCCCAGGTCGTGCTGAAAAATTAAGTCTTCATCTCCATAAAGCTTTTCAGCAGATGGAAGCATGAAGTGCTCCAAAATCTCCTGATCGCTAGCTGCATTGACCCTGCCCTTGATAAAACACAGTGGACCAACACCAGCAGCTGACATGGCACCCCAGTGACTGTGGAAACTTGACACTGGACCTCAAGCAATGTGAATTCTGTGTCTCCTCTCTTCCTCCAGACTCTGGGACCTTGATTTCCAAAGGAAATGCAAAATTTACTGTAATCAAAGAACATAACTTTGGACCACTCAGCAGCAGTCCCAGGCGAGATGTTCCTGATGCAGTCTCTTGTTCAAAAAGGGCTTGACCTGGGGAATGTGGCACCTGTAGCCCATTTCCTGCACACGCCTGTGCACGGTGGCTCTGGATGTTTCTACTCCAGACTCTGTCCACTGCTTCCACAGGTCCCCCAAGGTCTGGAATCGGCCCTTCTCCACAATCCTCCTCAGGGTCCGGTCACCTCTTCTCGTTGTGCAGCGTTTTCTGCCACACTTTTCCTTTCCCACAGACTTCCCACTGAGGTGCCTTGATACAGCACTCTGGGAACAGCCTATTCGTTCAGCAATTTCTTTCTGTGTCTTACCCTCTTGCTTGAGGGTGTCAATGATGGCCTTCTGGACAGCAGTCAGGTCGGCAGTCTTACCCATGATTGAGGTTTTGAGTAATGAACAAGGCTGGGAGTTTTTAAAAGCCTTAGGAATCTTTTGCAGGTGTTTAGAGTTACGTCGTTGATTCAGATGGTTAGGTTAATAGCTTGTTTAGAGGACCTTTTCATGATATGCTAATTTTTTTGGGACAGGCATTTGGGGTTTTCATGAGCTGTATGCCATAATCATCAGTATTAAAACAATTAAAGACCTGAAATATTTCAGTTGGTGTGCAATGAATCTGAAATATATGAAAGTTTCATTTTTATCATTACATTATGGAAAATAATGACCTTTAACAATATGCTAATATTTTGAGAAGGACCTGTATATATGCATACATATATACATATATACGCATACATATATATGCATACATATATACATACACATATACATGCATAAATTTATACATATACATATATACATAAATACATATATACATACATATATATGCATACATATATACATATACATACATATATATGCATATACACACATATATATGCATACATATATACATACATGGACATACATATATATGCATACATATATACATACATATATACATACATATATATGCATACATATATTCATACATATATACATATACATATATACATATAAATATGCATACATATATACATATAAATATGCATACATATATACATATATATGCATACATATATACATATATATGCATACAGTGGAACCTCTTGCAGCACTCTCTATCTACTCCAACTGGACTCTAGTTGAACTAGAAAGTACCAACATTTAAAGAGCTCTATTTCCGGTTCATTTGGGAGTTTCTGATTGGTCGATGGACCAAAACAGAGGTGTGTTTTGTGATGTAAGGTGTTATGAAAAGTCAAGGAAAAAGATTAAGATTCTTTAAGAACAGACAAAAGATATTATGAAGAACTTCAGACTTCGTGGAGTCAATTCTCTAGTATCTTGCTGTAAAAGTTAAACATGACATTTCTTTTTCAGTAAACTTGCAGTTGACCGAAACTTGAACTTTGACCAACTTACACACTTGCTCACTTCAAACAGACGATCAAGAAATTGAATCATTACTCTGTAACATATTCCAACTTGATTTCACTTTGAATGAGGATTAAGAATCATTATTACTGTTTCACAGTTAATAAAAAATGAGTAGTTCACTTCAACATTTAAACATTGTTTGAACTAACACAATTTGATTATCAAAACATTTGTAAAATGGTAATGATAATAGAAAGTAGTCTTCTTTTACTTGATTAATTCAAGAAAGAAAGTCTCAGGATGGGTCAACCTGTATTTCTGGATTCAAATCAATGAAATGACAGTTTCTGTCCCATATGGTCCTTAAGGTCAGAACTTGACCTTCAGGCCTAGTTCACTACACATACATATATATGCATACATATATACATATATATAAATACATATATATTCATATATATATTCATATACATATATAGATATATATGCATACATATATACACACATATATATTCATACATATATACATATATATATATATATATGCATACATATATACATATATATGCATACATATGCATACATATATATGCATACATATGCATACATATACATGCATACATATATACATATATACGCATACACATATATGCACACATATATACATTTATATACATACATATATACGCATACATATATACATATATATATATACATACATATATACATATATAAGCATACATATATACATATATTCATATATAGAAATACATATATACATATATAGAAATACATATATATGCATACATATATATGCATACATATATACATATATATAAATACATATATATGCATACATATATACATATATATGCATACATAAATACCTATATATGCATACATATATACATGTATAAAAATAAATATATATGATACATATATATGCATACATATATACATACATATATACATACATATATATGCATACATATATACATACATATATATGCATACATATATACATACAAATATGCATACATATATACATATATACGCATACATATATACATATATACGCATACATATATACATACATATATATGCATACATATATACATATATATATGCATACATATATACATATATAT
>NC_056512.1:11017455-11020901 GCF_014905685.2 Nematolebias whitei
TGCATACATATATACATATATATATGCATACATATATACATATATATGCATACATTTACATGCATACATATATAAATATACATATATATGCATAAATTTATACATATACATACATATGCATACATATATACATATATATATACATACATACATATATACATATATATGCATACATATATACATATATATGCATACATATATACATATATATGTATACATATATACGCATACATATATATGCATACATATAAATGCATATATATGCATACATATATACACATACATATATATGCATACATATAAATGCATATAAATACATATATATATATGCATATATGCATACATATATACACATACATATATATGCATATATGCATATATGCATACATATATATACATATATAAATACATATATATGCATACATATATACATATATATGCATACATATATACATATATGGGCAGCACGGTGGCGCAACTGGTAGAGCTGCTGCCTCTCAGCGAGCAGGTCCTTGGTTCAAACCCCAGTCCAGGGGCCTTTCTGGGTGGAGTTTGCATGTTCTCTCCGTGCATGCGTGGGTTTTCTCCGGGTACTCCGGTTTCCTCCCACAGACCAAAAACATGCATGTTAGGCTGATTGGTAACTCTAAATTGTCCCTAGGTGTGAGTGAGAGAGTGAATGGTTGTTTGTGTCGTTTGTCTCTATGTGGCCCTGTGATGGACTTGCGACCCATCCAGGGTGTACCCCGCCCCTCGCACAGTGATTGTTGGACATGGGCACCAGCGACCCCCGTGACCCAAAAAAATGGAATAAGCGGGTAAAGATAATGGATGGATATACATATATATGCATACATATATACGTATATATGCATACATATATACGTATATATGCATACATATATACATATATATGCATACATATATACATATATATATGCATACATATATACATATATATGCATACATATATACATATATATGCATACATATATACATATATATGCATACATATATTATTTTTTATTTTTTTATTTTATTTATTCATTCATTTCATTTCAGTTAAAACAAGACTTATTCCATACAAATAAATTAAGATACATATAAAATGAAAGGCAGCAGAAGAAGAACGAATTCTTATCATTTCTGCCCCTTCTAAACAATATCAATTCAAAACGATCTATTCAAACAATACATAATAAAACCAATAAAAAAAAACTTATCACAATTCATTATAATTCCATTCCATTATCCAACTTAAATATATTTCATCATCAATACATTCTTAATCTTTTTTTTAAATACAGCTAATGAAGTCTCCTTTTTGATATCATTATCCAAACCATTCCATAAACTAATTCCCTTGATCGAAGTAGACCTACCCTTAAAACTTGTTCTATATTTCATCTTTACAAAAATATCTGTTCCCTTTAAATTATAACAACTATTCCTTTTAACGAAATACACTTGTATGTTTGATGGTAAATTTTGGTTCTGAGCCTTGTACATAAATAACAGAATATTGTAATCCACCAAATCATAAAACTTAAGAATTTTCAGTTGATAAAACAAAATACTTGAAGGATGGCGATAATGCTTTTTTGCGATAACTCATAACTCTTTTTTGTAAAATAAAAATAGACTTGGTTGCAGTTTTACAAGCTGTACCCCAGATAGCAACACAATAAATCAAATGTGGCACAACAATTGTATTGTACAGTAGACACAATGCTTTATCAGTCAGAAATTCTCGTACTTTATGTAGCATTGCTATAGACCTGGAAATTTTAGTTCTTACAAAATTAATATGTTTTTTCCATGTCAATTTATCATCTATAATCACTCCCAGAAACTTTACTTCACTCACTCTTTCTATCACAACACCATCAATTTCAAAAGGAAAATCTATAGATGGCTTTTTTTTACTAAATATCATATAATTTGTTTTTTCTAGATTAAGTGATAATTTATTTAATTTAAACCAAGTATGAATTTTTACAAACTCAATCATCATTAATTCAAACATCTGATTTAAGTCTTTACCTGAACAAAAGAAAGTAGTATCGTCTGCAAATAAAACACACTTGAGAATACTAGACACCTTAACTAAATCATTTACATACAAAATAAACAGCTTAGGCCCAAGAACTGAACCTTGAGGTACTCCACATGAGACATTACACAAACCAGATCTAACCTCATCAATCTGTACAAACTGTTTTCTTCTGTTTAAATAGCTAGATATCCACTGTATGGCTAGACCTCTAATACCATAATGTTTCAATTTTTCAAGCAAAATAGTGTGATCAATGGTGTCAAAAGCCTTTTTCAAATCAACAAATAGACTTACACAATATTGCTTCTCATCTATCGCTGTAGTAACCTGTTCCATTAAATCCATAAGAGCCAGACATGTTGAATTGTTAGATCTGAAACCGTATTGCTCATTACTCAAAAGATTATGTTTATCTATAAATTTGTCCAGCCTGGACACAAATAATCTTTCAAGAATTTTAGAAAACAGTGGCAACAACGATATAGGTCTATAATTTCTAAACAAACTTTTCTCACCATTTTTAAAAATTGGAATCACCTTTGCGATTTTCATTCTTTCTGGGAAAATGCCTTTAGAAAATGATAAATTACAGATATATGTAAATGGTTCCAACACATTACTTATTATTTCCTTCACAATCCACATATTCATGCCTTCACAGTCATTGGATCTTTTATCAGCAAATTGTCCAACTACCTTCATTATTTCTTCCTTACTAGTACCGTTAAGAAACATACTGTTTGCACATCCATTGATCAAATAATTCACATTACCATCTACTTTAGGAATTGACGTTGCAAAACTTAATCCCACATTTGCAAAATAATTATTAAATCCATTTACAATCTCTGTATCATCATACATTTCCACATTGTTTTCAACAAAATGTTGTGACAATCCCCTATTACCATTTTGTTTACTTAAAACATTGTTAATTACTCGCCATGTCGCTCTCATATCACCACTGCATTTATAAAATAATTGACTATAATATTCCCTTTTATGTTTTCTTATTATCCCTACCAATTTATTTTTATACTTTTTGTATTTTTTTCAGCATTTAATGTTCTAGATTTCATAAACATGAATAAAGTTTATTCTTTTTTTTACATGCATTCTTCAATCCTTTAGTCATCCAAGGATGATCGACTTTCTTATCTTGTATGTAGATTTTTTTACACAATTTTTTTTTTAACAAAACTTCAAGGATCCTCATAAATTCACCATAAGATTTGTTTACATCATCCACATATACTTCATCCCATTTTTGTATATCTAAATCTTCTTTAAATTTATCCAATGCTTGTTTTGATGTGTTTATTTTTGTATTTATTCTTTTTATTTTTTTTTTGGTTTATTATCATCACATTTATAAATTGAAAAAATTGGT
>NC_056512.1:11021001-11032719 GCF_014905685.2 Nematolebias whitei
GGATGGGATTTACATCATCTAACAACTGCTCACAGTGCACAGGCAATATTCCTGATGATTATATCCATGCACTCTGGTTCTGCCCACCCGTTCAGAGGTTCTGGGTCCAGGTTTGTGAAGACTTGTCTAAATGTCTGAAATGTAATATTCCACTCTCTCCATCTGTTTGCTTATTGGCTATCTTGGAAGATGTTACCCTGGAAAAAAATACATGTCGCATGATTTTCACTGCCTTATGCATCGCAAAGAAAACCATACTCCTGAATTGGAAAAATAAAAATAATCTTAGCATTAATCAGTATAAAAATCTTCTGTTAGATCATATTAGTCTTGAAACAGCATCTGCCGACACATTGGATCAATCTCTGTGGGCTCCTTTGATCGGCTCCGTTACGTAGTGAGGGTGGGTAGTCTGGGATCTGACCTTGTGGGGCCTTGGGGTTGATGTGGAGGTGGGTGTATGGGTTTGGGGCCCCGGGGGGGGTTGCCGGGGGCTGGGCTCTTGGGGGTACCTGGGCAGGGGGGCAGTGCTTTCCCTCTGGGGAGGGCCTGGGTGGTTCTGGGGGATGTCTGCTGGTGGCTGCATGCAGGCCCTCAGGTGGTCTGTGGCGGCGGTCGTGGGTCACCGATCTGGTAGCCTGGCTGTGCTGATGTGGGTTCGGGGTGGGCGCGGGGGCTTGGGGTTCTGGGGGCTTGTCGCCCCCGGGCTTGGGCCTGTGGGGTTCGGGGATCTTGGGCTCTGGCAGGCGGGTTGCCGGGCTCTGGGCCGGCTTGCGCTCTGGTGCCCGGTTCTGGGCGGGGGCCTTCGGCTCGCTGGTGGGTTGTGGGTCATGGGCTGGGGGGTTGGGTGTTTGGGGGCGTGACCAGTGGCCCCTAGGAGGGGGTAGTTTGACCCAGCCTAGGTGTCTAATGTGCTATGTGTTTTGAGAGATGTCCGAATGAGGGGTGGGTGTAGTATTTCTTCTGGGGTGGGGATGGGGTGGATGTCCTTGGGGGCGGCCCGGGACTGTGCATGGCCGGCTGGCTGGCCCCTTTCCTGTGGTGGGGGCTCGCTCCCAGTGCTTCCTGGCACTGTCGGCGGTTGGGCGGGCGCTCTTGGCCGGGTCGTCCTGGTGGGGTTTGGCTCCATCTGGTAGCGGGCTGACTGTGGTCTGTGGGGGTCCTGGTGGCCCTCGGGTGTGTAGGCTGCTGGTGCAGCTTCTGGCGGCCCTCGGGGCTCTGTCCCTCTCTGGTCTGGAGCTCAGCGGGCCTGGCGGTCGGTACAGATGGAGAGGTGTCTTGGCCTCAATCCCTGGGTGGACCTTGGGGGGCTGGGGGGGGGGGGGGGGGGTGGGGCAGTGGGGGAGCTGACTCCCTGTGGGAGCATTTGCTCTCACAGTTATTTCTCCCCATCCCTCACCATGCACCTCCACCCTCTTCATTTCAATTCCATACATTTAGGGTTGTTTGGGCTCGGGTGTGCTGCAACAATTTTACATCTTTGTTGACCATAGCCACCTGGGACTCAATTTTATTATACACCTTAGACATTCATTCATAACATCCTCATGACATTCATATATAGGAATTTGAGGTGGGCACATGGCTATGGGTGGTGGGATGACCTTACTCTCACCCCCTGTGCCTGTGCTCACTTACAACGGTTGCATTTAGACACTAGGGTTTGGATAGAGTTGGGGTGGAGGGGAAACTGGCACCATGCCAGCCTTTGCTCCTTCTTCTTTCCTTTTTAATGGCACTATACAACAACACACATCAACAGCACATCTAGGGGTGGGGGTGTATGTGTCGGGGTCTTATTTTTATTTTTTATTTTTTCTCCTCTTCCTACCCACCTAGTTCCCTGACTGCCATTCCGGGGGTGGGGTCCGGGAGAAGGGCAGGCCGTCGGGTGTTGACCAGGACTATGTGGGGGTTCAGGGTCTGGGGGTTGCCATGGGCGGTGCTGACGCTGTGCTCTCCCTGGGGTTGTTTGGACCCCCTGAGCTTGGCTCTTGGGTGCCATGGTTGGCCCGCTGGCCGGGGTGGCGGGCGGTCGGCTGGGGGTGCGTGCTTGGTTGTTGGCGGTGTGTGGGGGTGGTCGGTGACGAGTCCTCTTCATGGTGGGGGGGTGTCCTGTCGGCGGGGCATGGCCTGGGCCGGGTCTGGGGTATTGGCTCTTCTCCGCTCAAGAATGAATGGGTTTACCTCCTGGGTTTGGGCATGGGCTGCCCCCTGTAGAGGGCGGGTACATGTCTTAGACCTGGGGGGTATAGAGTGTGTATCGGGAATAAGAATGAAATGTATCGTTATTGTATGTCTTTGAGTGAATGAATGTGAGATTGAGGTTGGGATAGTGTGATTGTGTCTGTGTATGAATGGGTATTTGTTAGGCCGAGACTCAGACTGCCCCCTCTTTGATACAACTGGGGGTGCTTGGCATCGCGCCCCTATCGCACGGCCCCCTGGTGGGGTGTGCCCTTGCCTGCCGGCGCGCTTGGGGCCCTTGGTATCGGGGGCTGGGCGCTTGGGCGTGTGTCGGCTCGGCCTGGTGTCTGCCTGGTGGGGCTCGGGTCCTCTGGCCCTGTCAGGCCTTGGCCTGGGTGGTGTGAGTCCTCGGTGCCCGGGCCTCGGTGCCTGGACCTGGACCTACATCGGTGCGGCGGGTGCCGACGGAGGCCTATGAGTTTGTAGCTGTTGGCCCCGGGGGGTCACTGTATGTGGTTGCTGGTGGGGATCTTCCGGTTCTCCCCTGTGGTCCGTTCTGGAGGGTGGGTGAGTGGTTCGTCCTGTGTGGGTGGCTCTGGGGGCTCCGCGGTCGGGGTCCCTCCTGGGGTCTTGGGCTCTGGTCCCCCCTTTTTCGTCTGCCTCTGGTCTTGGGGGTCGGGTCTCTGCTGCTTCACAGTTACTAATAAATGTTCTATTAGAGAAGCCTTATACACTTATGCATGCTCACAACCACACACAAATAGAAGCAGGGATGCTTATGTAGGCTTTATATGTAGATATATAGATATGTATGTGAGTGTATATTCATGTGTATGTATGTATGTATGTATGTATATAGGCGTAGGTATGGGTATATATATTTATGGAAACTTGCTGCAAAGCCATGAATATTTTAAGTTCTTTATACATATGTATTTTGTTGCTGTGTTTTGTCATGTTCTTTGCAGGTGAACAGACAGTGGCCGGGTGTTTTGACGTGTGCTCTATTTGTATATATGTTTTATATTTTGGAGTCTTACTTTGTCTTTTCTTTCTTTCTATCCTATAAAAAAAAAAACTACACTAGATAGTCACTATAATAAATATTTCATAATAATGGTATGGAGAGGATGGCTGTAAGGGGAGAAGGGAGGCCATCACAAAAAAAAAAAAAAAAGGGGCCTTGAAGGGGCGGGCTAGACCCGTAACCATAGCAACCTTGGGTCTAAACCAAACAGAAAAGCTAGCCTTCTCAAACTTTGATAAAAGCCAAGAATAACACATGCCCAGCGTGCATTTCTGGGAGAGCACACACCGAGACGGTTCGTTCTTTAATGCTCCAAATATATGCATATTTTTTACAAATGTAATTGTTTGTCTCTGAATACCTGTAACTCCTGTTCGTCAAATAAATCTTTTGAACTAAGGTGACCGTCTCAGCTGTCTTGAACACGATTGTGGAGAAAAGCCACAACAGATGGTGACCCTGACGTGCAGCTGGCGGACACACGGATTGGATCGAGTGGTGCTGGACACCCGCAGAGCGAACTGGGCCTATTCTACTAACAGGTAAGCGGGTTACCTAAGTTGGCCGAAAGGCCCAAAAACTCAGCTATTCGGCCGTAAACCAAATTCTATCTTCCTCTGTGGGTGTTTAATACCATCTCCGGAAATAAAGATGGTTGTTAAGCTAATTTACGGTGATTAGTGGTACTACTGATGAACAGGGTACGCGTATTCAGACACGTTGGGCGTTACACGCTGCGCGCGTGTGCGTGCGTGTCCTTTGCATGGCTTAGTTTAACATTTAAGTGTATTTCGTAGATAGTTTCACGAGTTGGACTCGTGCCGGAGGAAGGTCAGGGACCTGCCAAGGTTTGCGTCAGACGTGAACAACATTTCCCTTTTTTCAGCGGTGGTGGCGTATGGACCGTCCCTCTGATGAGAGAGACGGGAACCGGGTCGGGGACCCGCAGCTGCGTTCGCGTCTGCGTTGTGGGATTGACTGCCCACTAAAAAGACGCCATTAATAGTTTAGTTTAAAGGGAAATGTGAAAGTCTGGGACTTAGGTAGATTTGCCAAATTTCATGTGGTCAGGGATCACATTAGTTTAGGACGTTGTAATAACTTTTGTTTGCGCCGTGTGGGAGTGAGTGAGTGAGTGAGTCTGTGTGTGGAAGGCTTAGTTTTTTTCTTTTTTCTGTGTGTGTGTCTGTTGGTGAGTGGAGCTTCCATATCCTGACCAAAAGGGGCGCTGTTGTATAAGGCAAGGACAAGTCTGTACTCACTGGGTTTTTTCATACCACAGACTTGTGAATTGTTTTGTCACAACGGGGCCAGAAGTGCATGAGAATAAAAAGATTTGAAAGCCTGAGTGTGTGAATGTTGTCATCAGGTGTGGTACTCATAAATGAGAAACATGTGACTCCTGTGGAAAGTTTACAGGATCAATACATGAGTTAAGAGCATATTGGTGAACAATCTAAAAGATATGGAACAATTTTGAATATGAAATAAGTATAAACGCGCACAAAAGATGGGAATCATCTAAAAAAAGAGGCAATTAACTGAAAAACCAGCAGACCAATAGCTAAAAAGAGCAGAAATAATCTTAAATTACCAGTAGGAAGTGGGTAGAGCTTGGTTTTCTTGAATTAGGCTGTAAAAGTTGGATTAATTTAAAAAGAAAGGTGGAATTAGCTGATATTGGCATGAAACAGCTAAATAGTATCTGAAATGTAAGCAGAAATATCTGACTCTTCCAAACATTAGCTGAAAGGAGCACAATGTTCAGAAATTAGCAGAAATAAGTCAGTAGAAGTACAAAAACGTTGAAGTAAGCTGAATACAGCTTAAAAGAGGGAGGAAGACATACTCTGTTGTAATACATTCCGTGTGAGAAGGAACGAAGTGATGGATGGACAGACTGTCAGACAAGACCAAACGTGGGTGAGGTCAGGAATATCAGAAGTCCGATAGGCAAACAAACCACACTGTTTATAAGGGTTCATTCACGGGAACAGTAGAGGAGACAGGAGGTGCTTGGAGGTGGTACATCATCAGGCAGGCTAGGAAGCAGCCTGACAGATGGTCAGAGGTTGGACCAGGTAAAACAAGGGTGAGCAGGGAGGAGGTCGTTGGCTGAACATTCTTAATGCTCTCATTTTAGGGGTGATCTTGGCAGGAGGAGAGCTGAACGCCATTTTCAGTCACTGAACGTTGGGAGAGAAACGTAATACATCGTTTAAACTAGGAGAAATGTAATACATCGTTTAAAATAGAAAAAAAAAACAGAAAGATAGAGGCGGCGGAAATAGACAATATGGGGACACAGTTGATTAAACCACAGCTGTCGGATGCCAGACATAAACAGGGGGATAAGAGAGCAAGGTCAAAAAACATTTGTGTGTTCAATCAGTGTCAGAGGTAAAGGAGGAGGCAGTGACCTCTGGAACAGTTGATCTGCAGCAATGGTTTGAAACTCAAGGCCAGAGGGCCAGAGGGGGACATCCCGTGTACGAGCGGTAATTAACTGAATTTATACGAGAGATGGAGTCAGAGGGAGTCAGCTGGAGGTATTGTTGGAACAGCTCGCTGTGTGGGAAGATGAAGATGGCAGACAGCCACTCACTAAGCGGGCGAGGGACAGAGTTAAATTGACAACAAACGTACGGCACAGACATGCAAAGGTAGAGAGCTGCTGACAGAGAGCTGCTGACATGATGCAGAGAAGGAAGGTAGATGTTTTAGGTGTCCAAAGAGACCAAGTGGAAGAGCAGCAAGGCTTGCAGCATTGGTGCTGGGTTCAAACTGTTTTATCAGGGTGTGGATAGAAAGAGAAATGGAGTAGGGGTGGTCCTGAAGGAAGTGAGGAGTAGGTCTGACACAAAGAGGAGGTATAGGGTGAATGCTGTTGGAGAGGACATGGAGTGTATAGGAAAGAGTGGAGTGAAGAAGGATGATTCGTTGTGGCGACTTCTGAAAAGGGAAAAGCCGAAGGAAGAAGGAGAAATAAACATCATAAACAGGTCAAATTAAGTTTAAGCATTTCTGGATGACACGTTGTAAACAAATTAGCCAAAATTTCTTCTTGGAATTGACAATAAAATCAGGTTAAAATTTCAACTAAAGAAACAACCAATTGTAAAATAAGTAATAAACAAAATCCTTGACACTTGTAAAATGAAGAAAAAATTTATTCTGGTCAAAGAAACTCTTAACTAAACACAAATTGAAATACTTGGGTTAAATAAATCAGTCTTAACTAAACTCAAATTGAAATACTTGGGTTAAATAAATCAGTCTTAACTAAACACAAATTGAAATGCTTGGGTTAAATAAATCAGTCTTAACTAAACTCAAATTGAAATGCTTGGGTTAAATTAATCAGTCTAAATGATTTTATCACATATTGAAAATGTTGTCTAGAGTTTAGGGGCTGTTCCCTTCTAAGAGCTACCTGAACTAGGTTATTTATGGGAAAACAACAATTCTAGTGGGTAAATAAAATGACTCTAAACATCTTGAGATTTCACACAGGTCCTATGAGTGCATAAGGAGAACAGAGATGAGTACATGGTGAGTTTAAGAAGTTGTGCTTTGTGAACAAAGGTGCATGTAGATGTTTTTGTGCAGTGCTAATGGTCTCTGTGATGTCTTGAAGTGTAGACATAGTCTTAATTGAATTGAATTAGAAGTATTTTGTTTAGGATGCAGTGAACAAGCATAGTTATGAGATGGAATTTGCAGATTTGGTATATAACAAGCAGTGATTACATATAATCATGCTGCCTAAACCTTTACAAAGTCTAAATGGTTAATGTGGACCTGAGAGTGGTCCTCACTGTCAGGTGGTGAGTCAAAACACATTCTAAAAGATGGAAGACATTATTTTGAATGGAATATTTTATGCTGTAGGCGTAATGAATTGGATTGTGCAGTGTTTGATGAAAGTTTTCACTCTTATGCAATTGAGCGTTTAAAACATCTGTTGTGCGATCTAGGACACCAGAATGACTCTGTTGAAGGTAAACGCTGTGGTCCCAGAATAGAACTTGCTAACAGAGGATTAATGTTGATAACAGATGAATGCTGAATCAGACTTTTAATAATTGGATTGTTTATTTTTCCTTCTCAGCAGCCTGAGAAGACAGAGTTGTGGATTGGGGAGGTGAGTCTGGCTAGGCCCACAGAACACATACAGGTAGTCTTCAGAAACATACAGCATCCATCTGAGTGTTGATCATGACCATCTAGTGCTGGGTGCCGGATCGGATACCAGATGTGTTCAGGTGGACGCTGAAGTTGGGTCTGGGAAACTGACCAATGGGACACAAAGTTTGTTTTCTCAGTCATCCAGGTATATAACAACAAAAAAGGTTGAATCATGTCATCTGGACTTCGTTTTTTTTGTTAAAAAGAAACGTTTCACCCCTCATCCAAGAGGCTTCGTCGGTCTGAGGCCTAGCCATCTGGTATTACCCAGAAGCCAATGGGACGTTTCAAAGAAACTGTCTGTCGAGCACCACTGACACAACAACAAAGAAATTGTCAGCCAAGCAATATGACTTTTCACTATGGAAACAAAGCAAAGAGCTATTAGTCAAACAACAAACTGAATTAACTGTCCAGAGGGGGTCTTGGATTTTGTCAACAGTGGGAACATCCAGTCAAGTCTCGCTGTATGCTGAGCTATGAACTGCTGCACAAAGCTGAACTGGTCTCCAGACCAAGGGAGACAAACTGAAGACCGAAAGGCTGAAAGAAAAGCTGGTGGTCCATCTGTCCAAGGTCACTAACAACAACTGCAGTCTGACGGAGGTGTCAACCCCACATTTGGTCGGTGATGGTCATCCGAGCGCCTTGGTGTCGTGATCAAAACTGCAGATGGCTTTGATCATAATCACTCACATAGGCTCATTTTAAGACAGTTGCCAAAACATGACACAGGAGTACTACTGTGGGGGGCTAGATGATTTGCCCTTTTCCAATTGCTCTGAGATGAAAATTGTTTTATTACCTCTAAACCTAATAGGACGATGAATAATGCTCCCCACCCCTGAGCAAAATATTGACTTTTTAACTTTTCGTTTATACAGGTCACGAAGTCTCATTCAAGAGAAACCTGTACCTGAGACCTGATTTGGATTGAGTTCACTAATGTTACTAAAGTAATAGTAAATGATTGTCTTTGCCTTGAATGAGCTCGTTTGGTGGGTCTGGTTTGATACAAGGGATGAAATTTATGTAATGTTAACTCTTTGGAAAATTATATGAGAGCTTGGGTTATATTTGGCTATTTTTTTGCAAAACCTGGATTGAATAACAGTAGGGGGAAGATTAAAACTACACCATATTTTTATATTTCTGAAACTAATACTCAGACTGGGTGTCAGTAAATTACAACCAGTAATACTTCGGATTTGAAACAGAAAACTGTTTCAAAAAGGGGGAAGGTGAAGGCTGCTCTTAGCAGGAAACAGTTCATACAATGATTAGATCATTACAAAATATACAAAGCAGGAAACAGTTCATACAATGATTAGATCATTACAAAATATACAAAGTAGGAAACAGTTAATACAGTGATTAGATCATTACAAAATATACAAAGCAGGAAACAGTTCATACAATGATTAGATCATTACAAAATATACAAAAATAACTTCTTAGGGTTTTATATTTAAATGAACAGCAAAAAGCCAATAGTAAGCCTGAAGCGTTTAAAGGATCATTTAGGATAATCACATTGACATTTGAAAAGTGGAATAAATCAGAAGCCTACAAAACGACATTATACTTGTATATATCGGTTTAACAAAAGTATTTTTCTCTTTCTTTGTTGTAATGTGTACAGATTCCAGAAAAGGGGGACGCCCCTAGCATCAAAACACAGACTCCTGAAGTGGATTTGAGCAAAGGTTAAGGAGAAATGTGGTGGTTCGGTATTTTTAAACACAACTGACTTGACTTGACTGGACTGGACTCTTAATTAGATTAATTGGGCTAATAAAAGGTTTCATGAACAAAGTATTTTAACCACATGTTTTACTGCTGAGGAACCGGCTCAGGGGTTATGAATTTTATGAATTTCTTCCTTGCTTCTCCCTCTCTCGTACAGACAGGTACCTGGAGGGAAGATTAAATTCCTCTTGTTTCCACAGTGTGTTATGTCAGTTGTTTAAAAACTTTTAAGGTTATATTGTACTTTGATGTTGTCGGCGCATGCGTTTAATGAAGTTCCTTCCACAGGCTCCAGGAGGAGGGAGGCCGGCGTGGGGGATTGCTTATTGCAGGGTGTTGTTGTGTATGGGTGTTGTGTTATGTAGATGAACAGATGCAGAGATATATTCATCAATTAAAACGGATTCCTCATTTTTCTGGACTGAATAAAACGTGCATTGATGTTAATGAAATGCAAACGTGAGACGTCATTTATCTTTGACCCATCAAAATGAATGCGGTCATTTATTTTACAGAATCAAAGTTTAACATCAAACATTTACATTAATTTGGCAAAATATGAACATAACAACATCATTAACAGCTTTACAGGTAGTGAGAAACAATTCGGCGATTGTTTCCACTCTTCAGCAGAACAGCAGACATCAATGAAAACTGTACAATTATGATCAATTATCCACACGGCGGTGGATGAGCACTTTACACAGACATTTCTAAAATATCTGGAAGGATTTCTACTTGAGAGAAGAATTTAAAGATTGAAATGAAGTTTAAAAGAAGTAAAAGATGGTACGTGAGGGGAAGTGTTCACCAGAACCGACACTCTCCATCAGAACCCAGCTTTCCTCGGTACGCTTTGGTAGGAAACTTGACTCATTACCTTTCTGAAGATTAATCAGCAGATATGGAGGTCCAGTTAACGCTACCTGTCCAGCGTCTCCATAGGATGGCTGTGACTCGTCCGAAGTAGTGACGAGATTCCGTCCGACACCAGCTCACATCAGCAATAGACTTCACATGAGTGGGGTCCTTCAGAAGTTCCACTCAGAGGTGGAGGATATTATAATCCAACTCGGAGGAGCCTTATCATGCTGGACTTCTGTTCTCCCAAACGACTTCTCAGCGCCTCACCGAACTCCTCAGAAGCTTCACCGAACTGCTCAGACTCTGAGAGAACTAGGAAGTACCGGCATTTTAAAGAGCTCTATTTCCGGTATATTTGAGCGTCCCTTATTGGGTAATATCAACCAGACAGGGGTGTGTTTTGTGATGTAATAGGTTACTAGAAGTTAGAAACAGCAAGAATTGTTATGGAACAGATTAAACTGTTCTCACAGACAGAGAGAGTTTTGTTTTGGCGAGTTTTAGAAACAGGTGCCACCTCCTCCGTTGACGTCTGAGAGGATGTAAACAAGACAGTTGTTCCACCACATGTCTGCTTCGACTCCTGACCTTGGAAAACGCACACTTGCTCATTCAAAGACAGAAATCAGAAAATGCACAAAAATCTGTAACAGACCTTAACATGAATTCTAACTCTGCATAAGCATTAAAAAATCATTACACTGTTTCACAGTTAATAAAATTGATTAGTTCACTGCAACATCTAAAATGGTTTGAACTAAGACACTTTGATTATCAACATTTGTAAAATAGTAATGATAATAAAAAGAGAGTGTTCTTTCACTTGATTTTCAAGAAAGAGAGTCTCAGGATGGGTGTAACTGTATTTCTGGATTCAAATCAATGAAATGACAGTTTCTGTCCATCTGGTCAGTTTTGACATCAGGTTAAGTTCACTACAGTCCCCCCTTTGAAAATCATCACCTGTCCATGGGGATGAATTCCAAACATGAACTTACGCCTTCGAATGTCCTTGAAGCTTGATGTAATCCAGCAAGGAAGACCAAAGTCAAAAGTAATCCAGCAAGGAAAACAAAGTCAAGGTAATTCCACAATGTTCTTGGTAATTCCATAATGTTGTTTGTAATTCCATTGTAGCAATGCTTTAACCCCTTGGAAACAGAGTCTGTAATCCACTGGAAAAAGTCATATAATCCACAACGGTAAATCCACAACGATTGGAAGTGTTGATTAATCAGCATACAGAGGGGTACCCTTGGATTGAACTGAAGATGCGGCCACTGGATGAAGAGTGGAGACCAACATCAGGATTGCAGGTCGCCTCCAGTGAAGGTCGTCTCTGGGCGACGTCCAGCCTGTGCCGTTCTGGTTCAATGTGCCATGCAATCATGTGGTTTAAGGTGGGCTTATGAAGGGGATTTTACATAAGGCCTTAAACTATATGCACCTGGTGTGTAAGCTATTATGGTTGGGAACAGCTACAACTACCAGTTAAGGGGTGGAACATGCTGAAAAGGGGTAACTACAGGGGTTTATACCTATAGAAAAGGGGCCCAAACTATTTTTCCATTTCTAACTTGGTTTAAGTTAGCTTTACATGGTAAAATATAGTTTGGTTGAATTGTCTGTTGTCTTTTAGACGAACGACTTGAGATTGGGTGTTTGGTTTCCCCATAAATGTTTTGGAAGTCTATGGCGAGACT
>NC_056512.1:11032819-11035550 GCF_014905685.2 Nematolebias whitei
CACTCAACAGCAGTACTGACCTAACAGTAACTCTGGAGCCTTCACTCAACAGTCAAGTCAAGTCAAGTCAGATTTATTTATAGAGCACATTTCAAACAGAAACTGTTACCAAAGTGCTTAACAAAAATATCACATCATCAGATAAAAAGTAGCAAGATATATTTACAGCACATGGAATAAAAATATAAAACCAAAAACAATTAGAAACAATGAAATACTAAATCAGATCACGTTGTGTCAAAAGTCAAGGAAATAATAACAAAAAGCATAAACAGTCTGAAACAATGAAATACTAAATCAGATCAGATGACCTTGTGTTAAATAGGAATAATAACAAAAGCATAAACAGAATCAGCATCAATGAAAAACCAGATCTAAAGCTGATCACCCTGTGTTAAATGTCAATGAGTATAGATGTGTTTTTAGGAGAGATTTAAAGGCAGAGACTGAGGTGGCCTGTCGAATGTTGATGGGCAGATTGTTCCAGAGTTTAGGGCCCACGACTGAGAACGCTCGATCTCCTCTGAGCTTCAGCCTGGTTTTTGGTACGGCCAAAAGCAGCTGGTCTGATGATCTCAAAGCCCGAGAAGGAGTATAAGGAAGAAGAAGGTCGGAGAGGTATGATGGTGCAAGGCCGTTAATGCACTTGAATGTCAGCAGGAGAATTTTAAAATCAACTCTGACACGTACAGGAAGCCAGTGAAGAGAGGATAGAACCGGAGTAATGTGCTCAAACCTGTCAGTTCCTGTTAAAAGCCGAGCTGTAGCATTTTGTACGAGCTGGAGACGTGAGAGTGAAGCCTGACTAACCCCAACATAAAGTGAGTTACAGTAGTCCAGCCGGGTTGTAATAAATGCATGGACTAGTTTTTCAAGGTCGAATCTGGACAGAACGGACTTTAGCTTTGCTATCTGCCTTAGCTGAAAGAAGCTCTTTTGTAGAACAGAGTTGATCTGTTTATTAAACTTAAAGTCCGAGTCTAACACTACCCCGAGATTGGTAACTGACTGCTTTAGATGAGGCTGAAGGGAGTGCAGGTTTACAGGATCAGTGACAGTGGCAGAGCTTGGGTTAAACACAATGACCTCAGTCTTCTGATCATTAAAGCTCAAGAAGTTTGCAGCCATCCAAGTCTTGATATCATCAAGACATTTTAGCAAAGGGAGGATGGAGCAAGAACTGTTTGGTTTTAAAGGTAGATAGATCTGAGAGTCATCGGCGTAACAGTGAAACGAAATACCATGTTTCCTCAGGATTGACCCCAAGGGGAGCAGATACAATGAGAACAGAAGGGGTCCAAGAATGGAGCCTTGTGGGACCCCACAGGAAAGAGGGACAGAAGCAGATAAATGATTGCCAAAGTTAACACAAAAACTCCTGTCACCCAGATAAGAATGGAACCATTCTAGCGCCACCCCTGTAATCCCAACCCAGTGTTCTAGCCGTGACATAAGGATGCTGTGATCAACAGTGTCAAATGCAGCGGTAAGGTCGAGGAGTACCAGGATCACAGACTGACCAGAGTCATTCGCTAGCAGAATGTCATTACAGACCCTTACTAAAGCTGTCTCTGTGCTGTGCAGTTGTTTAAATCCTGACTGAAAAATCTCAAAAATTCCATTTACATTCAAAAACTTGGTTAGTTGACTAAAAACTATTTTCTCCAAGATTTTAGAAATAAATGGAAGTTTTGAGATTGGCCTGAAGTTAGAACAAGCTGCAGGGTCGAGTCCGGGTTTTTTAATTAATGGAGTTACCACTGCATGTTTTAAAACATCGGGGACCACACCTGTAGCCAAACTGCTGTTAATAATGGCAAGAACAGAGGGTCCAGTTGACGGTAGAACCTGTTTAAAAAATGCAGCAGGGATGGGATCAGCAGGGGAGCCTGAGGGCTTCATGTGATCAACGACCTCATTTAAAAATGAGAGTGAGATGGGGTCAAAGTGACTGAAGACTGCTGAGCAGGGGACAAGAACTGAAGGGTCGGCTGTGGAGTGTGGAATTGATGACCTGATCGACTCCACCTTTTCAGCAAAATGCCTGACAAACTTATTACAGGTGTCAACAGAGGCCTCAATGGTGGCAGACTGAGGTACGTTTAGAATGGTGTTAATGGTGCTGAAAAGAACGCGGGGGTTGTGACTGTTTAAGTTGATAATGTTTGAGAAATATTTGTTTTTCTCCTGTTTAACGGTGGTCTGATAGGCTTTCCAACATGTTTTTAACATCTCAAAAGACACCTGAAGTTTATCTTTTTTCCATCGACGTTCAGCTCTTCTGCACAAGTGTCTTGCCTCTCTTGTGGTCTCATTACCCAAGGGTGGGGCATGCGTTTTCGATTCCTGAGCTTTAACGGGGCGACTGAGTCCAAGATCTGTACACACGCCTCCTGATGCTGAGAAAGCAACTCCTTTGTAGTAAGACCCGCAGAGAGTTCAGAGTCTGAAACAGAATTACCAGCAAAGATGGAAGAGAAGAGTTTGGCGGTGGAAGGGTTAAAAATCCTACAGGGCTTGGGTGTGGGGGGAGGTGCAGGTTCACAAATCAATGAGGTGTTGAATAAAACCGGTTTGTGGTCAGAACAAACAGTGTCACCAATTTCTAAATCAGAAACAGACAAACCATGTGTTAAGACTAAGTCTAGAGTGTGGCCCTGCTACGTGCCTACAACAGCAGTACTGACCTAACAGTAACTCTGGAGCCTTCACTCAACAGCAGTACTGACCT
>NC_056512.1:11037139-11037516 GCF_014905685.2 Nematolebias whitei
ACCCGACCCCTTTGGCCCCTCCCACAGGTGGTGAGCCCATGGGAAGGGGGACCCACGTCTCCTCTTCGGGCTGTGCCCAGCCGAGCTCCATGGGTAAAAGCCCGGCCACCAGGCGCTCGCCCCCGTGCCCCACCTCCAGGCCTGGCTCCAGAGTGGGGCCCCGGTGACCCACGTCCGGGCAAGGGAACACTACGTCCATTTCTTTGTGTCATCATCGGGGTCTTATTCTTATGTGTTAGTTTATGTTCATTATGTGTTAGTTTATGTTCATTAGGAGTTAGTTTATGATCATTAGGTGTTAGTTTATGATCATTATGTGTTAGTTTGTGTTCATTATGTGTTAGTTTGTGTTCATTATGTGTTAGTTTGTGTTCATT
>NC_056512.1:11037526-11041532 GCF_014905685.2 Nematolebias whitei
TCATTATGTGTTAGTTTGTGTTCATTATGTGTTAGTTTGTGTTCATTTTACACAATTTTGTACATAAAGAAGACGTGCTGGTGTATAAGCTGCAGGTATCCACAATTTAATATCAGAAACTGTTCAAAACTCCTGGTGGAGTGTGCAGCTCTTGTTGTAGTACAAGAACGAACCACCAGATGGTGTTTCAGACATTGGTTTGTCTTCATCACACACACTGCTGATCCTCACAGGTCTTCATGATGCTTCGCTCCCTGACTCATGGTTACCAGTCTACTACGGTAAATAACCATTCAACCTACAGAATGAACACAAACCAAGAACACACACAAAGAACATGTAGTAATATGGCTTTTTGTGTTATTTGCATGTTTTATTTAATTTTGCTGATGTTTTTTTTGGGCATTTTCTTTGAGGCTTGGATTGCCATCCATGATAAGACCAGACACTAGCTCATGCAGGTGTTCCCCATCAGCCGTATTGGCATGAAAGCCAGGAATCGGGAAATAAAAAGAGCAGAACAACAAGCAGAAGCACACAACGGCAGAGAAGCAAACCACAGACGCAACGACAGATGCGCGTAGCAACCGCCGAGAAGCGGGAGGCGCGGTGGCCGGAGAGTGCAATGACCAGGTGTGCAACCACCGTCGAGAGGCAACAGCTAGAAACAAGCCGGTCAGCAGAGCAGCAGATTTGCAGAAACTGAAGGCGCGGTGATTAAGAGCAGAGACAAGTGGGAATAAGGACCCACACAAGAAACCAGCTAAGCTGGTCGGGCACGGTTGGAGGGTGCAGTAGTCTGGGTTTGGTGTCGAGGGCGGAGGACAGAGTGTTGGAGATCGCTGGAGGTCCAGGTCACCATGGGAAGGTGGACTCGGGGAGGAACAAGTGCCGGGAGATCACTGAATGCCGAGACCGTCTAGGAATGCCGTGCGAGGGTGAGAGGACCATACCCTCGTTATCATCCATTTTCTGTCCAGATGACACACCAAGTACCTTCCCACATGTCTCTCTAATTACTGTTGAATTGAATTGACTTCAAACGCTCCTACAAGCACTCTGCAGATGCTGGATGCTGCCCATTATGGTACATTAAGATTCATAACCGGCTGCAACTACCGTACCCATCATTGCACCCTGCATTCATTGGTTAACTGGTCTTCATTAACCTCACGCAGACACTCCCACTGGTACATTTTCATCTTTAAATTACTTCTTGTTCTGCTGCCTTCATACATCTCCTCCTACATGTCTCTGCGAGAGTGCAGCTACAGCGTGCACTCCCAGGACATTATTACATGCAGTGTTCCCTCAGTGAGAACTGAACTAGGCAAAAGGGCTTTCTCCTACTCCACTCCAGTTTCCTGGAATACTTTGCAAAAAGATCTGAAGCTCTCGACCTTGACCTCTCTAAGTGGCTTCAAACATCTGTTAAGTTACTGGCAAAAACCAATGCAGACATGTTCCTGTTTTCTAAATCGCCTTATAATCTAGCTGGGTTTTTTTGTTTGTTTTTGCTACTATTCCTCTTGATTGTCCTTTTGGTTGTCATTTTGTTTTGATTTGTAAAAAAAAAAGAAGAAAAGAGAAACTTAAATTTGTATGCCTATGCCTATTTTATGACTGTCTATTGTTGTTGTCGTTATACATTATTGTCATCGTTCTTTGTTAAGAAATCAGATCTCTCTTGTAAATACAGGTCCTTCTCAAAAAATTAGCATATTGTGATAAAGGTCATTATTTTCCATAATGTAATGATAAAATGAAACTTTCATATATTTCAGATTCATTGCACACCAACTGAAATATTTCAGGTCTTTAATTGTTTTAATACTGATGATTATGGCATACAGCTCATGAAAACCCAAAATGCCTGTCCCAAAAAAATAGCATATTTCATCCCACCAATGAAAGACAAGTGTTTTTAATACAAAAAATGCCAACCTTCAAATAATTGTAGTGAACTAGGCCTCCGACCAAAACCTGCCTCTGAAGACCTTCATGGGACAGGAACTGTTATTTCATTGATTTGGATCCAGAAATACAAATTAGCTCATCCAGAGACTGTCTAATTGTATCCTGAAGTAATCAATTGAAAGAACACTCTTCTTTTTATATTATCATTACTATTTTACAATATCTTGATAATCAAAGTGTGTTTAGTTCATATCATTTCTAAAGTTGAAGTGAACGACTCATTTTAAATCAACTGTGAAACAGTATTAATGATTTTTTTAATCCTCATTTAAATTAGAAATCAAGTTAAATGTCTATTTACAAAGTAGTTATGCATTTTGATTTTCTGTCTAATGGAGAAGTAGTGACGTCGGTCAAAAGTCAGAGACAGTCAGAAAGAAGTTATTAGAACGGGCTGTATTGTTTTTAAACCTAGCAGACGGTAAAAAGAGAAACACTGGCATCTGCGTTCCTCTCACTTCGCCATAACATTTCTCTGTCTGTACTAAACGTTCCTAAACATTCCTGAACCCTCTGTTGACTTTTAATAACCCTCTGATATCACTAGAACCACCCCCTGTTGGTTGTTTCAACCAATCCGGAAGTCCTAAGTGACTGGAAGTGAGAACACTTTTAAAAGTCGACACTTCCTAGTCTACTCAGTCTATTCCGTTCTTCTGAAGTCTTGGATCTGAGTTGAACTCAGTCTTTGATGGAGTCTTCTCAAGCCTTGTGGAGTCTTCCACTTCTGAGTGGAAACTCTGACGGACTCACAGATGCTTGCTGTGAATCCACCCGGGTGTAATCCCTCCAACTTCGAAGGGAGCTGAGCCTGTTTGTTGAACGGAGTAAATCGACACAACTTCTGACGATGACCAGCCGCTGTTACCGGAGACGCTGGAAGGTAGCGTTGAAATGGACCCGAAACCGGAGCTGATTTATCTCCTGTGAAGGTAACGAGTCGTCACGTGCTAAGTGTACCGGAGGTTTGAGCTGGTGATTGAAAGAAGCGTGCCATCCTGGTCAACAACATACACCTCTCTTCACCCATATTTTCTTTAAAACCTCTAAACTCCTTCCTTTAAACTCTTCTATTTTGCCAGTAATCTAGATGCCTTCAGAAATGTCTTGTTGTCTTATTAGTAAAGCGTGCCAAGTTTTATTAATCAGAACCAGATCAGCTAATCATGTGTACATGTTTTGATGTTAAATTTTGATTCTGTTAAATGACCTCATTTATTCTGATGGGTCAAAGGAAAATTAACGTCTCTTGTCACTGATTAAACAATCATCACAGTTACCTCATCACATGGCATAAATTTAACTTGAAAAAGAAAGAACCCGTTATATTTAATTAATTAGTAGTGAAGGTACAGCGAAGCTGTCCTTGACACACTACATAATCATGTTCAGTTATGCACTCAATACTTGGTCGAGAATCCTTTTGCATGAATGACTGCTTCAATGTGGCGTGGCATGGAGGCAATCAGCCTGTGGCACTGCTGAGGTGTTATAGAGGCCTAGGATGCTTCGATAGTGGCCTTAAGCTCATCCAGAGTGTTGGGTCTTGCGTCTCTCAACTTTCTCTTCACAATATCCCACAGGTTCTCTAAGGGGTTCAGGTCAGGAGAGTTGGCAGGCCAATTGAGCACAGTAATACCATGGTCAGTAAACCATTTACCAGTGGTTTTGGCACTGTGAGCAGGTGCCAGGTCGTGCTGAAAAATGAAATCTTCATCTCCATAAAGCTTTTCAGCAGATGGAAGCATGAAATGCTCCAAAATCTCCTGATAGCTAGCTGCATTGACCCTGCCCTTGAAAAAACACAGTGGACCAACACCAGCAGCTGACATGGCACCCCAGACCATCACTGACTGTGGGTGCTTCACACTGGCCTTCTGGCATTTTGGCAAGTCCTTCTCCCCAGTCTTCCTCCAGACTCTGGCACCTTGATTTCCGAATGACATGCAAAATTTGCTTTCATCCGAAAAAAGTACTTTGGACCACTGAGCAACAGTCCAGTGCTGCTTCTCTGTAGCCCAGGTCAGGC
>NC_056512.1:11041632-11042824 GCF_014905685.2 Nematolebias whitei
GCTCTTCAATATGAACAGATTAATAATAAATGAACTGATTATTAATCAAATGAACTGATTGATGACAGTAGTCATGAACTGATTAATAACCATAGAACAAGAACAACAGTCATAACCTGTGACTGATAACATCTCACACTGTAAATGCATGCAGTCAGATATGAGTTTAAACGAGATTCCATGAAACAATAATATTCATTCTGTTAAGGCACTAAGGACAGAATGTGTCATGGAACGAGCCGCCACATCACATAAATAAAAGCGAATAAATGAACAGGATGTTGACCACACGGCCGCAGTGCAAATATCCTGCATTGTCATACCATTATGCAAAGCAGTCGAAGATGCGATACCTCTGGTCGAGTGCGCCCTGAGGTTGTCAGGAGGCTCTAAATCTGATGCTCTGTAGGCTTCAGAAATGGCCTCACACAACCAGTGTGACAGGCGCTGGGTGGATAACGGGCGACCTGCAGATGCGTCTCTATTGTGCACAAACAAATGTCGAGTCTGACACAATGCTGACGTACGTGTTACGTAACACGTCAACGCACGTACAGGGCAGAGAAGGTGGAAAGATGCTTCTTCTTCTGATTTGTGGGGAGGAGGGAAAAAAATCACTCCAACAATATCACTTTCGATTTAAAAGAGCTTGTGATGTTTTAGGCATAAATGCTGGATTAGGCCTCAGATCAGCTGAGCTGCCATCAGCCTGAATTCTGAGACATGACGGAGCAACAGAGAGGGCAAACAGATGTAGTCTCTGCCTCACTGGGTCCATTCGAACACCATAAGAAGCACCTGCTTGCCCAAAAAACATCTTGTCACTCAGCTCTCTATGTGCGTAAATACACATTGCGTAATTACGCGCACCATGCACAGACGCGCATTGCGTAATTTACGCATTCTGAGTGCATGAACGCCCCGGAAAGGTTTTCAACAGAAAAGAGGAGAGGCTGAAAAAGGCCGTAAACAGAACAGATCCACGGCTCTTCAATATGAACAGATTAATAATAAATGAACTGATTATTAATCAAATGAACTGATTGATGACAGTAGTCATGAACTGATTAATAACCATAGAACAAGAACAACAGTCATAACCTGTGACTGATAACATCTCACACTGTAAATGCATGCAGTCAGATATGAGTTTAAACGAGATTCCATGAAACAATAATATTCATTCTGTTAA
>NC_056512.1:11042924-11047774 GCF_014905685.2 Nematolebias whitei
GTTAATAGCTTGTTTAGAGAACCTTTTCATGATATGCTAATTTTTTGGGACAGGAATTTTTGGTTTTCATGAGCTGTATGCCATAATCATCAGTATTAAAACAATTAAAGACCTGAAATATTTCAGTTGGTGTGCAATGAATCTGAAATATATGAAAGTTTCATTTTTATCATTACATTATGGAAAATAATGACATTTATCATAATATGCTAATTTTTTGAGAAGGACCTATATTTACAGACCCTTTTCAAAAAAATAGAATATCATGGAAAAGTTGTTTAACTTCCATAATTGCATTCAAAGAGTTGATCTTTAATAGATTATAAATTCAGGGTCCACAATTTCATCGATTTCAAATCTTTATTTGTTTATTTTTGCATAATTTGGGCTTCCAGCTCATAAAAACCACGAAAACAAGATTTCAAAAAATTAGAATACTGTGGACATCCACACTACTCACACATCCGCAATACGCAGTTTTTGCAGAAAAAAAGAGAGAAATTAGGATCACAACAAGTCAATCAAAATGTGGTACTTTCAAAACGATATGTCAATCTTCAATACTTGGTTGGGAATCCCTTTGCCTTAATCACTGCCTCGATGCGACGTGGCATTGAGGAAATCAGCCTGTGGCATTGCCTGGGAGTTATGGAAGCCCAGATTTCCTTGATGCTTGCCGTCAGCTCTTCTTTATTGTTGGGTCTGGTGCCCCTCATTTTCCTCTCGAGAATACCCCATAGATTCTCAATGGGGTTTAGGTCCAGTGAGTTGGCTGGCCAGTCAAGCACTGTGGCATGGGCATCAAACCAGGTTTTGGTGCTTCTGGCAGAATGGGCAAGGGCCAGGTCCTAATGGAAGATGAAATGTGCATCTCCATACAGATCCTCAGCAGAAGGAATCATAAAGTCCTCTAAACCATTCTGGTAGACTGTTTCGGTGACCTTGGATTTAAGAAAACAGAGTTTACCAACACATGCATCTGGACATTACACCCCAAATCATGACTGACGTGGATATTTCACACTGGACCTCAAGCAGTATGGGCTCTGCTCCTCACCCTTCTTCCTCCAAACCCTTGATTTCTGAATGAAAGGCACACTTCACTTTAATCGGAAAAGAGGCCCGAGGAACCCGACAGTTGTAGCCCATCTCCCGGATGCGTCAGAATGTGGTGGTTTTTGAAGCTGTGACTCCTGCTTCATTCCACTCTTTCTGGATCTCTGCCAGATTCTGGAATCTTTTCTGTTTGATAATCCACTGAAGCCCACAGTCATCTCTTTTGCTGGTGCATCTTCTCCTGCAACATTTTGCCCTTCCACTAGACTTGCCATTGATATGCTTAGACACAGCACTCTGTGAACAGCCAGCCTCCTTAGCTATGAACTTTTGTGGCTTACCCATCTTATGGAGGGTATCAATGATGGTCAGTGTAACTCCTAACCATTTGAATATCTTGCACCAAAAACATTCAAGTTTATTGCATTCGCTGTTCAGTTGCAGTCTAGAAAAACAGTCATCTTCAAAACTACAAATATTCACTATTCAAATCTCTCAGAGATGGGTGATATCAGCAGACCTTTTGTTGTGTTGTCTAAGGTTGACAGGTTGTGGCAGCCTAATCAAAGTAAATTCTAAAGAAAATAGGTTGTGGACATACATCAACTGTTACTGTCTGAGAGCTACAATGAAATCTGTCTACTGGTTTATGACATTATTTTGCTAACAGACGGACTCTGTAACACACAGACTGTTAACTTTTGTGTCTTAGCTGTATAGCTGATGTTGTGGCAAGACATGTCACATAAAAACTTTATGATTGAAAGCAAGTTTATGTAAACATTTGCAAAAATAATAATGTTTTTATAATCTGTCTTGTCAACAGTGGCGCCATAAGTTCATGTGATTTGTTTCCAAGTGCTTGCTAACATCAACAAACAGAAGTTAAAATCCAGTATGGTATTAAATTTAACAAAACACACAGTTTGATTCCTTTAGGGTCTTCTGATTTAGTCGATGCTAAGAACAGGAATGGAATTGTAGAATTGGATATTAAAAATGGAATTTTGCTGTAAAACACAGGATGTCATTGATTTTGAGGATTTTTCTTTATCATGTGTTATTCCTATTTGATGTTAGCAATCATCCAGACCGTTTTGACCATTAGGTAGGTAGATAAGTATTTCCAGTTCCCCATTTAGCTCCACAATGGGGAACAAAATTGACTGCATCTCAAATTAAAATTTGGGGTCCAAGAAGCTGAGACGGTGACGCCTTTGACCTTTCAGTGGCTGGTGGTGGCAGACATTCTGAGATTGCAGGTTGTGATTTGAGCATGTAGTTTAAGTTTGTGTTCACGTCATTCTCTGATCCCCAGGCAGAGTGGGAACACGACCCCCCCAGTGTTCCCCTGGGCTGGCCCACTGAGGGCCACATAATCATCAATGGTTTTGGTCTGCGTTATCGCCACGATCTGGATCTGGCCATTCGCAACATCACCATCGGCATTAATGGAGGAGAGAAGGTGAGCATGGACCAGTTTGATAACCTGAACAGAAATACCACTGTTTCATGATACTAAAACAAAATGTAAAAATCTAAAAAAGTTAATGTCCTCTGGACATTCAAAAAACAAAACAACAAGAAAATGTAGAAACGTTTCATCTTTCATCCGAAAGACTTCCTCAGTCTGAGGTGCTGCATTCACCTGCTGGATTAGTGAACATGCATCAGGAAAATATAAAAATGTTTACATGATTTACTTAGTTCTACTTACAACTAATAATGCAGCTACTAAATATCCTGATGGATGCTCAGTAATCCAGGCAGAAAAATCTACAAAGTAAAGTCAGGTCCTCTGGATGGATTCTTCTTGTTGAAACTTTTCGTCTTTTATCCAGAAGACTTCTTCAGTCTGAGATGCTTCTGTAAACTCAGTCTTATAAATAGTACATTCTCATAGTAGATCAACCAGTTTGTTGTTGACATCCAGAACTAGCTGTTCACATGATGGTGGAGGACCATCAGCCTAACAATTGGTCATTAGTGTCCTGATGGCAGGGGTGGAAGTAACAAATTACAAATACTCACATTATTGTAATTAAGGAGACCTTTTGGGTACCTTTACTTTTATGAGTATTTCTTTCAAGTGTGTAATTTTACTCATACTTGAGTACAATTTAGACCATGTGATCTACTTCGCTACTTTTCAAAACAGAAGTCGCTACTGATTACAGCCAAAATTTGAATTAATATTCAAATCGTTCATCTTTGTAGCCAATAAGCCTCTCAGATCACAAATGCACCAATTACCTATGACAAGCAAAGGACAACTCCATAGAGTAGAGAGTCATATATGGACCAAAGATTTGGAGAAAAAGCCAAAATGGAGACAGAGGACAACACTGTCAACAGAGAAAATGACTAGGTAAAGGCTGAGGATGAGTGCCCGTGGCCGTACCTGGAGGAATGTTTCATGTACAGAGGGCGAAAAGGAGACAGTGTCCAGATGCAAACTTTGTTCGATCCATACGGTGATAGCAGCTTAAAAGACTTCAGCATCTAATTCCAAAACAGAAGGTTTTACAGCTACCTGTATGATATTGCTTTTTTACTGTTTGTATGTGTGGGTTATTAGTTTGGCTAAGTATGCAAAGATCTTAGATATTGTCACTGCCATCGGTTTACCTGGTACTAAAATAAGACGGAGCTTCTGAGCGTCTGAGAAATGAGCTTTGAATGTAGCTGTTATATACAGTAAATCAAACTGAATGTCTTCTTTAGACAACACAATAAAACATCAATTGGTTAAAAAGTAATTAATACTCTGAGTAGTTTTTGGAAAGAGTACTTTGTACTTTTACTCAAGTATTTTTATAACACCAGTACTTTTACTTGGAATTGAGTACAATTTAAGCAGTGTAACAGTACTTGTACTTGAATACACATTTTCAGTACTCTTTCCACCTCTGGTGGATGGTTGCTTGCTATTCACAAAGAGCTGAGTGATACTAGCAATAACAGCATTGTAAGTAAGAAGGGGACAGCTGGACACGGAGGCCTCTACCCCTGTTTAATGATGGACGGTTTCTCTTCACAAAGATGGCCTCCTTCACTCCTCTCTCAAACCATCGTTCCTCTCTATCCAGGATGTGAACATCTTCATCCCTGAAAGAGTGACCACTGGCCTGGAGATGAGTGTAGACCAGAGTCCTGCCTGATGCTTTTGCTCTTCTGTGCTGGTCCATCCTTTTGACCAGTTGCTGTTTAGTTTCCCCGATGTAAGACTGATCACCCTCCTGACACTGAACAGCATACACAATATTACTCTGTGCCGGGGGACTGGATCTTTGGGATGAACCTGCCTTTGCCGTAATGTATTTTGGGGTTTAAAAGCCACTGGGATATATTTTCATCCCAGTTTCTTTGAAATTCCTGCAACATACGGAATGACCACTGGTCTGAGTCTGAAACTACTAATACAGTAGTCCCTCACTACTTGGCGGTTTGTTTATTGCGGACTCGCTCTATCACGGTTTTTCAAAATAAGACTGGACATAACACAATTGGCTGATTGATGGATGAGCTGTATGATCGGCATGAAATTTTTATTTAAAATATTTTAAATTATTTAGCACCTGCTGCACATTTGTGCAGCCCAAAGCTGCAAGATAAACTTCCTGCTACAGCTGATCAACTATTCAGCTTGCAGAGCAGAGAAGTGGGTGTGGCCAAGAATGCTTGCATTTGGCAAAGAGCAGAGGAGGCAGGGAGCTGAAATCATGACATTCTGTGCTCTTTTAGAGCTTTAGAGTTTAGAAACATTGTTTAGAATGTTGCAAGAGTGTGGGAAG
>NC_056512.1:11047874-11065643 GCF_014905685.2 Nematolebias whitei
ATATATACACATATACATATATATATATATATACATATATACATATACATATATATATATATATATATATATAAAACCACGGATGAGAAAAGATCCCTCAATAGGTCTAATTGTCTCAAAAGAACTTATCAGGGCCTCATTGGTTCCAAAAGTCATACCACTATATTCACACCGCTCCCCGCCCTATGAACTCGAACCCTCACTAACTCAACCAGGCTGACAGAAACTTCCTGCTCTGCCCCAGTTTCTCTGGAGAAAAAAAGTCAAAGGGGGATGAACCATACCAAAATAATCCTGCAAGAGTAAAACCTCCCTGCAGGCCATGTGTTAGCATCCTAACGTTACATTTTCTTAGAGTTATTTCAATTATTTTTGGTGTCTTTTTCAAAAAGCCTCTACTGCTGTGTAACAAAACCCACTTCCTCTATAAAAAGTGGATGTGGAAGAATTTTAGTAGTAACAATCAACAGTTCTTAATATAATCCTGGGAAATGTAGTTTCTCAAAATGGCCAAAAGAAAAATGGGTACAGAGTTTCAAACGTTTCCAAACAGAAAAATAAATACACAGTTTGTCAGAAACCAGGTGCTGTCTAACTTCTTGGCCTGGTTTGTTAATTCTAACTTGTTTCTTGTGTACAATAACGGTGCAAATAAAAAAATGATGAATCAACTGGACAAAAAAAAAGAAAAGAAAAAAGAAAATGAAAACCCAAATGTGGGAATATTTCCTACATAATTTGAAAAACTAACATTTGGATATCTAGAAAAATGAAATCGTGTCCTCTGGACATTCAAAAAACAAAACAAAGCAAAACAAACAACAACAAAAATAAATGTAGAAACGTTTCGTCTTTCATCCGAAAGACGTCCTCAGTACTGTACAGACTGAGGAAGTCTTTCATCCGAAAGACAAAACGTTTCTACATTTTTGTTTGTTTGTTTTTATTTGTTTTTTGAATGTCCAGAGGACCAGATTTAACTTTTTTAGATTTTTCTACCTGGATTATTGAGCATGCATCAGAACATTTGGATAGTTTCTTTAAATTAACATTCAAATTATGACTTCACTCTTAATAATAATAATAATATCATCAACAACAACAACAACAACAACAACAACAACAACAACAACAACAACAACAACAACAACAACAACAACAACAACTTTACAAAAATCAAGCAATGCAAAATATAAGCATTTGAAACTAGTTGCTCCCATGTGGACTTTTGGCTTGTGAGACATATTTTAAAAGCTGGAAACAACTAAAGGATTTATCATTTGTCCATTAAACATGATCAGAATGTTTCTTTTATGCACATTCTGAATCATATCTGTTCTAATCTGATCTAAATCAACTGCATTTTTTCCAAAACTAACAGAGAACAAAGAAATGCAGAAGTACAAGCAATAAACTGAACTTTTCTTACACAAAAACTTTAAGTCTCAAAATCACAACAAAGTATTAGGGACCACTCAGATGAAAAAAAACAACAACAAAAAAAACAAATGAGAATGATTATATTAAATAAATAAAATTATTTTGAAATAAAAAAAATCAAAATGCAAATGATTAACACCAAAAACAACCTAAATATGTTTAATTTTATTTTAAATTAAAAATGGCAACACTTTTAGAACAAACGTGCCTTACAGCGTACGTGGAGATGTACACAACATTAAGTTTAGGCAGCAGATGATACGGCACGTATTATCAAAAAATGAATAAACATTTTCATAATGTTTAAATATTTGAAAAGTTTCTTAAGTGACAACTGGAGGAAGTTCTCACAGATCCGCAGTTGTGGGAGTAGACAGGTTCAAGAATGTATTTATATAATTTTTGTATATTTTTAAGTTAAAGGGCAGCTAAAAGACTATAAAACATGGCTGTACCAATAAGAACAAGAATGAAACAAAGCAAAAGCAGAAAAACAAGAATGAAAAAAAAAACAAGAAAAACAAGAAGCAGAAGAACAAGAAGAAAGAGAAGGAAAAAAGTAGCAAGATTCAAGAGCACAGTGGTATTCAACTCTAGACATGACCTTATTATTAAAATATTGTTTGGACTTTCATTTAAAAACTGAGAAAACAAAAAAAACTAACTAAATAAATCCAAAAAAAGTTAAATCTGGTCCTCTGGACATTCAAAAAAACAAAAAACAAAACAAAGCAAAAAAATGTAGATACGATTCGTCTCTCATCCGAAAGACTTCCTCAGTCTGAGGTGCTGTATTCAGCTCAGTCTCTTAAATAGCACCTTCTCAGAGTGGATCAACCAGTTTGCTGCTGACAACCAAAACCAGCTGCTCACATGGTCAAGAAGGACCATCAGCCTAACAATGGATCATTAGCACACTGATGGCTGTTTACTATTCACAGGGGGCTGAGTGATACTAGCAATAACAGCATTGTAAGAGGGGGACAGTTGAACCCGGAGGCCTCCACCCCTGTTTAATGATGGACGATTTCTTTTCACAAAGATGGCCTCCTTTACTCTTCTCTCAAACCATCGTTCCTCTCTGTCCAGGATGTGAACATCATCATCCCTGAAAGAGTGACTGCTGGCCTGGAGATGAGTGTAGACCGCAGAGTCCTGGCTTGATGTTGTTGCTCTTCTGTGCTGGGCCATCCTTTTGGCCAGTGGCTGTTTAGTTTCCCCGATGTAAGACTGATCACAGCCCTCCTGACACTGAACAGCATACACAATATTACTCTGTTAGTGCCGGGGGACTGGATCTTTGGGATGAACCAGTCTTTGCCGTAATGTATTTTTTGGTTTAAAAGCCACTGGGACGTTATGTTTAGAAAATAAACTTCTCAGTTTCTCTGATACTCCCTCAACATACGGAATGACCACTGGTCTAGGTCTGGGTTCATCCTTTTCACCTGTTGGCTGACTGGAGTCCTGTTTGGGTTTCTTCTCTGCTTTTAGGAAGGTTCAGTTAGGATATCCACATTGCTCTAGAGCCTGTCTTGTGTGGGATTTCTCCTTCTGCCTGGCTCCTGAGTTAGTGGGGACGCTGTCTGCTCTGTGGTACAGAGTCCTGATGACTCATAACTTGTGCTCCAAAGGGTGATAGGAGTCAAACTGCAAATACTGGTCTGTGTGGGTGGGTTTGCGGTACACCTCAGTTTGCAAATGTCCTCTATCAGAGACTGAGACCTCACAGTCCAAGAAAGCCAACATGCCATTTTTTACATCTTCTCACGTGAACTTGATGTATTTATCCACAGAGTTGATTTGTTTTGTTGTCGAGTCTTGGACTCGACAACAAAACAAGTTTAACTTACTAATAACTCATCAACACCATCACAATTCCAATAACAACACATTCAGAGTGCAGAGTGCTAATCACACCCCCCTGAACATAAGAGGATCTGCGGTGGAAGTGGTCTCCAGCTACAAGTACTTGGGTGTACACATGAATGACAACCTCAGCTGGAGCAACAACACCACCAGCCTGATCAAGAAAGCTCATCAGAGACTCTACTTCCTCAGACGGCTGAGGCGAGCTGGTCTGGGAAGCTCAGTCCTCACCTCCTTCTGCAGGTGTGCAGTGGAGAGCATCCTGTGCTCGAGCATCAATGTGTGGCATGGAGGCTGCACAGCTGCAGAAAGAAAAGCTTTGCAGAGAGTGGTGAAGGCTGCACAGAAATCTGTTGGAATCAGTCTCCCCACCATCACAGACATCTACACCTCCAGATGCAGGAAGAGGGCCACCTGCATCATGAAGGACCCCACTCACCCAGCACACACACTTCTTTCCCCACTCCCCTCAGGAAGGAGGTTAAGGAGCATTAAGTGTAGAACCACTAGACTGAGGAACAGCTTCTACCCTGAGGCTGTTAGACTCATGAATCTCTGGCTAGAGTGGTCACTGTGAAGGACCATATCATGTTGCTGCTGATCTGTTTCATGTTGCTGCTGATCTGTTTCAATTTTGGTGTGTTCGTGCGTGCGCATCTGCTCACGGACTCATGTTCATGTTTGTGCTGATGTTCAATGTTTTATGTTATGAGTGCTTAGTGTATATTTGGTTGATGTTTTTCTTGGTTCATATCTTGGATGTTATTACTGTTTTTCTTAGACATTTTATTGTTGGATGTAACTGGGACCCTGTGTACATAATTTCGCTCCACCACATGTACCACATGAGGTGCGAATGACAATAAAGAAACTCTGACTCTGACTCTTCAGTGTAGGACAACACTCCAGTAGTCAATTACATGCCAGGGAGACAGAAAAGTGGGTGAAGAATTTATCTGACAGACAGCTCACTCAGCCGGAGACTGAGATTCTTGCCAGAGGACTGAACTTTGTGGTTGCACCAAGTAGATTTCCTCTGGTGGAGATGATCACAGCCACAGAATCAGCCATCCGCAACAACAAAATGAAAGAGGGTGAAGCAGAACAACTCAGAATCAAAGTTTCATCCTGTCTCAGCAATGCCAAACCACCACCTTCCAACATAAGTAGAGGAGAGGGGTGCACTCACCACTCTTAGCAAGGACAAAAACATCATCATTCTCCCAGCAGACAAAGGAAGGTGCACAGTGATTTTGAACCAGAAAGACTATCATGAGAAAGTTATGACACTCCTTAGTGACTTAGGTCGTTTTCACACCAGATAGTCCGATAGACTCTGTTCAGTTCGGGACCAATATTCATGACCTTTTGTTTACATTTGAGCTGGTGCGTTTGCATTCACACTGCACTGTGCAGTCGAGTCAACCTGTTGAACCAACCTATTCCCCCGCTCGCCTGTGAGGGCGCTGCACCAAGAACTACTGAAAGAAATGACACAAAAACCTCTGAAGACACGTCTTCTTCTTCTTCTGTAAATAAAAACGTAGTGGCATCAAGTTTTAGCAGTTTTCGGAGTTATATTTTGTCATTTTTCAAAAATGGACTTAGCATGAGCAGAAGATGAGACAGAAGACCATGGAGAATATTGCTTTTCCACACAAGGCCGCTGATGCTCCATATAAGGTCAGAGAAATGCGTGTTTGTTTACCTTGCGGAGCGGGGCTCGGTCTGTTTACATTCACACTGCACTCGAACCGCGCTGGAGTTCGCTTCTACCGGACCGAGACCTAGGTTTTAGCCCGGGCCAGAGATCGCCTTTTTTTTCCGTGACAGAGTTCGATGGTGCGTTCACACCTCCATAAACAAACCGGACTTTCTAGGAAAACGAGCTAGAGTTCGATTAAAGCGGACTAAACAGGGCTGGTGTGAATGCACCCATAACCACTTATGAACCTCTGAAAAGAGATCCAGGAAGTGGTTACAAGAATAAGTTAATAGATTGCCTGAAAAATTTGGAGCAGGACAAGGCTATTGACCGTTTTCTGTACCACGGACTGTACCCAGGGGAGGCCACACCTAGTCTGTATGGTTTACCTAAAATCCACAAACAAGGCCTTTAAGACCAATTGTTAGCATGATTAACTCTGTGACTTACAATGTTTCCAAATATCTGGTGTCTGTACTCATCCCTTTAGTTGGCAGCTCAGAACATCACATACAGAACACCATGGATTTTGTGGATAAGGTGAGGGATGTCATCATGGAGACTGATGAAACAATGGTCTCTTTTGATGTCACATCACTCTTTATGTGCATTCCTGTTGATGATGCAGTAGAGGTGGTCAGTTTAAGATTAAAATCAGACACCTCTCTGAGCAGGGCCAGATTAACATTTCGCTGTACCCTGGGCAATAATCTTAAAGGGCCTCATCATCACGACTCCAGAATCACCATAATCTGGCAAAATACAGAATAAATTACCATAATATACAGTAAATATACTTAAAATTCTAACTATCAAGTGTATTTTTATGTATAAAATTCCAAATGCTCATTGACACAAATCATCAAGACTGAATTAAGTCGAACGCATTTTGAACACCACATGGCACCATATGTGTACTTGTTTAGTAAGTGTTGACCACTGGTGTCAGAAGCATTTATAATGTGTGTGGGGGACACATCGATGGGGGGGGGGGGGGGGGGGGTCTGGGGGTCCTCCCCCAGAAAATTTTGAATAAAGTAGATGCCATTTCCTGCATTCTGGTGTATTTTAATAGTTGTTTAACATCTAGTTTTACCTATTTAAGTAAACACTTGGAACGCCTTGGGATTCCCCTGGAGGAGCTGGTCCAAGTGGCTGGGGAGAGGGAAGTCTGGACCTCCCTACTTAGGCTGCTACCCCCACGGATGGATGGAAGTAAACACTTGATCCAGTAACTATTTTAGAGTTAATGGCACGACAAGAATTAACCTGACCAACAGCTGATTCAATGAATTAAAAATATTATATATTCAAAGGTGACAATTAAAATTAAATTACTGTAACTTAGCTAACTTCAAATGCAATAAGATCATCAATAAATGTTTGCAACAAATGATTTACTGATTATAACAAATATTCCTTCAAGAAACCTCCCAATATAAATTATAAAACCAGAATGTTTTCTGCTCACTCTAAATTTGTCAAATGGCCTAAATCTCCTAAAGTGAAGGAGAATCATTTTAAAATAATAAATAAGATATATCCTGTAGCCATGTTTCTGCAAAGAATATTTAATTTTGAGGTTGATTTGTGTGCCTTTTGTAAATCAGAAGATGAATCCCTCAAGCAATTTTTTTGTTCATGTCAATACAAAGTCTTTGGTCAAACATCAGAAACTGGATTAATCTCAAACTTAACATTCCTTCTTTTCATGCTGATAACATTTTACTTTATGTGGATAACTTAAGCTCAGCTTTCTCTGATGCCATAAATATATTCGTACTTATAGGAAAGTACCATATTCACTGTAGTAAGAGGAGGGGGCCTTCCTTCCTGTTTGATGAACGATTTTAAGTCATACTATTCTTCATTAAGTAGATTAAAAAACTGCAAAACTGCTAAAATCATCTTACAACAGATACAAACTTGTTGTTTTAATTAAAACAATGTTTCTCAAGAAAAAAAAACAACTGATGAGCTTGTCAGCAGGTAAGGGGCGTTTACCTTCGGGACAAATTGAGGTTGTCGATTGGTCAGTTACTGACACGCTTTCTGAGTTGATTGACAGGTCGCACAGTTGAGGATCAGATTGAAAGAAAAAACAAAAACGAGAGCTGCAGCAGCCGCCCTGGGATGAGGCGGGGCTGCACAAAAGCAGTGGAAGCGCAGCAGTCTGTGCAACGCAGGGCTCCGAGTAAAGCGGGAGATAACCAGATATTCTGCTTGTGCCCTCATTGCCCTGGGCCCCTTAGAGATCATGGGCCCCTGGGCAGTTGCCCAGTTGCCCATATGGTTAATCCGGCCTTGACTCTGAGCAGCAGGACCACATTTTCCACAGAACAACTGTGTCAACTCTTGAAACTGTGCCTGCAGTCAATGTACTTCACATATGAGGAGCAATATTATAGACAGAAACATGGGTGTGCTATGGGGTCTCCAGTTTCTCCTATTGTTGCCAACCTGTACATGGAGGAGGTAGAAAAGAGAGCCTTGACGTCCTTTTCAGGGACACCACCAAGTCATTGGTTCAGGAATGTCGACGACACCTGGGTTAAAATTAAATCTCAGGAAGTCCAACATTTTACTGACCACATCAACTCTGTGGATAAATACATCAAGTTCACGCGAGAAGAAAAAGTTCAATCTGGTCCTCTGGACATTCAAAAAAAAAAAAAAAACAAAGCAAAAAAATCTAGAAACGTTTCGTCTCTTCGTCTCTTTCGTTGGATGAGAGACGAAACGTTTCTAGATTTTTTTGCTTTGTTTTGTTTTTTTGAATGTCCAGAGGAACAGATTGAACTTTTTTGGATTTTTCTACCTGGATTATTGAGCATGCATCAGGATATTTTACTGACCACATCAACTCTGTGGATAAATACATCAAGTTCACACAAGAAGATGAAAAAAATGGCAGGTTGGCTTTCTTGGACTGTGAGGTCTCAGTCTCTGATAGAGGACATTTGCAAACTGAGGTGTACTGCAAACCCACCCACACAGACCAGTATTTGCAGTTTGACTCCCATCACCCTTTGGAGCACAAGTTAGGAGTCATCAGGACTCTGTACCACAGAGCAGCATCCCCACTAACTCAGGAGACAGGCAGAAGGCGAAATCCCACACAAGACAGGCTCTAAAGCAATGTGGATATCCCAAAAGGGCCTTCCTGAAAGCAGAGAAGAAACCCAAACAGGACTCCAGTCAGCCATCAGGTGAAAAGGAGGAACCCAGACCCAGACCAGTGGTCATTCCATATGTTGAGGGAGTATCAGAGAAACTGAGACGTTTATTTTCTAAACACAATGTCTCAGTGGCTTTTATTCCCCAAAATACATTATGGCAAAGACTGGTTCATCCGAAAGATCCAGTCCCCCGGCACAAACAGAGTAATATTGTGTATGCTGTTCAGTGTCAGGAGGGCTGTGATCAGTCTTAGAACGGGGAAACTAAACAGCCACTGGCCAAAAGGATGGTCCATCACAGAAGATCAACAACATCAGGCCAGGACTCTGCGGTCTACACTCATCTCCAGGCCAGCGGTCACTCTTTCAGGAATGATGATGTTCACATCCTGGACAGAGAGGAAAGATGGTTTGAGAGAGGAGTAAAGGAGGCCATCTTTGTGAAAAGAAACCGTCCATCGTTAAACAGGGGTGGAGGCCTACGTGTTCAATTGTCCCCCTCTTACAATGCTGTGATTGCTAGTATCACTCAACCCCCTGTGAATAGTAAACAGCCATCAGTGTGCTAATGATCCATTGTTAGGCTGATGGTCCTTCTTGACCATGTGAGCAGCTGGTTTTGGTTGTCAGCAGCAAACTGGTTGATCCACTCTGAGAAGGTGCTATTTAAGAGACTGAGCTGAATCCAGCACCTCAGACTGAGGAAGTCTTTCGGATGAGAGACAAAACGTATCTACATTTTTTTGCTTTTTTTTTGAATGTCCAGAGGACCAGATGGAACTTTTTTGGATTTTTCTACCTGGATTATTGAGGATGCATCAGGATAACTAAATAAATCTTTCTCCACATTTTAGTTTTTCTGAGTGACCCTAAAATATATATGTACATATATACACACACAAGTCTCACTTTGTCACTGGGCTGCAACTGTTATAAACAACCTGTGATGAGCATTCTTGAGGAAGTCTCCATAATGTCTTGAAATGTTTCCAGACAAGTGTTTAATGTAACTTTTAACATGTTCAGAAGAGTCTCAAGACAAATTTTTCTCTCAGAAAAGTCATTGTGGGCATCTGAAAGCCACCTGGAACCCTTCTCGGTTCCTGTAGTTTTAGAGCATTGGAGATGTTCTTTTACTCAATATTTTGCAAACTGCTGACAAAATTTGTTTCAGAATTTGTAAATGTGTCACTCAGGGTAATTCTAACGAAAACATTTAGCACTTTCTCTGAATTTTGTCTCCACAACAGTTGCAGCCCAATCAGATACAGACTTTTCTTAAAAAAGCAGACTCAGAAGAAAAAAGGCACTGTTTTTTTACATAGGTAAAGTTACTATAATCAGCAGCTGCTGCTGAGAGGACACAAACAATAAATAAAGTGACAGAAGACTGAAATCCCATCTTGAACCTTTTGTGCATTAGATGTAAAAAGTAAACATTTACTATCAAAGTAACAGACATAGAAGAAAGAGTGGACACTCTTCTTTTGGAGCAGGGGTGGAAACAAATCATTGACATCTTTGTGTAACGAATGCTAGATTCAAATATTGATAAATTATTTAGTAAGACGTGATCTAAACAGGTTCATTTGCTTCTGGAGTTTCTAGTTCATACCTCCTTGTGGAGGCACTGAACATAAATGAGGAACAATCCACTGAACATTTTAGGATTGTCCTGCAATTTTTAAATATTGCAAAATCTATCTACAGAGAGTTTCTCTGTGTTACGGTGCATCATCTCATAGGGTTGGACTAGAAACAAAAGTGTTTGGCTCAACCTAATTTCTGAGCCACAAACATCAGCTGAGACAGCAAGAACCCACTGCCTCTGGGCGTGACCTGTCCAGACAAACCTTGGGATATTTTTTGATTTTCTTTACACAGAAAATAAAAATAAATACAGATATGTAGGACTTAGTTTAATGTCTTCCCGCTTTGGTGACATGCGCAAAGAGCCTGGGGCAGAATGGTGGGAGGCTACACCTTTAAGCTGGTTACAGAGGTAGTCACAGAGCAGAGTTAGGTGAGTATGCGTGAAGCAGGGGCGAAGCCTGCAGTGCTCCACTAACCAACAGTGTTGCTTCATGTGCACCTGGTTGATTAATGAATGTGTTTTTTTATTTATTTGACAAGATCTAGCTGTGGGCAGTAAACCATCTGAAACACTTTGCCAGGACATAAACAACTCCCACCTAAGACCCATTGATCAGAAGCATCGGTGTCTTTTTTTCAAAACGCAGCTTGTTAAAAGATGTATTTCAAAGCAAACAAAGGCAGTATTTGGCACATAAGATTTAAAAACTCTCAGGACAACAGTCTTTGTCCCATACTCAGTAGTGGTGAGGATCTGCAGAATTTCACCTTGGACATGCTGCCCCAGGTCAGATAGTGCAAAGAATAAAAAGAAAAAAGGGACAGATAGTACAAAGAAGAAGTAGTTATGTCAGGGACAGAGTGGACATAAAACATCCTTAAACTGGGATGGAGTTCTGAGATGGAGAATGTAAAGTCAAACTGTTCATAAAGCTTTTGCTTAAACTGAAATAAAGTCTGGTTTGTCTCCCTGATGCTTTCAGAGATGGAACATTTTCAGCAGGAGACAGAGGAGATGGTTACAGATGGAGACGGCTGAAAAATGTCCAGTACTTCCTGCTTCAGACTAGACCGGCGTCCTTGGCCATCCTGTAAAACGCTCCCTTCTGACTGATGAGGCTGGAGGGGGAGTCAAACTCTGCCATCTCTCCTTTCTCCAAAACCAGAACCCTGAAAGAGACAGAACATTCATGAGTGTGTTAGACACCAGAATAGCTTCTACATTTGTTGATGACTAAAGATCAGTTCTGTGTTCTGGTAATAACACAAGGATAACTCTGTGTGTACACAGGAACAATCTGCCACCATGCTTTACTGAGGTACTATAAAAACATGCAAGTCCGTTATTCTTCTGTACGTTTTTTGGCAGGTAACTCGTTCCACAATTCTGTGCTATTTCAACAACTCATATCTACCGTACTTTCCGGTCTATAAGCTGCCAATTTTTTCACAGACTTTAAACCCCGCGACTTATACAATGCTGTGTCTAATTTATGTTTTTTTTTTTTACAGGCTAACGAGCTTCCTGCCACCAAAAACATTTAGCTTCGTCACAACTGGGCGCTCACATAGCTGCCCAGTACACGTCTCTCTTGTGGGGTGGGTCTTTGTGACTTTATTTTACTGTTTAACACACAGACCGAGAGGAGGAGGAGGGGATTCCCCCTCCCCGTTCTCTTCTCCCATTCCCATTTCATTGGTTCAACTGTGACCTGTTTGGTCATTTCATTGGTTAGTTCTATTTTGTATAGGCTTCGCACTTTAAGGCTATCGCTAGTGGGTTTATCCCTACGCGCGCAGCGCAGCACTGAAAACTTTAGTCCACGCCCACCTGCTGTGTGGGCCTCACCCCCGTTTCGTATAAATTACGGTGAGACCAGGTAATCGGCTCCAATTTTTTCTTCAGCCAGCTAGCTAGCACTGTCAGAAGAACGAAGAAGGAAAAGATGTCCAGCGTTGACCGGCACAACTTTTGCTAAGGATTTCTGGGTCTCCGCCATGCCAACCTCCTGCCGTCCTGGTGAACTCTTCCTCCCTGAGGGGAAGCAGAGACGAGCAGCCTTGTTCAAGGTAAGTGCAGAGGAGTGTTTTTCCGTGGCGGGCCGCTACCCGCTGGACAACGCCATCGCCTTTTCTAACGTTTTTTCCTCACGGTGAATCGGATGATTCCCTCGAAAAAGGCGATGTTAGCAGCAGCTCCGCTGAGTGTTTGTCCATGGTGGGCTGCTACTCGCTGGACGACACCATCGCCTTTTCTAACTTTTTTCCTCGTGGTAAATCGGATAATTCCCTCGAAAAAGGTGATGCGAGCAGCAGCTCCGCAGAGTTTTTTCCGTGGCTGGACACTACGCGCAGGACGACGCCACCGCCTTTCTTTGACGAAGAGTCACGCAGTGAATTGAATGATTCCTCTGTGAAATCTGTAACACTAGTGTTACACCTGCTAAACCTGAGGTTTTCTATAAACTGGGAAAAAGGTTCTGTTCGTCCATCCCAAATGATTGTTTATCTGGAAGTGGAGCTAAACTCAACCACAATGAGAGCCCACTTATCACAGCTAAAAGCCGAAGCTCAGTCGGCTCAGCTCCGCCGTGTCAAACTCTGCAGCATAGTGACAGTCTGCCTGTCATGCGACTCCTGGAACGATGTCAGCAGCCCACATCGTGGTTTCGCTGGGCCTACCTCACATGAGACGCCTTCAGAGATGGTTTGCCTGCCTGCGCATAAATCCTATGTGCCAGAAGAGGCGGATTATCTTTGTGCCCCCCTCCGTGAGAACCGATCTGAATCATTGGGGAAACCCCCTCATTCTGTCAGAGGGAGTTCCCATCAGCAGGCCTACATCACACGTCTCAGTTTTCACTGACACGTTCCTGTCAAGATGGGAGAAATGTGTCTGTCCCAGGCAGTGGCAGCACAGTGGCTGGACCACATGTCGCTTCACATAAATGTGCTAGAATGTTTTTCACGGTCTGAAACGTGACTCAGCATTTTGCCCCCCTGCTGCGGGATCAGCATGTTTTGATCCACACAGACAACAAAGTGACGGCAGCTTACATAAACCATCAGGGAGGTGTGCGCTCAGCCCAACTGTTATGCATCGCGAAACAGCTGTTGTGTTGGGCAAATACAAACCTGCTCTCCATCAGAGTAGTGTACATTCCCAGCGTTCTGAACAGGGGAGCGGATATCATGTCGAGGGGCGGTCCCCGCCACAGAGACTGGAGCCTCCATCCCGAGCCGATCTCTCGGATTTGGAGCAGGTTCGGCTGAGCAGCAGTGGATCTGTCCACCACACGGGAGAAGGCCCAGTGTCAATTATGGTTCTCACTGAGCCCACGAGACGACCCACCGTTAGGAGTGGACGCCTTCGCTCACAGCCCGTGGCCAAAAATGTTGCTTTATGCGCTTATATCATAGTGGACAGCTTTTCAGCGCTGGTGCAAGGAGAAAGGTGTAGAGGCCATCTCATGTCCACTAGGTGGCATGCTGTCCTTTCTGCAGCAGCTGATAGACATAAATCAAGCGTTCAGCATAATTAAGACTTATGCTGCAGCTATTTCTTCCTGTCACGAGGGCTTCGGTGACAGAACAATTTTTAATCACCCGCTGATTAAGCGTTTCCTGAGAGGTGTACGGAGACACAGACTGGTGTCATGCCCACTAGCTCCACAGTGGGACCTAATGATGGTTCTGCGCGCTCTGATCAAAGCTCCAGGTTTCACTTAAATTCCTGTCACTTAAAATAGCCCTGCTGTTGGCTTTGACATCAGAAAAGAGAGTGAGCGATTTATTTGCACTCTCTGCTGCCCCGTCATGCCTCAGGATTCAAGCTGATGGCAGCTCAGCTGCGAAGAGACCTAACCCAGCTTTCATACCAAAAAACATCACAAGCTCATTTAAATTGAGAATGATAACCTTGGAGAGGTTTTATCCTCCTCCTCACAATCCAGAGGAAGCATCATCTCACCTCCTCTGTCCCATGCACGTGCTTGCATGTTATATAGCACGCACGGCCCCACTGCATTATCAGCATCTGTTTGTGCATTACAGGGACACCCCTGCAGGTCGCCCTTTATCTTTTCAGCGCCTCTCACACTGGCTGTGTGAGGCTATTTCTGAAGCTTACACAGCATCAGGAAAGGACCCTCCAGAGAATCTCAGAGCTCATTCCACCAGAGGGATTTCATCCTCTACAGCTTTGCATGGAGGGATGACAGTGGAGGACATTTGTATGGCGGCCACTTGGTCATCGCCTTGCTCATTTATTCACTTCTATCTACGTGATGTCTCTGCCTTCTCCATGACCCATTCTGTTCTCAGCGTTCTAACAAAATGATTTTTACTTGTTTCATGGAATTTCATTTTAAGCTCACATCTGACTGCATGCAATTACAGTGTGAGACATTTATTATCAGTCTTCATGGCTGAAGTTACCAATCAGTTAATTTGGTTACTAATCAGTTCATTTTGTTATTAATCAGTTCATATTGAAGAGCTGTTGACCTGCTCTGTCCATCTATCCTGATGCATGCTCAATAATCCAGGTAGAAAAATCTAAAAAAGTTAAATCTGGTCCTCTGGACATTAAAAAAAACAACAAAAAAAAACAAAGCAAAACAACAAAAAAATGTAGAAACGTTTCGTCTCTCATCTGAGAGACTTCCTCAGTCTGAGGTGCTGTATTCAGCTCGGTCTCTTAAATAGCACCTTCTCAGAGTGGATCAACGAGTTTTGCTGCTGACATCCAAAACCAGCTGATCACATGCTCAAGAAGGACCATCAGCCTAACAATGGATCATTAGCACACTGATGGCTCTTTACTATTCACAGAGGGCTGAGTGATACTAGCAATCACAGCATTGTAAGAGGGGGACAATTGAACACGTAGGCCTCCACCCCTGTTTAACGATGGACGGTTTCTTTTCACAAAGATGGCCTCCTTTACTCCTCTCTCAAACCATCGTTCCTCTCTATCCAGAATGTGCACATCTTCATCCCTGAAAGAGTGACCGCTGGCGCTGGCCTGGAGATGAGTGTAGACCGCAGAGTCCTGGCCTGATGATGTTGATCTTCTGTGCTGGGCCATCCTTTTGGCCAGTGGCTGTTTTGTTTCCCCGATGTAAGAATGATCACAGCCCTCCTGACACTGAACAGCATACACAACATTACTCTGTTTGTGCTGGGGGACTGGATCTTTGGGATGAACCAGTCTTTGCCGTAATGTATTTTGGGGTTTAAAAGCCACTGGGACGTTATGTTTAGAAAATAAACGTCTCAGTTTCTCTGATACTCCCTCAACATATGGAATGACCACTGGTCTGGGTCTGGGTTCCTCCTTTTCACCTGTTGGCTGACTGGTGTCCTGTTTGGGTTTCTTCTCTGCTTTTAGGAAGGCCCAGTTAGGATATCCACATTGCTCTAGAGCCAGTCTTGTGTGGGATTTCTCCTTCTGCCTGGCTGCTGAGCTAGTGGGGACGCTGTCTGCTCTGTGATACAGAGTCCTGATGACTCCTAACTTGTGCTCCAAAGGGTGATGGGAGTCAAACAGCAAATACTGGTCTGTGTGGGTGGGTTTGCGGTACACCTCAGTTTGCAAATGTCCTCTATCAGAGACTGAGACCTCACAGTCCAAGAAAGCCAACTTGCCATTTTTTTCATCTTCTCGTGTGAACTTGATGTATTTATCCACAGAGTTGATGTGGTCGTTTCTACATTTTTTTGTTGTTTTGCTTTGTTTTTTTTTTCTGTTGAATGTCCAGAGGACCAGATTTAACTTTTTTAGATTTTTCTACATGGATTATTGACCATGCATCAGGATATGTTAGTTTATGTTCTTATCCATCCATTCATCCATCCATTTTCTTCCGCTTATCCAGGGTCGGGTCGTGGGGGTAGCAGCCTAAGTAGGGAGGCCCAGACTTCCCTCTCCCCAGCCACTTGGGCCAGCTCTTCCGGGGGAATCCCGAGGCGTTCCCAGGCCAGCCGAGAAACATAGTCCCTCCAGCGTGTCCTGGGTCTTCCTCTGGGCCTCCTTCCTGTGGGACGTGTCCAGAACACCTCATCAGGGAGGCGTCCAGAAGGCATCCTAAACAGATGCCCAAGCCACCTCAACTGGCTCCTCTCGACGTGGAGAAGCAGCGGCTCTACTCTGAGTCCCTCCCGGATGATCGAGCTTCTCACCCTGTCTCTAAGGGAGAGCCCAGACACCCTGCGGAGAAAACTCATTTCGGCCGCTTGTATCTGAGATCTCATTCTTTCGGTCACAACCCAAAGCTCGTGACCATAGATGAGGGTGGGAAGGTAGATCGATCGGTAAATTGAGAGCTTCGCCTTTTGACTCAGCTCTCTCTTCACCATGACAGACCTGTACAGCGCCCGCTTCACTGCAGACGCTGCACCTATCCGCTTATCAATCTCACGCTCCATTTTTCCCTCATTTGTGAACAAGACCCCAAGATACTTGAACTCCTCCACTTGGGGTAGGACCTCCTCCCTGACCCGGAGAGGGCACTCTACCCTTTTCCGGCTCAAGACCATGGCCTCGGATTTTGAGGAACTGATCTTCATCCCGGCCGCGTTGCATTTGGCTGCGAACCGCTCCAGCGAAAGCTGTAGATCACGATCTGATGAAGCCAATAAGACCACATCATCTGCAAAAAGCAGAGATGCAATCCTAAGGCCACCAAAACGGATCCCCTTAACACCTTGGCTGCGCCTAGAAATTCTGTCCATAAAAGTTATGAACAGATTCGGTGACAAAGGGCAACCTTGGCGGAGTCCAACTCTCACCGGGAACAAGCCCGACTTACTGCCGGCGATGCGGACCAGGCTCTGGCACCGGTCATACAGGGACCTAACAGCCCGTATCAAAAGGCCCGGTACCCCATACTCCCAGAATACCCCCCACAGGCCCCCCCCGAGGGACGCGGTCGAACGCCTTCTCCAAGTCCACAAAGAACATGTAGACTGGTTGGGCAAACTCCCACGCACCCTCCAGGACCCTGCTGAGAGTGTAGAGCTGGTCCAGTGTTCCACGGCCAGGACGAAAACCGCACTGCTCCTCCAGAATCCGAGGTTCGACTGTCCGACGGACCCTCCTCTCCAGAACCCCCGAATAGACCTTACCAGGGAGGCTTAAGAGCGTGATCCCCCTGTAGTTGGAACACATTCTACGGTCCCCCTTTTTGAATAGGGGGACCACCACCCTGGTCTGCCAAACCAGGGGAACTTCCCCCGATGTCCACGCAATATTGCAGAGTCGCGTAAGCCAACACAACCCTACAACATCCAGAGCCTTAAGGAACTCTGGGCGAATCTCATCCACCCCTGGGGCCCTGCCACCGAGGAGCTTTTTAACCACCTCGGTGACCTCAGCACCAGAGATTGGAGGGCCCGACCCAGTGTCCCCAGGCTCCGCTTCCTCAGTGGAAGATGTGCCGGTGGGATTGAGGAGGTCTTCAAAGTATTCCGCCCACCGACCCACAACATCCCGAGTTGAGGTCAGCAGCACGCCACTCCCACTATAAACAGTGTTGGTGGCATACCGCTTTCCCCCCCTGAGACGCCGGATGGTGGACCAGAATCGTCTCGAAGTCGTGCGGAAGTCGTTCTCCATGGCCTCTCCGAACTCCTCCCAGGCCCGAGTTTTTGCCTCAGCAACCACCCATGGCATGTCGCTTGGACTGCCGGTACCCATCAGCTGCTTCCGGGGTCCCACAGTCCCAAAAGGCCCGATAGGACTCCTTCTTCAGCCTGACAGCATCCCTCACCGACGGTGTCCACCATCGGGTTCTAGGGTTGCCGCCACGACAGGCACCGACAACCTTGTGGCCGCAGCTCTGGTAAGCCGCCTCAACAATAGAGGCACGAAACATGGTCCACTCAGACTCAATGTTCCCCACCTCCCTCGGAACATGTTCAAAGTTCTCCCGGAGGTGGGAGTTGAAACTCCGTCTCACAGGAGACTCTGCCAGACGTTCC
>NC_056512.1:11075643-11093043 GCF_014905685.2 Nematolebias whitei
ATGGCGTGATCCTCCAGGAAGCACTTCAACTGGGACTCGACTATTTTCTCCAGTACTTTAGAAACAAATGGGAGTTTGGAGACAGGCCGGTAGTTGGAAACGACTGAGGGGTCAAGGTTTGTTTTTTTTCAGGAGAGGCTGGACAGCAGCATGTTTAAAGGATTTTGGCACCACGCCTGTGGATAAACTACTGTTTACTATGGCAAGAATGGACGGACCTAGAGTTGGAAACACCTCCTTTAGTAGTCGAGGGGGGACCACATCAAAGAGGGAGCCAGAAGGTTTCAAGTTGCACATGACCTGCTCTAGAGAAGATAGAGTGATGGGTTCAAAATGGTCAAAAGGAGCTACAGATTGAGGTGGGATGGATGGGTCATGAGTTGGAGGGGAAATGAGAGCCCTGGTGGTCGCAATTTATTCCGAAAAGAAATGTAAGAAGTTGTCGCACAGCTCAGTCGAGGCTTCCAGAGGTGATGGTTCAGTGAGGTGGAGAGTAATTGAGTTTTGAGTAATCAACAAGGCTGAGAGTTTTTAAAGGCCTCAGGAATCTTTTGCAGGTGTTTAGAGTTACGTCGTTGATTCAGATGGTTAGGTTAATAGCTTGTTTAGAGAACCTTTTCATGATATGCTAATTTTTTGGACAGGCATTTTGGGTTTTCATGAGCTGTATGCCATAATCATCAGTATTAAAACAATTAAAGACCTGAAATATTTCAGTTGGTGTGCAATGAATCTGAAATAGATGAAAGTTTAATTTTTATCATTATATTATGGAAAATAATGACCTTTATCACAATATGCTAATTTTTTGAGAAGGACCTGTAAGTCCCCGGGGCTCAATGGGATTAACCTGTCTAAATAAAAGTTGAATGAATGAATGAACAGTAGTAGTCAAGTCATTTGGAAGTTCTTTTTTAACCACACAGAGCCTATAACAGCTCCTCTCTGAATTTCTCACAACATTCTTCCTTCTTCAGCTTCCACCATTTGATCTTCTCTGATTTTACTCTTTTTCTCTTCTTCACAACAAGTCATTCTACACACAACCATCCGATGCTGTCTGGTCACGCTCTCTCCTGCCACAACCTTACAGTCTCCAATCTCCCTCAGGTTTCCTCTTCTACACAGAATGTAGTCGACATGCTTACTCCTGCCTCCACTCTTATAGGTCACTCTATGTTCCTCCCTCTTGTGGAAAAATGTGTTGACTACAGCCATTTCCATTCTCTTGGCAAAATCCACCTCCATCTGGCCTTCCAGGTTTCTTTCCTTGACAACAAACCTACCCATCACTTCCTCATCGCCTCTGTTTCCTTCACCAACATGTCCATTCAGGTCTGCTTCGATCACCACTTTCTTCTCCCTGGGAATACTCTCTATCACTTCATCCAGATCCTTTCAAAAATGATCTTTCTCCTCCACACCACATCCAACCTGTGGAGCATAACCACTGACAATGTTTAGCATCAGACCTTTCAGCTTCCTTCAGCTCCTTTCTGCTAAATTTGGCTATTTTTTGTTTTATAGCTACAAGGTAAATTTTAACGTTTTTACTTCTATTTTGTTGTTGGTGTTTATTTAATGTGTTGCTTTGTTGCCTTTCGTACTTCTTTCAACCATTTTATGCTAATTTGAACCTTTATTTATTTTCAGCTACCCCCCCAATTTCAGCTTATTTGCCTTTTCAGCTCCTTTTTGTTAATGTCATCTTTTTTTCTGCTCATTTCAGATTTTTTTTGGTAATCTATTCAGCCTCTCTGTCTATTTCTGCCAATTTCAGCTCTATTAATTTTTATAACATATCTTAGTTCTTGAGGTGAGTTGGAGACACCCATGACAACTCTATTTGAGAGAATTTTGTCACACAAATTTCTTGAACATGTTCAAAACTCATGCAACCTGACTGCGAGCCTCTGATTCCACAGCGGGAAGTTACAAACATTTTGAGACGTTTTAGAGACGCCTTTGTGAATGCCGTTCACTGGGCTGTGTCATTACCAGTACTAAGATAATGATGTTACTACTTACAGGTGTTGCACTGCAGTCGATTCTGAGGTCAAAACAGGTGGGTTCACACAGAGACTATTGGACACTTCCATCATTCACAGGTGGACCCTATTTAACTAATTATGTGGCATATGACTGGGGCTTTAAAGCTATGGGTGAATATATATGCAATATATATGGTTTTATGTATTTTTTAGAAATAATCATTAATCTGGAATATTTCACATAAGTGCATCATTTTTAATCAAATTAAAAATCTATTTAAATTACAGACTGTAGGGCAGCAATAAAGAAAGTGTACTTGTGGGTGGGCACTTTTCCAACCCCCTTGTTTTTGTATTAAATTGGTAAATTGTCAGTTTTGTAACTCCTTGAACCTGACCTGTAATTATTCACTGTTTAAACCGGACCGTCGACACATTCTGGCAGTAGGAACTGGAGCAGTGTTTGTGACTGGACCCACCTTGTGTAGTCCATGATGGTGTTGAGGCGATGAGCTATAGTGAGGACGGTGCAGTCTTCAAACTGGGAGCGTATTGTGGACTGGATCAGGTTGTCTGTCTCCATGTCTACAGCAGCAGTGGCTTCATCTAGTACCAGGACCTTTGTCTTCCTCAGAAGAGCTCGAGCCAGACACAGCAGCTGCCGCTGACCCACACTGAGGGAACACAAATTCTTCAAACAAACAGGCTTACCATCACTCAGATTATTAACTCTTCAGTCCAAATCCAAAAAAGTTCAATCTGGTCCTCTGGACATTCAAAAAAATCAAAAAACAAAAAGCAAAAAAATGTAAACGTTTCATCTCTCATCCGAGAAACTTCCTCAGTCTGAGGAAAAACGAAAAGTTTCTACATTTTTTTGCTCTGTTTTGTTTTTTTGAATGTCCAGAGGACCAGATTGAACTTTTTTGGATTTTTCTATCTGGATTATTGAGCATGCATCACGATATCTTGAGTCCAAACACTCAGGATTCAGTTGTTAGAGCAGACTTTCAAGTTTGACTGAAAATTTGAAAGTGAAAACCTTGAAATTGAGTTGTTGTGGTGGCGCACAGAAAGTGCAGCAGCTTCTCATGCTCCTGGGTTTAAGCCTTATTTTACGTCCTACGAGGCTGTTTTAGGCACTGGTTCAGTGCTGGATTCACAGCTCAGGTACAGCTCAACCAAGCTGATAGTCATCAGAGACAGTTCAGTTGAGTTCTGAAATCCGCACTCGGCAGACAGCAGCTCCTGAGGACAACGGAATGGCGTAGCAGTATGGTGCAGTGAGGGTGAGGAGCAACGGTCAGGAGGAGGAGGGGGAAGTGAGGGGTGTGCTGGCCCTGGCTAGAAAGAACCACTGATTCCTACTCTCTTTCTGACCAATGTCTGCTCACTGGATAACAAAGTGGACTTTCAGCCGGTCAAAGCAGATGGCCGCTTGTCCTGAGCCTGGTTCTGCTGGAGGTTTCTTCCTTTTAAAAGGGAGTTTTTCCTTTCCACTGTTACCACTGTGCTTGCTCAGGATGGGAGACTGCAACAAAGCCAAGATTCAACTTGTCTGCTGGCCTCCTTAGATAGAGAACTTTACTAATTGGCTTTTATGTATGTGAATATTTCTGTTAAGTGCCCTGAGACAACTTCGTTGTGATTTGGCGCTATATAAATAAACCGAACTGAACTGAACTTGATACATCGGAGCATGAGTGTTTCTACAGAGATGAAGAACTATGCTGTTCTTTGCCTAACGGAAACCTGGCTTAACAACAACATGCCGGACTCAGCCTTCCAGATCAACGGTCTTCAGTTATTCCGAGCAGATTGTGACCATTGGTCGGGAATAACACTGGGGGGGGGGGGGGGGGGGGGACTTTGTGTGTTCATGAATGAAGGAAGTTGCAGTGAGCTGGACTTGGAGCTCTGTCCTGAGGAGCTATTGTTGTGTGGGAGAGCGTTCTCTGCACCTGCATCACCTTGTGGCACGGCAGAGGGAGGCTGCAACTGTGGGGAGCAGCTTTCCCACGACCTCGGACATCATGATGCAGGGGGAAGGCGCTCCGCATCATGGAGGACTCCACTCATCCTGCACAGTCTGTTCCAGCCCCCCCCTCCCCTCAAACAGGCGGCTGAGGAGCATTCAGAGCAGCTGTCAGACTGCTGAACTCAAGCTGCACTTAATTCAGCCTCATCTTATATTTTTTTTAACTTTATATACACGCGCACGCACGTGTATGTATATGTGTATATGTATGTATATTTATACTCTTGTATTTATTTGTTAGTTGTTAGGCTTCTTGATTTTGGACCTGAGTCTGAATTTCGTACCATAAACATGCAAATGTAACTGGTATGACAATAAAAAAAAATCCTTGAATCCTCTACGATTGTTGACAAAAAAAGTTTTGTGAATGCAGTGCTTCAGCGATGATCATGTTCACAATCAATTATGAAAAGTTTTGTCACAAGATTTTGTGACGTTTAGGTAAATGTGGATTTTGGTGTTGTGTGGAGTTGTGTTTAAAGCAGCTGTACCTGAGATTCTCTCCTCCTTCACTACACTCATGGCTGAGTTGGCCAGGCAGACCTGACACAAAGCTCTTGAGATGAGAGAACTCCAGAGCTTTCCATATGTCCTCATCAGAATAAAAGTCAAACGGATCCAAGTTCATCCTCAAAGAGCCTGAGAACAGCACGGGGTCCTGAGGACAGAAAGGACACTCAGGTCAGTGCAAAATGTTCTGTAAAGCAGAGGTCACTGACAATGTTCCCTCTAATTTTTCATGCGTTTGGGCAAGCACACAAGTTCCCCGAGTGCACTGAGGACCACTGTGAGCAACAACAGATGTGAACGCTGTGGTCTCACACAAGTACCACACCTGTTCAAAACCTGGGATCATAGCAAGTTACATGACTTATTAAAATAATCAAATTACAGCAGCAATTTCCATTAGTTTACTTTTAATAGAAGTGATATGGCCCATTTCAAATGAAAAATACAATAATCTTGTTATGTGTAGTATGTTAAATGTGAGGGTCCTGCTTTGGAAGATGTTTAACAACGTGGTGGCCATTGGCATCAGAACCATTTGTAATGTGGGGGTGACACACTGGTGGGGGAGGTCTGGGAGTCTTCCCCCAGAAAATTTTGAATAAAGTAGATGCCATTTCCTGCATTCTGCTGTATTTTAACTGGTTGTTTAACATCTAGTTTTACCTACACAAGTAACACTTGATTCAATAAATATTTTAGAGTTAATAGTACAACAAGAAGTAGCCTGACCAACAGCTCTCCTTGTGTGAATAGCATGCATCCTAGCCACAGTCTAAGAAAAACAATGTAGCCTAAGTTAAGTTTTAGGAAAAAATCATTATGAAATGATAATAATAATAATCACTCCTTACTAATGGTCTATCATAAAGCAATATGATTATCATCCATCATGTTTATTAATAACTTAAAATACCTAATTAAAACTCCAGTAGTGGGCTAGGTCTGCTGTAACCTTACCCAGTTGCAGGTATGCAGGCACTCAGGTATGAACAACATTCAGGAATTGTTTCTACAAGAACATTATCAAATATTTTACGTGAACAGTATGATTGCTTCGCCCACACATCAACTCTACAGTTTTCGGGCAGACGGATTTCAGAAGGTTTCTCCAATATTGTAGAGATTTTTAGCTTTAGCAATTAAAAGGGAACACTCAAAAGATGCTTCTGTGGCTCTGTGCAAATCACTACCTGCTCTTCAAAGGCTTTCTGATGTCGACTGCTTGTTCCTCAAAGTAATCCTGACTTTCACCATCACCAATAGTAATAACAACGCCTGTTCTAAACTAGGGAAAAATGTTCTTGTGTTGTTAGACAAATGATTCCTTTGTGTGTTTTTACACATTTAAACATTCACAACTGCATATGCTTACGTTTATGTTATATATTTAATAAACGTGAGCTTAACCAAGAGCAACGATAACTCCCTGCCTCTGTTCTGTTCAGCCACCATACATGTGATGGTAGCGTACATTTAGTTAATACGCATGCGCGTGCAATGCGCAGTTTGCAATAAGCCCATTACGTGCAGAGGAGCCGTCTGATCATCCTACACTGCAACATACAACCAAAAAAGTAAGTCAGATAAATTGTTTTGGTGCAAAGTACACATGGTATTATTGTGTATTTACACAATTTACAGTGTGCAATGCATTTTCTGAACCATAAGTAAATAGTTTTGGTGACGTTTTGCATGTAATATGTGCGTGACTTCAGGTGGAGCGAAAACTCAGTTTGTTTACGTGCGAACAGTGCAAGCGAAGTTAGTCCGAGCTTTGTGAATTTAATTTAAACAATATAAGGACAATATAATCATTCTGCTGCATGCTGCAGACAAGGGAGGGATGGAGGACGAGCTGAAGAAGTGGCTGCGGATTACTTCTACAAGCATATTTAGCTTCATCTACTAGCATATCATGGTGAAGCAATGAACAACCTGAAAACAACCTGAAAAGGCTGAATGCAGAGGTGCACACCGTGCTGGAAGCCAGGAACATTGCCTTCAGGTCTGGAAACTCAGAGGAGCTGAGTAGGACAAGAAAAGAGCTGGTTGCTGGTATTAAGAAGGCCAAGGGCAAATATGCACAGAGGATCGAGGGTCAATTCATCTCACAAGACCCTCGGAGCATGTGGAGGGGCATTAAGTGCATAACAGATTATAAAGGAAGAAGCGAACAATGCCCCAAAGACCCATCTCTGCCTGATGCCCTCAACAAGTTCTATACATGCTTTGAAGACCCGAACAGACCACCCAGCACCAGACTCACCTCACCACCGGATGAAGAGCATCTCAGCGTGACCTCAGCCAAAGTAAGGAGTACTTTCAGGAGGATTAATCCGTACAAAGCAACTGGCCCAGACAACATCCCCGAAAAAGTGTTGAAGGAATGTGCCGATCAGCTCTGCGAGGTGCTGGCAGACATCTTTAACACTTCACTTACCCTGGAGACAGTTCCCACCTGCCTGAAGACTGCCACCATCATCCCAGTCCCAAAAAGCTCTACAGTGACTTGTCTGAATGACTATCGGCCAGTGGCCCTCACCCCGATAGTTGCTAAATGCTTAAAAAATTGGTCATGACTCACATCAAAATAACCATCAACATCAACGAGAACCCTCATCAGTATGCATACCGTGAGAACCGATCAACAGAGGATGCTATCTCTTCTGTGGTCCACACTGCGCTCAACCACCTGGAGCAGAAAAACTCTTACGTCCGTATGCTCTTTGTGGACTTCACATCCGCCTTCAACACCATGATACCCCAAAACCTGATGGACAAACCATCCACACTAGGACTAAGCCCCTCCATTTGCAACTGGGTACTAGACTTCTTAACAAACAGACCACAGTTAGTGAGGATCCACAACTACTCCTCCTCCACCATAACCCACAGCACTGGCTCTCCTCAGGGATGTGTGTTGAACCCCCTCCTGTTTACTCTGCTCACGTATGATTGTGCAGCTACCCATCCAGGCTGTCACATTTTAAAGTTTTTCAGATGACACAGCGGTGGTGGGATGTATCACAAACAATGATGAGTCCAGCTACAGGCAAGAGATGGAACACCTGGAGAGCTGGTGCAAAGAGAATAACCTTCACATCAATGTGAAAAAGACAAAGGAGATGATTGTGGACTTCAGAAGGAACAAAAACAACTACACCCCCCTGAACATAAAGAGGATCTGCGGTGGAAGTGGTCTCCAGCTACAAGTACTTGGGTGTACACATGAATGACAACCTCAGCTGGAGCAACAACACTACCAGCCTGATCAAGAAAGCTCATCAGAGACTCTACTTCCTCAGGCGACTGAGATGAGCTGGTCTGGGAAGCTCAGTCCTCACCTCCTTCTACAGGTGTGCAGTGGAGAACATCCTGTGCTCCAGCATCAACGTGTGGCATGGAGGCTGCACAGCTGCAGACAGAAAAGCTTTGCAGAGAGTGGTGAAGGCTGCACAGAAGACTGTCGGAGTCAGCCTCCCCACCATCACAGACATCTACACCTCCAGATGCAGGAAGAGGGCTACCTACATCATGAAGGACCTCAATCACCCAGCACACACACTTTTTGCCCCACTTCCCTCAGGAAGGAGGTTGAGGAGCATTAAGTGTAGAACCACTAGACTGAGGAACAGCTTCTACCCTGAGGCTGTTAGACTCATGAATCTCTAACTAGTATAATCACTGTGAAAAACCACATCATGTTGCTGCTGATCGGTTTCATTGTTGATGTGTTCATGCATGCACATCCGCTCACACAGACTCATGTTCATGTTTGTGCTGATGTTCAATGTTTTTATGTTATGAGTGCTTAGTGTATATTTAGTTTATGTTTTTCTTAGTTCATATCTTAGATGTTATTACTGTTTTTCTTATACATTTTATTGTTGGATGTAACTGGGACCCTGTGTACATAATTTCGCTCCACCACATGTACCACATGAGGTGCGACTGACAATAAAGAATCTCTGACTCTGATACAGCTGTTAATAAGTAAGTGTATGATGGCCTAACAGGTTAAATAATAACTCAGGGTGTCATACAGCTGTTAAACTGCTAGTCATGGTGTCATACAGCTGTTAATATTCATTCAACCTTTATTTAGACAGGTTAATCCCATTGAGCCTCGAGGACTCATTTACAAGAGAGACCTCATTTCAACAATAACAAAGTATATGATTATTTGACAGGTTAACTGCTACGTCATGGTGTGATATGGCTAATTAAATAGAAGCATATGGTGATCTCACAGCGGATAGACGCAGCCGCCAGTTTGCGCTACATGTATAGCGATCTGATGATGTATGCTGACCTAACAGCTATGGCTGTCAGTTTGTGCTATAGCCATCAGTTTGTGCTACGCGTATGGCGGCCTGACGACGTATGGTGGCCGAACAGAACACCTCTCAGGCAGCTGCGCTCACAGATATCATAAACGATAGATCCCGCATTGGCTGCAGCGGCGCAGGAAATTCGGCCACCATCTTGGAGCGGTCGTCATTTGGTTAAAGCAGAAGAGCAGATATTTCAGCACTTCGCAGCTTATTCCTGTTCAAATCGACGGACTGTTGACATCAGGTCTCGGGGAATAACTTTTCACAAGTAAGATGAACATATTATCGTTAGTATTTTGTGATTAGAATATTACTGTGCTGTATTTATGTCCACCAGCTGATGTTATGTTCAGTGTAACACGGTGTTCAGCTGCAATGAAGCTAACTGAGATCTGACGACAGGAACATTTTTCAAACAAGCGTACTCACAATTTCAGTAGCTTTGGTTAATTATCATTATCAACCGATATGCATCAGAATTGGAGTTTTGTTTAAGTTCTAGGATATAAAAAAATAAAAATAGGGAGAATATAGGAAATATAAAATAATATTTACCTCCTTTGTACAATGTTTTTGTGTAGACACAAATCTCCTGTTTTCATTTTGAAGGTTTCCCAAAGAAAAAGATGTGAGGAAGAGGTGGAAGTATGTTTGAGGAAGATTCATCTGTGCAGTGAGGATTTTAAACTGGAGGATTTTGATAAAACTGGTCAGATTGTCCCTTGTAGCTCCTTCAAACTTAGTTTGCACGTAGCGCCGAAACTTCAGAAGATGCTGATTGGCTGGAATGAAAGTTCTCCTGTGATTTCATTAGTTGAAATTTTTACCTCTTTGTAAACTTCTGTTGTTGCTACATGTGTCCGTCCTCCACTCTGCACGCATCTTTCAGCTGCTGCATACAGATAGCACAGACCGCTGTGCTCAGGCTGACAGTTTATTATAAAACGGGAGATAACCTTGTGGCCAGTTCAGCTGCGCAGCATAGATTTTCTTGTGCACAGAGAATGTGTGAGCAGTGCACAATTGCGCAGGCACATAGCTTAGAGGGAACATTGGTTACTGACCAGAAAAGAAAAATGAGCACTTCTGCTTGTGCCTGTTCCCTGCATTTGACTCAATCATTATTTTTGATGTACCAGCAATATACATACTACATACCTGTGGGAAAGTTGTTTTAAATGAAACAGGTTTGTGACACAAAGAAAATAGCGTGCCACCACCATAAAGGAATGAGCGTGAACATGTGAATTTCTCCAGTGATGGCTAAGGTTAGGACTCATGATGTAATGATTTTCTACTGATAAAGTGTAACTGATCTGCATCCTCGCTGCACCAACCTGAGGTATGATGGTGATTCTGGAGCGAAGCTCATGGAGGCCAAGTTTAGCAATGTCCACTCCATCAATGAGGATGTGTCCCTCTGCCGCCTCAATGATCCGGAACAGACCAAGAGTCAAGGAGGATTTGCCTGCACCGGTGCGTCCCACGATCCCAACCTGTCAGGAAGCAGTAGCTCAGTTACAAACCCATCTAACAACTAGGAAAAGGCAGATTATCAGTTTCCACTAAACCATCAATTTATATTTTTCTTTATAAACTACCAGAGATAATTCATTATTTTCTCTATGGTCATATGGAGCTACCTGTTTTTCCGAGCCGTCAATCCTTTGTGTTCAGTAGTTGAGGACAGAATTCCTCTAAACCTTTATGCTTGTTAACAAAAGACATCATCGGTTGGTTGCCATTTTATTCAGTGGATCATTGCTTGTCTATTATAGGAGTGGAACCCCTTTCTCTTTTTAAGGTAACTTTGTATTGAAACAAACATTTGCAACAAGTTACAAGAGTTGTTAGAAGGTGAAAATAATACTCTTACAGTGTGGGAGGCAGAGTACACCCTGGACAGGTCGCAAGTCCATCACAAGACAAACAGCCATATGTTATGTGCTCACCCTCACCTATAATGTAGTTACCATTTTTTAAAAAGTTATCAATTTCCTTATCTCATTTTTACTCATACTGTGCTTTCATTTATATACTTTTACACACTATACACTGCACTTTTTAATATTCTCACTCATACATGATAAGTATATATTTGGGCAGTGGGGAAACAGTGTCTTGCTAAAGGACACTTCAGCACACTTCTGGAGCTGGGGACAAAATCCCTGACCCTCAGATCGAAGGACAACGATTCTACCCACTGGGCCAAGCCACCAAAGCGTTGGTTACGTACTGTAACCCCAGATTCTATGAGTATAGGTGTAGCCCTTTAAGGCTGTCGCTTAGAGGGTTTTATCCCGTCATGCGAAGCATCGCACTGAAAAATTTAGTCCACGCCCACCTGCTGTGTGGGCCCCACCTGGTCCGAATAAATTACGTTAAGAGCGGGTAATCGGCTCCCAAATAGCTTTTTCTTCAGCCACTTAGGAGCCTGTGAGGCCCGACGCTTGAAGGGCTACGTCTATACTCATAGAATCTGGGGTTACAGTACGTAACCAACGTTCTATTTCGTATAGGCTTCGCCCTTTAAGGCTGTCGCTTAGTGGGTTAAGGGCAAAGCAGATGTGGTCCTCGCCTCACTGGGTCCATTCGAACACCGTATGAAGCGGAAGCTTTCCCAAAAACGTCTTGTCACTCAGCTCTCCATGTGCGTAATTACGCGTTGCGTATTTATGCGTACCATGCACAGACGCATGCTGTGTAGTCATGCGTTCTGAATGCACGAACGCCCTGGAAACGTTTCAACGGGGGGGAGAAATGCTGAAAGGAGCCATGAACCAACCGGTTCATGGCTGAACAGTATGAACAGATTAATAATAACAAGTGAGCTGATTATTAATCAAATGAACTGATTGGTAACAATAGTCATGAACTGATTAATAACAACAGAACCAAAATAACAGTCACAACTTGTGACTGATAACATCTCACACTGTAATGCATGCAGACAGATGTGAGTTAAACGGGGTTCCATGAAACAACAATATTCATTCTGTTAAAACACTAAGGACAGAATGTGTAATGGAACGAGCCGTCACATCACGTAAAAAGAAACAAATAAATGAGCAGGGTGTTGACCACGTGGCCGCAGTGCAAATATCCTGCATTGTCATACCATTATGCAAAGCAGTCGAAGATGCGATACCTCTGGTTAAATGCGCCCTGAGGTTGTCAGGAGGGTCTAAATCTGATGATCTGTAGGCTTCAGAAATGGCCTCACACAGCCAGTGTGACAGGCGCTGGGTGGATAACGGGCGACCTGCAGATGCATCTCTATAATGCACAAACAAATGTTGAGTTTGACACATTGCAGCTGTGCTATGTAACACGTCATCGCCCGCACAGGGCAGAGAAGATGGAAAGATGCTTCTTTTTCTGATTGTGTGGGGGAAGGGGAAAAACTCCTCCAACGATATCACTCTTGATTTAAAAGAGCTCGTGATGTTTTAGGCATAAAGCTGGATTCGGTCTTAGATCAGCTGAGCTGCCATCAGCCTGATTCATGACGGAGCGACAAAGAGGGCAGATAAATCACTCACCTTCTTAGCAGATGTTAAAGCCAGCAGCAGGGCTGTTTTAAGAGACAAGAATTTAATTGGAACCTGATTCAGTGGCTCAAATGGAACTTGATCAGGGCCCACAGGACAAGCGTTAAATCCCACTGTGGAGAAAGTGGGCGGAAAAACAGGCCTGCGTCTCTGTACACCTTTTAAAAACATTTCATCAGCGGATGATTAAAAGCTGTTCTGTCTCCGAACCCTTCGTGACAGGAAGAGATGGCTGCAGCATACGTTTTAATCATGCTGAACGCCAAATTTCTATCCATTAGCTGTTGCAAAAAGGACAGCACGCCGTCTAGTGGACATGAGGTGGCCTCTACACCTTTCTCTGTACGCCTTTTAAAAAACGCTTCATCAGCGGATGATTAAAGGTTGTTCTGTCTCCGAAAACTTTGTGACAGGAAGAGATGGCAGCAGCATGTTTAATCGTGCTGAACGCCAAATTTCTGTCCATCAGCTGCTGCAGAAAAGACAGCACGTCGCCTAGTGGACATGAGGTGGCCTCTACACCTTCTCTGTACACCTTTTACAAAACGCTCTATCAGCGGATGATTAAAGGCTGTTCTGTCTCTGAAAACTTTGTGACAGGAAGAGATGGCTGCAGCATACGTTTAATCGTGCTGAACACCAAATTTCTGGCCATCAGCTGCTGCAGAAAAGACAGCACGTCGCCTAGTGGACATGAGGTGGCCTCTACACCTTCTCTGTACACCTTTTACAAAACGCTCTATCAGCGGATGATTAAAGGCTGTTCTGTCTCTGAAAACTTTGTGACAGGAAGAGATGGCTGCAGCATACGTTAATCATGCTGAATGACAAATTTCTGTCCATCAGCTGTTGCAGAAAAAAGACAGCACGTTGCCTAGTGGACATGAGGTAAATGGTAAATGGACTGTACTTATATAGCGCCTTTCTATCTTATTTCAAGATACTCAAAGTGCTTTCCACTACAATCTGTGTCCTCATTTACTCATTCATACAGCACACTACTAGATCTCTACAAAGCTAATTGAACAAATCATTATAAAGAGACTAATCAGTGATTTATCACATTCATACACTGATGGGACACACATCAGAGGCATTGAGGGGTTCAGTGTCTTGCCCAGGGACACTTCGACATGTGACTGCTGGTGGATTCAAACCCCCAACTCTCGCATTAGAGGAAGACTGCTATAACCACTCAGCCACAGCCGCCCCTACATGGGAGGTGGCCTTTACATCTTGTGGGAGACCATCCTCTCTAAGCGGATCCGCTCAGCGGCCAGAACCACAGGTGCTGGTCTATTTCTGGGTAACTCCTGATCGCTCCTCCCGCCTGGAGGAGAGCATCCTCCCTCCACGGCAGTTTCTACGGGCGCCCCGATTACAGGCGTCGTAGAACCAGAACCATGGTGCATTTGCACGCTCAGGTGCCACCAGGAGAACTGTCAATCCCTCCTCCTGAACTCGGTTCAGAAACCGTAATATCAGAGGAGGTGGGGGGAACGCGTAAAGAAGCATTTTGGGCCATGGGCTATGAGCAAACACGTCCACCCCCCAGCGGTGGTTCGTCTCGCGGGCTCAGTTAAGCCCAAAGTTGACACTGAGCGTTTCCTCATGTCGCAAACAGGTCTACGGCCGCTTTGCCAAATTTCTGCCACGTCTGGGCCATCTGACCAAAGTGGAGGGTCCACTCCCCATGACGCGGACCGCCCCCTGGACATCACATCTGTCTCTTGTACAGAATGTACACTGATGCACACTGCTCTGATGGAGAGCAGATTTTGGTGTGCCCAACACAGTACTTTTCTCGTAATGTGTAACATTTGGGCTGAGCGCACACCCCCCTGACAGTTTATGTAAGCAGCAGTAACCTTGTTGTCTGTGTGAATCAAAACATGTTGATTCTGTAGCACAGGAGCAAAGTGTTAAATCACATTCAGAACCATGCAACATTCCAGAATGTTTATATGAGCCGTTATGAGAAAGGCCACTGCGCCCCTACAGCTCAAGATAGGCATGTCACCCCCCAACCTGACACCGGTGCATCTGTGAAGACTGACACGTGACGTAGGTCTGCTGACGGGGGGCTCCCTCCGACAGAACCAGGGGGTTTCCCTGTGTCGGAGGTCTGCTCTCAAGGAGGAAGGAACAGTGATCGTCCGTCTATTTTTGCCTCACCAGATCCATGTGCTGATGAGCAAACCATCTCTGGAGACATCTCATGTGTGGTAAACCCAGTGGGCCACTGTGTGAGCTGACGATATTGTTCTTAACAGCTTTATGATGGAAAATATCTGTTATTACTCTGCCCGGTCTTATGTGGTGGAGCTGGACTTTTAGAGAGTCTATTCTCGTCTGTGATAAACGAATAAACGAGTTTAGCCCCACTCCCAGATAAAAATCGTCTGGGCCGGGAGAATCGAACTTTTCCAATTTATGGCGAAGCCCAGAATTAGCAGGTGTGACGTCAACACCTGAGCCTGTGCTGACATGTGAAGTGGTCTGCCCACGATCGCCTTGTTGAAAAACTGACAGGTCCACATCGGTCTTGTTCCTCCCGTCCGTTTGGAACCAGGAAGTAAACTGAGTAAAAACCCGTGTTTTCCTCTCTGTCGGGAACCCCTGGACTTTTGCCTTTAGGGATGAGACCTGGTCTGGTGATGACAGGACCGTCTCTAAAAACTCCTCTGAATGAAGGGGGTCGGGCTGCAAGTTGTAACATGTAACCCTTGCTATCAGCTTTGGCCATCAATGTCTGGCGAGCAAGCTCGCAGCCACTCCGCGTAACATCCGTGGAGTGGGCGCGCGTTTAGGTGGTGTGTCATGTTTTTATGGATGTCAGTCAATCCACCGCCTCAACCGCTGTCATGAGCCGCGGGAGTGTGTTCCGCGTGACCCACAGGTGAGGCTTCCTTGAAGGGGCTCTGAGCACGTCTGTGTGCTGCGCTCGGGCTGCGGTTCCACATTCATGTTTATGTGGACCGGCGTGTGTTGAGGAGAGGTGTGTGAAAACTGTTGACGCTGCAGGAGCGCGCGTTGACACCACTGTGGTGAGACACGTGTCGCTCCTGCCGAGAGCGAGATATGTTACTGGGCTCGTACAGCGATCTCACGTTTATGTTGACGTGAGCTGGCGAGTGCTGAGAAGCTGTGTGTGCGCCTTCATCAACGCAGCGCCGTATGGGTGAAGGCTGCTCGCGTCGCGGGAGCGTGTGTTGGCACAGCTTTGGTGAGGGGTGTGCAGCTTGGGCTGAAAAACGAGTTATTCCACTGAGACTCGTTGTGCGGGCCACATTCGCTTACGACTGTTGTGTCATGCGGGTGTCCGCCTTGTTTGGAGCGACGGCGATGGAAAAAACCTTTAAAGGCCACCAGCTCATTCGAGTGGAGGATGTGTGATGGAGCCGCCGTCAGGTCATCCGAGCTGACAGACTGGCAAAAAATAGACTTTCATCATTAAATGATGTTTTATTCCAAACACTCGTGTCATCTTCACACACATCCTCCGCAAAACCGTAATTTGAGTCATCTCCCCCTGAGCTCTGCGGTTTGTTGTCCTAGGGCACCACCTGTTGGCGATCCCCGGGAAAAGCTGAACTTCCGAATGCCGGGGATGTCTGATGGGCGGGGCTGGTGTAGCAGAGCAGGGAGGCGTTGTGCAACCGTGGAGCGTCTTGAAAATGATCCCTCGTTGATGAGGGCCCTCCAAAAAAAAAGCTTTCTGCAGCTCCTCCGAGAGGAAGGTGGAGTGATGGGCCAGGTGGACCTCTGGGAAACCTCATCCTCCAGCTGCGATGCGAGACCGGCAGACAACAAAGAGGCGCACTGGTTGAGGATGACGTCAGCTGCCTTGCAGAGGGAGCGTTACGTCTCCTCCCGCCTCTTGAACGTTGTACGCCAACAGCGTAACGTGTTGTTCGCTGCGGCCGCCTGGAACGCACGCTGGTGAGCTCGGTTGGAGAGCGACGTCAACGTCTGGTTATGCTTACCCGGAGGCGCAGGATGCTGGTCCAACCTGGACATCTTTGCTCCGAAAAAGCCTCTGTCAGGCTCAGCTCCAGGGGGACACTGAGGGAATTTCTGCTCGGTGAAACCCCTCCACTCTGGTGATGGGCACGGATGTGGGAACCGGCGCCCTATTCTACCAGGAACCGGCTGCGGCCTCGTCCCAGTAGGACGTCACTGCTGGGAAAACGAGGCCAGATGGGATCAGGATAGCGAGCCAGAGTGAAGCCCAGAAACCTTCCCGCTAGATCATCCGATCTGGCGGGGAAGGAAAGGGACGGAAAAAGTCCCTTCGTGTCAGCCGCCTCCTGGATCATGCCGGGCACCTCCAGAGGAGGGCACCGGTGGCTGGGAGCGGTATGGTTGCCAATGCAAAACAAGATGGGGGGGGTGGGGGGGGGGGTGAGCATTTTCTGGGCCTCCCTCCCCCGACCCTACTATGCTGTCCAGGAGGGAATGAGCAACGGGGGGCTGCTGCTGACGTCGCCTGTCCCGGAAGAAACATCCGATCCGCTTCGAGAGTTGGCGATAAGAGGAAAATTACAAGATGGCGTCATCCAGCGTGTAGCGACCTGGCACTGAGAAATACTCCTCGGTGCTTACCTTGAAACAAGACTGCTTGTCGAACTCACCGGGACGACAGGAGGTTGACGTGGCGTGACCACAGGCAGTCTTAACAAAGGTTGGTCATGCTAGACAAATTTCCTTCTTCGTTCTTCTGACAGTGCTATTAGCTTGCTTAAGAAAAATGGGAGCCGATTACCTGCTCTTAACGTAATTTATACGGACCGGTTGGGGCCCACACAGTAGGTGGGCGTGGACTAAATTTTTCAGTGCAATGCTTCGCATGACGGGATAAAACTCACTAAGCGACAGCCTTAAAGGGCGAAGCCTATACGAAATAGAACTGAGTACAGTAGTCCCTCATTTATCGCAGGGGATCCGTACCCTGAAGACCCACGATAAGTGAAAAA
>NC_056512.1:11098043-11101196 GCF_014905685.2 Nematolebias whitei
CAAAAAATTAGCATATCATGAAAAGGTTCTCTAAACAAGCTATTAACCTAACCATCTGAATCAACGACGTAACTCTAAACACCTGCAAAAGATTCCTGAGACTTTAAAAACTCCCAGCCTTGTTGATTACTCAAAACCGCAATCATAGGTAAGACTGCCGACCTGACTGCTGTCCAGAAGGCCATCATTGACACCCTCAAGCAAGAGGGTAAGACACAGAAAGAAATTGCTGACCGAATAGGCTGTTCCCAGAGTGCTGTATCAAGGCACCTCAGTGGGAAGTCTGTGGGAAGGGAAAAGTGTGGCAGAATTATTATTTTGGAGCACTTCATGCTTCCATCTGCTGAAAAGCTTTACGGTGATGAAGATTTCATTTTTCAGCACGACCTGGCACCTGCTCACAGTGCCAAAACCACTGGTAAATGGTTTACTGACCATGATATTACTGTGCTCAATTGGCCTGCCAACTCTCCTGACCTGAACCCCATAGATAACCTGTGGGATATTGTGAAGAGAAAGTTGAGAGACGCAAGACCCAACACTCTGGATGAGCTTAAGGCCACTATCGAAGCATCCTGGGCCTCCATAACACCTCAGCAGTGCCACAGGCTGATTGCCTGCATGCCACGCCACATTGAAGCAGTCATTCATGCAAAAGGATTCACGACCAAGTATTGAGTGCATAACTGAACATGATTATTTGAAGGTTGGCGTTTTTTGTATTAAAAACACTTGTCTTTCATTGGTGGGATGAAATATGCTAATTTTTTGGGACAGGCATTTTGGGTTTTCATGAGCTGTATGCCATAATCATCAGTATTAAAACAATTAAAGACCTGAAATATTTCAGTTGGTGTGCAATGAATCTGAAATATATGAAAGTTTCATTTTTATCATTACATTATGGAAAATAATGACCTTTATCACAATATGCTAATTTTTTGAGAAGAACCTGTATACAGTGAGGAAAATGAGTATTTAAACACCCTGCGACTTTGCAAGTTCTCTCACTTAGAAATCATGGAGGGGTCTGACATTTTCATCTTGGGTGCATGTCCAATGTGAGAGACAATCTAAAAAAAAAATCCAGAAATCACAATGTATGATTTTTTAATAATTTATTTGTGTGCTACTGTTGCAAAAAGGTATTTGAACACCTGTCAATCAGCAACAGTCCTGGTCCTCAAAGACCTGTTAGTACGCCTCTAAAAAGTCCACCTCCACTCCACTTATTATTCTAAATTAGAAGCACCTGTTTGAGGTCGTTAGCTGCATAAAGACACCTGTCCACCCCACACAATCAGTAAGACTCAAACTACTAACAAGGCTAAGACCAAAGAGCTATCCAAAGACACCAGAGACAAAATTGTAGACCTCCACAAGGCTGGAAAGGGCTACAGGGCAATTGCCAAGCAGTTTGGTGAAAAAAGATCAACTGTTGGAGCAATTATTAGAAAATGGAAGAAGCTAAACATAACTGTCAATATCCCTCAGATTGGGGCTCCATGCAAGATCTCACCTCGTGGCGTATCAATGATCCTAAGAAAGGTGAGGAATCAGTCCAGAACTACATGGGAGGAGTTGGTCAATGACATGAAGAGAGCTGGCACCACTGTTTCCAAGGTTACTGTGGGCAATACATTAAGACGTCATAGTTTAAAATCATGCATGGCACGGAAGGTTAAATCAGCACATGTCCAAGCCCGTCTTAAGTTTGCCCATGACCATTTGGATGATCCAGAGGAGTCATGGGAGAAAGTTATGTGTTCAGATGAGATCAAGATAGAACTTTTTGGTCTTAATTCCACTCGCCGTGTTTGGAGGAAGAAGAATGATAAGTACCATCCCCAAAACACCATCCCTACTGTGAAGCATGGGGGTGGAAGCATCATGCAACTATGGGGGTGGAAGCATCATGCAACCATGTGGGTGGTTTTTTGCACATGGGACAGGACGACTGCACTGTATTAAGGAGAGGATGACCGGGGCCATGTATTGCAAGATTTTTGGGAACAACCTCCTTCCCTCAGCGTTGAAATATAATTTTATCAGATATTAACTTAATGAAATGTCTAGATATATGTATCCCGTTTTGTTATTTAGAATGATATTGTGTTAAAACATGATCTGATTCCGTTTCCGGTAGAAAATGTAGTTTCAGCTACGTGCCTACAACTCCCAGACATTCACACACCCACCTATTATAGAACACAAGATGGCTAGATATTATTGGTTGAGAGCTGGGTCACATGATAGAGTAAGCTTCCCATTCGTCGATGGTGGTGACGACTTCAGAAGGTGTGGCCGAGCTCTGAAGAAGAAGGGTTGTCTGTTTACGTTCGGGGCCATTGTTCATGACCGCATGGTGGAGTTACAATGGCCCAGGACTGGTGATCTTGTACTTTACATGTAAAATAAACCTTCTGATATGGAAGACAATTGCTCCTCCTCTCCCTGCTTCAGATCAGAACACATTCTTACAATTTGGTGACCCCGGACGTTGGTTCTGGTAGCGGAAACAGAAGAGGGGAGGGAGTTGTTTTCCTTTTTGCTTTGGATGGGTGAACATCGCTCTGCAGTCAAACAGCGATATAATATGAAAAAGGTAGACAGACAATATTTTAATTTTCCCTTCCTACACATTGGGCAAGCTAAAATTGTAGTTGTTGACTGTGGAGTGATTTTCCCTGGTTCATGACGGTCAACCATTTGTTTCCGATGGTATTTCAGAAATTGTAATAAAATTCATGTGTCCGGTGCTATGCAGATACATGACTGCATGCAGAGTACAAGATCACATTTTCTTATATATGAAGGCCTTGTTTTAGATATTATTTTGGGAACGGTAGCAGAGTTTCGACCTTTTCTGTGCGGTCCTGGCCCTCTGTCGACCATTTTGGGTGTGGTTGTTACTGATTTGTGTGTTGGGATGAAGATGGTGTTGCAGCATTTCATTACTTGTATTTTTTTTATGTGTGGTTCAGGGTGAGTGTGTGGGTGCTTTTTTGGTTCGTTTGCCCCTGTTTTAGTGGCCGCTTCATGCGTCCTTGTACTGTTCACGGATGGAACGACACGGTTGTGAGCTCCCTTCTTAGGTGAGGAGACGAGAGTTACTGTTAGGTCAGTACTGCTGTTGAGTGCAGGCTCCAGAGT
>NC_056512.1:11101206-11103595 GCF_014905685.2 Nematolebias whitei
GTTAGGTCAGTACTGCTGTTGAGTGCAGGCTCCAGAGTTACTGTTAGTTTAGGTCTGTTGTTACATTTACGTTGGTTTGTGAGTTTCTTCATTTTTTTATTTTTAATGAAACTGGTAAGATTATTCTCAGGACTAGGTTTTAGGGGGCAACTTCCCCTGAACTTCTCTTTGATTACTCCTAATAGCTCTTTACTTTTTGTTTATGGTGAGGAACAATACACAAAAAGGCACAAGGGACAGTTTGTTATGTTTTATTTTTGTGTGGGTTGACTCTGACAGCTGCAGAACTCTGTGGAACTTCTGTGATTTACTGTTGGTCGCTGACAACCATAGTTAAGGCATTATATTTGACTGGCAGAGGGCTCACTTTGTGGGATATGTAATATGGGACATGATAATTTTTCTAGTGCTTATATGATGATGTGGGGTGACAAGATTGATACTCCTCTCATATATATTGAAGTCTGTTTTCTTTGTTGATGTTTTGGTGGGATGCATGAGTTTAGGGACATTTCATCCAGGAGGTGTCACTGTTTTTTTTTAACATGATGAGACTTTAAGTTGGATTAACATTTCTATGTGGCACTTTTACTAGCAGAGGTCTGCTATGATAATGCTTCTGTATTTCACTAGTTTCTTCCTTGGAGTACAGGTTTTTATTTTTTCTGTTTTCACTTTTTCAGGCCTTTTCAGTTAGTATAGATGGTCTTTGTTCCAACATATTTGCTTGTGGGATTTGGATTTATGGCCGTCTGCAAGGAGGGGGAGTTTAAGCCTGTACATTTTCCTGACAAACAGATAACCGGTTCAGCCTTGCGGTTTCTTCGATACCTTATAATTGCTTAGGTCCCAGAAATTGTAATACATTTTCCTCAGTTTGAGGTTTCTTTGTGTGAAAACTAATCTTTATATACTTATCTCTCGTTGGACAGATTGAAGGACACGAGATAGGTTCCACATTTGTGCTGGTCGGCAACTCCTGACCTGTCCCGCTTTAAGTGGTTAACACATCATTTGCTTATACTTACCTTTTATATGATGCATTGACTTCTTGTCATAATTCTACGAAGCACTGTATGTGCTACATGTGTCTTGTTTAAATGTGGCACTCTCACAAGACGTCCTGAGGTCTCATGTGGTAACCATCTACTTTATTTCTGAGCACATCAGTTATACAGGGATGGTGATGGATTAACCTTACCCTGAAATCAATATTGTTTTTCCATTCCCTCATTTTTTGGTGTCAATCTTAACTGTTTATATTATGTTTTTCTTCAGGTTTTCATGTGTTTGTTCATTAAATGCTAGAGAAATGTGCTGTGGTTTTTGCAGGTCACTTCAGGGACTACAGACAGATGGGCAGACTTCATCCTTTCTGATGCCAGGCTGATCAGCCACACTGTTTATTTGGTTGCTACTTAAGCTGATCAGGTGTTAGAATTATAGTAGAATAATCGATATGGTAGTTTGTTGAACAATATATTATGTTCCTCACAATAGTGTATTTACAAATATAACGTGCTTTGCAGTCTCAGGGTTAAAGGGACAGTTCAGATCTTTTAAGTAAGGTTGGGGCCGATCCGATCCAGTATCAATATCGGACTCCGATACCAGCATAATTTATGTATCGGATTTTTTTGATCCAACCTGCCGATATTTCCGATCCATGATACATGTTGCCTTCAAACTATGGAATGGATTTTCTGAACGGAGGCCCCTCATGAACCCAGAGTAATAAGACCCGCCTCACATTCAGGAAATTCATTTCATAGTTTGCAGCCAGCTACAACGTGAGGGCTGAAAGAGCAGCACTGTGGCTAACAGCTAACCAACTTTTCATCGAAACATGTCCGCTGTGTGGAAGTATTTTACACTAAAAACACCACAAAACAAGACAGCAACATGCAATGTCCGCAGAGCCACATTAAACCGCGGTAAAGTTAGTTTTACGTTGGATATTTGAGATTTGTGGCTTCAGTGGGGCGCTACTCTTTGCTCAACCCGAAACGTTGGTTACGTACTGTAACCCCAGATTCTATGAGTATAGGCGTAGCCCTTTAAGACTGTCACTGGTGGGTTTATCCAGTCATGCAAAGCATTGCACTGAAAAAAATTAGTCCATGCCCACCTGTTGTGTGGGCCTCACCCGGTCCGTATAAATTACGTTAAGAGCGGGTAATCGGCTCCCAAATAGCTTTTTCTTCAGCCATTTAGGAGACAGTGAGGCCCGACGCTTAAAGGGCTACGCCTATACTCATAGAATCTGGGGTTACAGTACGTAACCAACGTTCTATTTCGTATAGGCTTCACCCTTTAAGACTGTCGCTGGTGGGTTAAGGGCGAAACAGATGTAGTCTCTGCCTCACTGGGTCCATTCGAACACCATAAG
>NC_056512.1:11103605-11111810 GCF_014905685.2 Nematolebias whitei
TGCCATCAGCCTGAATTCTGAGACATGACGGAGCAACAGAGAGGGCAGATAAATCACTCACCCTCTTAACGGATGTTAAAGCCAACAGCAGGGCTGTTTTAAGAGACAAGAATTTAATCGGAACCTGATCTAGTGTCTCGAATGGAGCTTTGATCAGGGATCCCAGGACCAGCGTTAAATCCCACTGTAAGGCAAGTGTGCGTGAAAACAGGCCTGCGTCTCTGTACACCTTTTAAAAAACACTTCATCAGCGGATGATTAAAAGCTATTCTGTTTCCGAAACCTTCGTGACAAGGCTGCAGTGTACGTTTTAATCGTGCTGAATGCCAGATTTCTGTCCATCAGCTGCTGCAAAAAGGACAGCATGCTACCTAGTGGACATGAGGTGGCCTCTACACCTTTCTCTGTACAGCAGCGCTGAAAAACTGTCCATTTTGATGTGTACAGCGCTGTGGTAGATGCAGCACATGAATCCTGGATCGTACATACTACATCTTGAGAGAGACCCATCTTCTCTAAGCGGATCCGCTCAGCGGCCAGACCCAAAGGTGCTGGCCTATTTCTGGGTAACTCCTGATCGCTCCTCCCGGCTGGAGGAGAGCATCCTCCCTCCACGGCAGTTTCTACGGGCGCCCCGATAACAGGTGTCGTAGAACTGGGAACCATGGGGCGTTCACGTGCTTGGGAGCCACCAGGAGAGCTGTCAGTCCCTCCTCCTGAACTCGGTTCAGAAAACCGTGATATCAGAGGGAGTGGGGGAAATGCGTAAAGAAGCATTTTGGGTCACGGGCTGTGAGCAAACGCATCCACCCCTAGCGGTGGTTTGTCTCGTGGGCTCAGTGAGATCCATAGTTGACACTGAGCGTTCTCTCGTGTTACAACAGGTCCACGGCCATTTTGCCAAATTTCTGCCATGTCTGAGCCATCAGCTCTGGATGGAGGGTCCAGTCCCTGTGACGCGGACAGCCCCTGGACATCACATCCGCCCCCCTGTTCAGAACACCGAGGATGTACACTGCTCTGATAGAGAGCAGATTTTGATGAGCCCAACGCAGCAGCTGTCTCACAATGTGTAACATTTGGGCTGAGCGCGCACCCCCCTGCCGGTTTATGTATGCAGCAGTCACTTGTTGTCTGTGTGAATCAACACATGTTGATTCCGCAGCACAGAGGCAAAGTGTTGAATCACATTCAAAACCGTGCAACACTCCAAAAACATTTATATGAGCTGCTGTGTGGGGTGCCCACAGCTCAAGACATGCATGTGCCTCTCCAACCTGACAGGGACGTGTCTGTGAAGACTGACACGTGTGACGTAGGTCTAATGACGGGAACTCCCTCCGACAGAACAAGAAGGTTTCCCAGTGTCAGGTCGATTCTCACGGAGGGGGGTACTGTGATCAACCGTCTATTCTGCCTCACCGGGTCCACACGCAAACAAGCGAACCACCTCTGGAGGCGTTGCACCGTGTGAGCAGGCGACATGTCCTTAATAACTTCATGACGGAAACAGCTGTTATCACTCTGCCAGTTTCACGTGAGTTGCACTGCTGTCACCTGTCTGGAAAAACGGGTCAGCAGCAACAGCTCGTCCAGATAAAACAGAATTCTCCTCCCTGCTCTGTGTAGCGGCTGCAGATCCGACTCGACGCATTTTGAATGGAAATGTTGTCTCACAGTTGAAAATTGACAAATCTAAGATGGGTCTCATCCCTCCGGTCCATTTTGGGACCAGGAAGTGACGAGAGTAGAACGCTGTGTTTTCCTCTCCTTCTGGAACCATGGAAATTATATTTTTTATCAGAATTTCCTGAACTTCTGCGTGGAGGGACGAGATCTGTTCTGGAGATGACAGAAATGTCTCTAAAGTTCCTCCAAATGGGGGGTTTGAGCTGTAACTGCAGTGTGTATCCCCTGCTGATAAGACGGTTCATCCATCTGTCTAGAGTGCACGCTCATTACCACTCCGCGTAACGTTCGGGAAGCAGGCACGCGTTTATGCTACGTCACGTTATTTACGGACGCCAATCACCGCCGTCATGTGTGCCACACTCAGGCTGCAGGCTCACATCCATGCTGATGTGAGCTGGCGTGCGCTGAGGGAAGGTGCACGCGCCCCTGAGCATGCGGAGCCGTGGGTGAGGGCTGCTGCTGCCGCGGGGGTTTCGCCGCTATTGTGCCGCGCTCAGGCTACGGGCTCACATCCGTGCTGATGTGGGCTGGCGTGCGCTGAGGGAAGGTGTGCGCGCTCCCGAGCATGCGGAACAGTGTAGGTGAGGGCTGCCAATGCTGCGGGGGCGCGGCGCTTCTGTGCCGCGCTCAGGCTGCGGGCTCACATCCGTGCTGATATAAGCTGGCGTGCGCTGAGGAGGCAGCGCACAGCTTGGGCTGACAGCGAGGTTTCCCACTGGACTCGGTCTGCTGAAAACATTCACTTTGGCTGCTGTGTCACTCACGCGCGCATTTTGTGTTTTCTCAGGCTGCGGTGATTTAAAACCTGTTTGGAGTACACCGGCTCGCTTGTGTGGAGGATGTGCGAGGAAAAGCCGCTGTGAGATCATACGAACTGACAGTCAGGCTGAAATCAAACAATTTAATTCCTGAATGATGTTTACGTTTTATTCCAAAACTCAAACCATCATTATGCACACACCCTCCACAATTAATCATTTTTTAATCTTCTCCCCCGTGAGCCCTGTGGCTTGTCTGGATGAGGAGGGCTGCACTCTGATGGGAGGGGCTGGTGGCCGAGCAAGAAGACGCTGCTGCAGCTGTGGCACGTCTTTGCTGTCTTGGCCACGGCACTCTCTCCAGCGGGCGGGGGGGGGGGGGATGCGCACAGTCTCCGACACCTCCTCCGGCTTTTTCGATTTCTCGAGCATGTCCTTGAAAATTGGCTCCAAACAGCACGTCCATTTTGATGGGGCCTTCCAGCAAGTCCATCTGCAGCTTCTCCCGACAGGGAGGGAGAGTGTCAAGCCAGGTGGACTTCTGAACCATTGTCATCCAGGCTGCAATGCGAGACAGGCAGACAGCAGACGAGGCACACGGGTTGAGGGTGATGTCAGACGCCTTGCAGAGGGAACTCTTATTCTCCTGAGGCAGGTCTGTCCCTTCGGCCTCTGAAATGCTGTACATCAGCGGCACAACATTATTGTTTGCTGCGGCCGCCTGGAACGCATACTGGTGAGCTCGGTTGGAGAACGACGTCACCGTCTGGTCATGCCTCCCCGGAGGCACAGGACGCTGGTCCAAACTGGACATCTTTGCTCCGAGAGCCTCCGCCAGGCTTGGCTCCAGGGGGGCACAGAAGGAATTTCTGCTCAGTAAAACCCCTCCACTCTGGTGATGGGCGCAAATGTGGAAACCGGCACTCGCAGTCTACCAGGTCCGGCTGCAGCCTCGTTCCAGTAGGACATCACTGCTGGGAAAACGAGGCCAGATGGGATCAGGACGGCAAACCGAAGGTGGAGCCAAAAAACCTTCCCGCTAGATCAACCGATCTGGGCAGGGGAAGGAGAGGGACGGAAAAAAGTCCCTTCATGTCAGCCGCCTCCTGGATTATGCCGAGCAGCTCTGAGAGGAGGGCACCGACAGCTGGGAGCTGTGTGGTCACTGATGCGAAAAGGCCCGGGGGGTGGGGGGTGGGGGTGAACATCCGCTCAGCCCCCCTCTTCTGACACTACGCTCTCCAAGAGGGAGTGAGCAGCGGGGGCTGCTGCTGACGTCGCCTGTCCTGGAAGAACCATCCGATTCGCTCCGAGAGTCGGCGTTAAAAGGAACAAAGGGTCGATGGCACTGTCCAGCGGGTAGCGACCTGCCACTGAAAAATATTCCTCGGCGCTTACCTTGAAACAAGGCTGCTCGTCTGCTTCTCCTCGGGGAGGAGAACTCACCGGGATGGCAGGAGGTTGGCCTGGTGGGACCCCAGGTAGCCTTAACAAAGGTTGTGCCGGTCAAGCAGGACAACTTCCCTTCTTCGTTCTTCTGACAGTGCTATTAGCTTGCTGAAGAAAAATGGGAGCCGATTACCCGCTCTTAATGTAATTTATACGGACCGGGTGGGGCCCACACAACAGGTGGGCGTGGACTAATTTTTTTCAGTGCGATGCTTTGCATGACGGGATAAACCCACCAGCGACAGCCTTAAAGGGCGAAGCCTATACAAAATAGAACAGCCAACTCAACCCCGGCAAGCCGCGTCCAATCTGCCCTGCTTAATCTGCCTGTCTCTGAGGAGAGACAGACTGAGCGCAGCAGACAGAAATCAGACTGCCTGCTTCGGATTGAACAAGAAGAAGACACCGCTGAAGCCATGGAGCTCGAATCGAATGAGTTCTAGAATGGCGCCGCTCAAGGTGGCTGCATGTTGGAGCAGCTCTGTTACTTTCATTTTGAGATTTTGCTTTTGGAAACTTTAATTCCTCTTTTTCTGGATGTAAATCACAATTTTTTGGATGATTGTTTCCTCTGGTATCAGATGCTGTGCAGCTGGAAGGATTTTTACTGAAACTTTTTTAGTTTTGGACATTTGTTATATTGAGTAACCATGGCAACAAGACAGTTTTCTACAACCAACAGCAGCTGATTAACATCTCAAAGCTCAAATAATATCTCAACTACAGCCCAAAATCTCAAGTGAGTCGAAAAGGATGTTCTGTTGTCGCATTCTCATCTGCCTACCAGCTGTGCTCGGGTGCCTGGCCACTGGGATCCTGGAGCTGGCGGGAGACATGGCTCATGGCAGTGGAAGGACAAGATCGTCCCTCGTCACCTACAGTTGGCTGTCCGTAGCGACAAGGAGCTCAGCAGACTGCTGGGAAGAGTGGCCATCACTCTAGGAAGAGTTCTGCCCAGCATTTGGGCGGTCCTACAGCCCGAGGGGAACCGAGAGGCCATAGATATAAACATTAGATACAGCATTGACCGCTATCGCCTATTGGCGCAGACAAGCTGTAGGGCCGCCATCTTGGAACGGTCAACCGCTCCACTCAGTGTAACCTGTTTGACAGGAGCAATGAAGTATCTGCGCGTTTAATCAGTCATAGCTGAATACTAAACTCATTCTCATGATTTTTTCCTCTATAAATCTTAGACGTACAGCCATTAAAGCTGAACACATGGTTCAGTGTATTTAAATATTCGTAGTGGGGTTAACATTAATACTAATAAAATATTCTTATGACAAGTTTTGCAAAACTCACAGTCACTGATACATTTTTATTAATATCTATATCTATATATTATAAAAAAATATATATATATATAATATAAATATCTCTATATATATATATAATATAAATATATATATATATAATATAAATATATATATATATATATATATATATATATATACACACACAGACATATCTCATATATATATATATACACATTATCTATATCACTGTCATAGTTTAATATGTTCTTATATACACACATATTATAATATCACAATATTATATATACATTATATCTATTTTATATATACACATCTCATGTATATATATTACACATACACACAATTATATCTATTTTATATATAACTACATGTCACCATCATATATATATATATACACACACACATAATTTCATTATCTTTTATATATATATATATATATATATATATATATATATATATATATATATACACATATCATCTCTATCATTTTTACTGTAGTTTATCATTGTCATTGTTTACTGTTATTCTTGTCTGTACTTTATATGTTCTGTCTGGAACAGGTCTCTTGTAAATGAGTACTTGTGGCTCAATGAAGCCAACCTGTATAAATAAAAGGTTGAATAAATCATTATGAATATATTTATATTCATTCAACCTTTATTGATACAGGTTAGTCCCACTGAGCCAATAGGACTCATTTACAAGAGAGACCTGGATTTTAACAAAGAGTGATGACAACAGTGGATAAACTGTTTTTCAATTGTAAAAGAAACAAACAATAAAAAAACTTAAATTTGTCTGAATCATTTGTGAATATCTATTGTTGTCGTTGTTATCACTGTCTTATTATCTTGTGCTCTGGTCCAGTCTCTTCATGGACGATGTGTGTGAGGGTGGACATGTTTGGAGGTTGCTGTGTTGAAGCTCCATGAATCAGGCTCTCTGCAGCTCTCAGCACCTTCACTGAGCCTTGAGGGAATCACTGAGCTGCTGTTGTTCTTCAGAGTTAGAAGGTGGTAGCTCTCGTCAAATGATGATCTCCAGCATCATATTGTTCATGCCAGGCTTTTCATCCACTGACCACAGCCACCTGTAAACATAAGAGGGACCAGTAGCTGTTCAACACATCTGGAAGGAAACCAGTGAGATTTTAATATGGCCATGACCATTATGATATGATGTTATGTGGGGGAGTGGTGGCGCAGAGGTTAGAAGATGGGCCTGTGATTGGAAAGTCACAGGTTCAACTCCCGGTACTGTCAACATCAAAATGAAAATAATCAAAATGTGGGTGGAAAAGGTGAAACACCAACACCTGCCACCACCCTCATTGGCCCCACTCTGGGCCCCTGAGCAAGGCCTTTAACCCCCACCATCTGCTCCTAAACAGGTCTCTCTAGAAAATGAGTTCTCGTGATTCAATGAGACTACCTGGATAAATAAAGCGTAAATGAAAAAATAAAAGTTTAAAATAGAAATACTCACATCATGAGGCTGAGGTTGTGGGTGTGACGTGCACGTTCCTGAGAGGCCACAGACAGACCAGTTCCAGCTTTTGTTGAGTTCCTGTAGTCCTGCAGTTTTCAAGCTGAAATGAATAAGCATAATGAATATGAATTCAAAAAACGTTCAATACAAAAACAACTGGACTTTATTTGTAACAGAAGACGTTTCGCTCCTCATCCGAGGAGCTTTCTTAATTCATTGAGAAAGCTCCTCGGATGAGGAGCGAAACATCTTCTGTTACAAACAAAGTCCAGTTGTTTTTGTATTGAACGTTTTTTGAATTCATCATGTCCTGGATGACTGAGAATCTTCACCAGCATAATGAATATGAACTTTACAGTCTATAGTTACCTGTACATATAAACACATGGAGGTGTCTCACCTTGTGACTGACAATACAATATGTAATTTTATGAATTCTAATGAACTTATAATGATGCTCCTATTCTTTGAAGGTGAACCGATGGTACCACACCATCTCTCAGTCGGACAGTCTGATCAGTTTGATCAGTTTGATCAAAATCCTCCTGTTTAAAATCCTCACTGCTTAGATGAATCCTCCTCAAAGATACTTCCACCTCTTCCTCACATCTTGTTCTTTGGGAAACCTTCAAAATGAAAACAGGAGATTTGTGTCTACAAAAAACATTGTACCAAGGAGGTCAATCTTATTTTCTATTTCCTATATTCTCCCTAGTTGTATTTTTTATATCCTAGAACTTAAACAAAACTCCAATTCTGATGCATATCTGTTGATAATGAACCAAAGCTACAGAAATAGTGAGTATGCTTGTTAGAAAAATATTCCTGTCATCAGATCTGTTAGCTTCATTGCAGCTGAATACTGTTACACTGAACATCACATCAGCTGGTGGATATAAATACAGTACAGTAATATTCTATTCACAAAATACTAACAACAATATGTTCATCTTACTTGTGAAAAGTTATTCCCCGAGACCTGACGTCAACAGTCCGTCGATTAGAACAGAAATAATGTGCGAAGTGCTGAAACATCTGCTTTAACCAAATAAAGACGACTGCTCTAAGATGGCGGACGAAATTCTGGCGCCGCAGCAGCCAATGAGGGATCTAGCTTTTATATGATATCTATGCGAGAGGCCAGCTGAGTCTGGGTGGACGGATCAGACAGCATCTGCAGCCAGTTTCTTAGGATCCACTGTGGGATGGACCTTTACAAGAGATTCTTCCTGTCTACAGCCATCAGTATCTATAACATCTCTTAATGAAATGAGGATAACGAGTTACAACAACAAATAATTTCCCTCTGGGATTAATAAAGTATTTTTGAATTGAATTTTGAATTTGAATGTTTACCGAGAAGTTGCTAAACTTCATCATAACCAACATGACCAACCACTATCAGTTGTAGAAAATGAAGGATTTCACAGCTTGATACTTGAAGCTAAGATATAGTTTACCCTCCAGAGATATTTATCAGTACAAAAGTAGACAATCATAAAAAACATGATTTGAAAATTATATATATTAAAAACATA
>NC_056512.1:11121810-11149667 GCF_014905685.2 Nematolebias whitei
TTAGTCTCATTGAGCCTCAAGGACTCATTTACAAGAGAGACCTGTTTTTAACCAAGAATGATGACAACAGTAGACAATCATTTTAAAAAGCATATAAAATGAAAAATAAATGGAAGGAGGAAATGGAAAGAATGGAACATGGAATGGAAGAAACCGTATATGATTAGTGACCTTGGCCTTGAAGCTGGGATGATGAAAAGTGTATACGACACTCCCTCTACTGATGATGTGTATGAAGTAGAGCCCGACCGATGTATCAGTAGGGCCGATAATTTAGTCCAATATAGACAATTGAGGACATATAGGTATCGGTGATAATTGTCTCATTATGCGTAGATATAAACATTTCTCATTTTCACCCCAACATGCTGGAACCAGCTGCAATTGTTCAATGTACCCAGCAGAGGGAGCATGAAGATTACTTTCAAGTCATACCATATCATACCAATTTATTTATATAGCACTTAAAACAGCAACAAGGCCAACCAAAGTGCTCTACAAAAGAAACAAACATGCACAGCAGACAGGAAAACATAAAATAGAAATACAGATACAAATAGCAGCAGAAGCTAACTAAAATGGCCAACAGAGTAGAGAACAGACCGGACCAAAACAAATCACACCGTGTTAAAGGCAAGCAAATAGAAGTGGGTCTTCAAGCGAGACTTAAAGACAGAGTGTGGGAGCCTGCCGGACACTCAGTGGCAACTCATTCCACAGTCGTGGACCTGCGACAGAGAAAGCCCTGTCACCTCTGAGCTTACGACGGGTTTCTGGGACTGAGAGAAGCATCTGGTCTGCTGACCTCAGAGAGCGCGGTGGGACATATGGCTGCAGAAGATCAGTGAGATAGGATGGGGCGGAACTGTTCAGTGATTTAAAAACATACATGAGAATTTTGAAATGGATCCGAAGGTGAATGGGTAGCCAGTGCAGGGAGGCCAAAACTGGCGTGATGTGCTCTCTATAGCCTGTACCAGTTAAAAATCGGGCTGCAGCATTTTGGACCAGTTGTAGACGAGCAATGGAGGACTGACTGATTCCAAACAGAAGTGAATTGCAGTAATCAAGCCTAGATGTTATGAAGGCGTGGATCACCGTCTCAAGGTTCTTTTTGGAGAGTATAGGCTTCAGCTTAGACAGCCGTCTCAGCTGAAAAAAACAGGATTTGACCATCATGTTTATGTGACTGTTGAGTTTTAAGGATGGGTCCATTATCACCCCCAGATTAGTGACCTTTTGTTTCTCTAGCGGGGCTAGAGAGAAAAGGTCAATGTCATGGTTCACGAGTGAGCCACTGGGATGGAACAGCATGACTTCAGACTTCTTCTCATTGAAGCTTAAGAAGTTTAAAGCCATCCAGTCCCGGATGTCAGCCAGGCAGTCAAGAAGAGGCTGAATAGAGCGTGTGCCTCTGTGCCTCAGGGGGAAGTAAATTTGGCAATCATCGGCGTAGAAATGAAAGGGTATGTCATGTTTGCAGAAGATAGCACCTAGTGGCAGCAGGTATAAAGAAAAGAGAAGGGGACCGAGGATGGACCCCTGCGGTACCCCCCACTGGAGCGCTGTCGATGCCGAACTAAAATCTTTGATATTGACACAGAAGGTTCTGTCAGAGAGGTAGGACCCAAACCATTTAAGGGCTGACCCTGTGATGCCCACCCACTGCTCCAGTCTAGAAATGAGGATGTTGTGGTCGATGGTGTCAAAAGCAGATGTAAGGTCCAATAGGACAAGCAGCACAGAATCACCTGCGTCCGTGGATATGAAAATGTCATTAAAAACCTTCAGTAGAGCAGTTTCAGTGCTATGGAGAGATTTGAAGCCAGATTGGAATAACTCAAGGATAGCGTGATCCCCCAAAAACTGTTTCAACTGAGACTCCACAATTTTTTCCAGTAGTTTAGAGTTGAACGGGAGTCTGGAGACAGGCCGGAAGTTGGACATGACTGAGGGGTCAAGGTTAGGTTTTTTCAGGAGGGGCTGGACAGCAGCATGTTTAAAAGTCTTTGGCACTACACCTGAGGATAAATTGCTATTCAGAATAGCGAGGATAAAAGGACCCAGGGTAGGAAAAACTTCCTTTAGCAGTCGAGTGGGGACCACATCAAAGGGGGAACCAGATGGCTTCATGCTGCACATTACCTGCTCCAGAGAGGACAGAGAGATGGGCTCAAAGTGGTCAAACACAGCCACACACTGAGATGGGATGGACAGATCATGAGCTGGTGGAGAAATGAGTGCCCGGGTGTTTGCCACTTTTTCTAAAAAGAAATGGAGGAAGTTTTCACACAGCTCAGTTGAGGCTTCCAGAGGTGAAGGCTCACTGAGGTGTAGAACCGAGTTCAGGGTGGAGAAAAGAACTCGGGGGTTGTGGGAGTTGGAGACAATTAAATCAGAGAAGAATTTACATTTGGCAGCTTTAACGGTTTTCTGATAGTGACGCCAACTCTCCCTTAACATTTGAAAAGAAATTTGCAGCCTGTCCTTCCGCCACCTTCTTTCAGCTCTGCGACACTGCCGCCTAACGGCTCGCGTGACGTCATTCAGCCAGGGCTTTGATTTAAGTTTCGTTTTTCTGGTCTTAAGGGGAGCAACACGGTCCAGAACATTTAAACAGGCAGAGTTGAACTGAGAGGTTAGCTCCTCAGTGGTAAGAGACACCGAGAGCTGTTCGATCCTCTCAGAGTTAAAACCTTCATTAAAACGAGCAGCAGTGAAACGGTTAATGGAACGCGTACGTGCAGGAACGCACGTCTTAGCAGTATGACAAGGGGGGGTGAAGTCAAACAATACAGGCATGTGATCTGAAAAAACATTGTCACCGATTTTCAAATTAGAAACAGAGACATCGCGTGTTAAAACGAGGTCCAGCGTGTGACCATGTTCCTGGGTAGGACCGCTCACCTGCTGAGCTAAGCCAAAAGAGTCCAATAAATCTAGAAAGTCCTTCACTAAGGGCTTCTCCTGACAACACACATGCAAATTAAAGTCACCAATAAGCAAAAAGTGAATGTATCTTTGTGTGATATCAGCCAAAAAGTCAGAGAATTCATTTATGAAGTCCTTAGAACGAGGTGGACGGTAGACGAGCGCGCACAGAACCGTAGGAGTGTCCGAGTTCAAAAACGCTCAGCTCAAAGCTGGCGCGGGACACCGGGATGGACAACTGTTTACAGGCCAAGTTTGCTTTAAAAACTGTTAATAATCCGCCCCCCCCGCGCCGACCTGATGGCCGCGGGGCATTGAAACACACACAGTCCGGAGGTAGTAGTTCCGCCAAGGCGCTGGACTCACCATCAGAGATCCAAGATTCTGTGACGAACAGAAAATCCAACTCCTCATCATTAAAAAAGTCGTTGAGGATAAATGTCTTGTTGGAAACAGACCTTGCGTTGATTAAACACATCCTGATAGGGTCCAACACAGGCACAGCCGTGGATGGAGACGCACGCGCCAGCGGGCGCAGGTTATGAAGAACAGCTCCTCCTGGTCTGCTGGTGCAGCGCACAGGTAAACAACTCCAGGTGTTTCCATGGACTGAGCGCGCGGGTAGCTGGCCAGCAGCCGGGCCCCGGGAGCACCACGGGCAAGTAGGTATCTCTGCAGCCAAATTCGGAAGGCGTATCTGGGCGGTCATATCTGATTGGACTATAGGAAAATGGGCGTATCTGGGCGATCATATCTGATTGGACTATATGAAAATAGGCGTGTCTGGCCGGCCGCACCTGATTGGACGATAGAAAAATGGGCGTGTCTGGCCGGCCATATTTGATTGGACGATAGAAAAGTAGGCGTGTCTGGCCGGCCACATCTGATTGGACGATAGAAAAAAAGGCTGAACGATAAAATGCCGTAACCACAGACACATTATGTCTAAAAACAAGGCGTTATTGGCAGATTGTGTTAACCACAGGCATATTATGTCTATGGTGTTAACCGGTTCGACATTAGCGGCGTCTCAGATTCAACACTGGCGGCGTCTCGGTTCGACATTGCTCCAGTATACCGCTGCGGCGTCTCCATAACTTCTTTTTTTCGACTCTCTTAACACAGAACTTCCGGTTACATTTCAAAATAAGAGCAACATAACTGGGTAGTGGGGGAGCTAAATGTTAGTTGTTTTTTTAATACCTAGCCATAACATTAAAAAACAAATTCCATTTTGGTTGTTGAAAAATGTGAACAAAGTTACAATCGATTCATAAAGAAAGAAAAATATTAACGATACTTAAATGGCCTTGGGACAAAGGATGTTTCCTTTAACTTCACATTTTCTTGTTCAACCTGCAGTCACTACAGATGAGTGATTGTCAGTTTCTGTAAGATTTCTGCAACTGGAGCAGGTATTTCTGTTTACTGGTTAACTTCCTCAGCTGTCTCACATTTTAAAGGTCAACCCTACTCCATGTTTCAGTAGAAAACAAGCACATTTAGGAGTCAGTACATAACCAGACTTTTGGCCCTCACACCTATACCCAGTTGCTTATGCTGCATGATGAGATCAGATTTATCCATATTTTAGAAATTACATTTAGCTTAGTCGACAAAACAATACAAATGAAGACCGTCTTAAAAAAACCTCTTGGTTTTGCAGTAAGCAGCCTGATTTCAAACTGACATCTTGGCCAAAGGTAAAATAAAAATCTTTTGTGTTCTCAGAAAAGTTGTTTCAGGACCTCCAGTAAACTTATGTACACATCAAAGCACACAAGACATCCATCCATCCATCCATTATCTTTACCCGTTTATTCCATTTTGGGTCACGGGGGTCACTGGTGCCCATGTCCAGCAATCACTGTGCGAGGGGCGGGGTACACCCTGGACGGGTCACAAGTCCATCACAGGGCCACGTAGAGACAAACGAGACAAACAACCATTCATTCTCTCACTCACACCTAGGGGCAATTTAGAGTTACCAATCAGCCTAACATGCATGTTTTTGGTCTGTGGGAGGAAACCGGAGTACCCGGAGAAAACCCACGCATGCACGGAGAGAACATGCAAACTCCACCCAGAAAGGCCCCTGGACCAGGGTTTGAACCAAGGACCTGCTCACTGAGAGGCAGCAGCTCTACCAGTTGCGCCACCGTGCTGCCCGCACACAAGACAGATTCAGGAATTCTCGTTGTTTTCCAGATTTCACATTTGTTATTACCTTAAAACATACTCAGACAACATTTGATGCATCATTGAATTTTTTTTATTGTGTTTATTGGGACATCCATTTTTAGAAGTCATCATAGCATCTGTTGGAAACACAGAACATAGTACAGTTAGGGTGTTGCTAGTTGTTACTTAATCCTGGATTGGATTTTAAAGTTAATTTTGATATTTTTTTCACAAGGAAAAAAAAAGTTGATTTCCTAAAGTTTAACTATAAATGAAGGAATTTGTACATTCAGGTAATTTAAAATTAAGTAATTTCTCTAACATCCAACCCATTTTAGCCACTGAGCCATACCAAACACCCATAATCTATTCTTGAATGAATTATTGACTATTATTGACAAATTACAGACTTTTTATTGAATAAGTTATTACTCATTATTGAATCATTGACAATTTACACTCATGTTTGTGTTAACTCATGTTGCAACAAGGTCAGCAAATTTTGATTATTACTATGAACTATGTTAAACTTTGGAGGCGATTTATTTTGAAAGTCAACATCAGATGTTGGTCAACATTGTTGGGCAACATCTTGGGGTCTTCTAGAGTCAACCTGAAGTGAGAGTGGTCCCTGACATGGCAGAAAGACATAGATATAATTAACAGCTTTTATTTATTTATTTTTCAGCTAATAACTTTTATTTATTTGTTTTTCATATTTTTCAGTTATACTCAGCTTTTAAATATTTATTTTTCAAGTATTAAGAACTTTTATTTTCAGCTTTTATTTTGAAAAGCACCACCCAGTTGTTGTAAACGTGCACAGTGAGAGCTGCTGTGGAGGCTCACTTTACCTCAGTGCGTTACGACAACAACGAGAGAACGGTCGAAACTATCGTGACCTACAATAAACGTACTTCAATAAAATGCATAAGTGAAAACATAGCATACTTTATAAGTACAATAAACCATATTTCTTTGTCAAACATCGCAAAGAAACGTTACCTCATCAATAATCCTCGTGACTTTAAGGGTTACCCACAGCAAATCAGTGTTCGCCGCCGACAAACGCCTATTAAATTCTGTTAGCCAATCAGTGTTCGCCGCCCATAAACGCCTATTCGCCAGAAACGCCCACTTTTGGTCTGCAGAGAACCCCTTCTCACCACGGGTCAGAGAGGAGATGATCAGATCCAGAGCGAGTCCTGATAGAATAATCCACACTTTGCCTCAGTTTCACCAAAATCCCTGCACGCTTCCCACGACGTCTGTGACGTTTCCTCCATGGAGAAAGGCCAGGGTCACGCAGAAGGAACGCAGGAATCTCAGATAGGACCGGTGGGGGAGAGTGCTGGCCGCTGTTCAAAAACTCCGCGGGAATTTCAGCAAATGTACGGAGCTCCAAAAGTGCCCGACGATCATACTGAAAATATGACTCGGCACACTGCACAAACCATTGTAAAAATAACAAAAATAAAATACAAGCAGAGAGCGAGAGACGGGCAGCCCTACACACCGGCGCCATCTTGGAAACCAGAAAGTCATGGCCATTAGGTTTCACTTTAAACACAGCTGAAGCAGCGAGCAGTACTGTGTAGTTTATTTTACAGAACAGAGCATGGTAAAATTATTTTAACGGATCTGTAAAATAAAAATAAACAAATCAACAATAATAAATTTTCTTCAATCCTCCAACCTGCTTGTCATTAGCTACATGCCTCTCAAGTTAGCAAGTTTAATGTTTAGATAACCTAGCATAGGCTATTACCTTGTAAATCTTTATCCAGAACAATAAATCAAATGTAGAGGTAAAATATATATCAGTGTTAGTAATGTTATCTTTGTCATCCCCAATGAAATACATTGCTTGTCTGAAGTCTTTACTTCTCTGCAAAAAAAAAAAACTTTGCTGCTGTCAGTTCTAATTAGACCATCATACATGACCGACTGTTTAAACAATGAACACAGAAGATCAAAATCAGAATGCCTTTATTGTCATTACACGCAAGTACAATGAAATTAAAAGCCACTCCTTTTTTCAGTGCAAAAACATGCTTAAGAAAAACACACACTAAAAATATAAAAATGTAACACAATATAGATATAATAGCACTATGAAAGTAAAAAATACAAGTATTTCACAATTATATTGCACATTATGGATATTAGTGAGGTAGTTAAGGTGATCGAGAGTATGAAATGTCAGTAGTATTGTACAATAGAAGTCCAGGGGTTTGGGAGGTTAGATTATTATATTAGTGCATATGTGAGTTCAGTGTGGTAATGGCTTTCGGGAAAAAACTGTTCTTGAATCTGTTTGTTCTTTCTCTGATGCACCTGTAGCGCTTCCCTGCAGGTAACATGTCAAGCAGTTCAAAACCAGAGTGTGAACAGTCCTTGATTATGCTTTCTGCTCTGCTGAGGCAGCGTGATGTGTAAATGTCCATCAGTGAGGGGAGCGGGCAGCCAATTATCTTTTGTGCTGTCTTGACTACTCTCTGAAGCCTCTCCCTGTCAGCCAGGGTGCAGCTGCCGTACCATACTGAGATACAGTATGTCAGCAGGCTCTCGATGGACGAGCGGTAGAAGGTCAACAGCAATTTGGTGTTCAGGTTGTGCTTCTTAAGTACTCTTAAGAAGTATAGTCTCTGCTGAGCCTTCTTGATGACCGCTGTGGTGTTCTATTTCCAGTTAAGGTCAGCAGAGATATGGACACCGAGAAATCGGAAAGTGTGAACCCTCTTTGTTTGTTTAATTTATATTTTTGTAATACACCACTTGATAACTGTTACTGCCTTCATCGTGAATAGTGGAGGATAAAAATGTGAATGCACGTTAGGAAGATTGTTTTTATGACCAGTGCACCACTGGTTAACCTACTGTGGGACTACGTATAGTGGGGACCTGATTAGCTTAACTTCATGGTTGCTAACAGCTAAGCTAAATAAACATGCCCTGCTCCACTCGCTGTTTTCTTAGATTCTTGTTGGGGACAAAGTTAAAAAATGTTCAGCCATTATATTGGCTATCTGCTGTCAAATGAGACAAAATATTATACTTGGTCATTAATTTATTGAGGAAAATGATCCAATATTACATCATAGCTCATACTTGAAATGTAGAAAATGATAAAGAATTCACAAACTTTCAAGCACCACTGTACATGATTATAGCCCTGCTGCTAACATAAGTGATAAAACATCTGTCAGACATCATCAAAGTTCATGCTCAATAATCCAGGTAGAAAATTCAACAAAGTTCAGTCAGCTCCTCTGGACAGTTTCTTTTTTAGATGTTGAAATGCTTCGTCCTTCATGGAAAGACTTCATCAGTCAAAAAAGAAGAAACCGTCCAGATGACCTAACTGAACTTTGTTGGATTTTCTACCAGTATTATTGAGCATGAACTTGATGTCTTGAACCAATTTGGCTGTGGTTGCCTTAGAGGAGTCGAGGGGGGAGACGGCGGGCCCCAGAAACCATCTTATCACCAGCAAACTGGTTGGTCCACTATGTGGGTTTGTTGCTTGTGGGACTCAAGGTTGTTATGGCTCCTCGGACTGATGAAGTCCATTGGATGAAGGACGAAACATTTCAACAAAAACAGAAACCATCCAGAGGACCTGACTGAACTTTGTTAACTGTCAAACAAGACTAAGAAATTTTCATTTTTCACCGTAGTTGTTGCCATTAAGTGGTACCTGAGTGCAACTGGGTGACTAGTCACAAGGTCTGCTGTGTGACCAGCATGTCTTCTGGTCACACAGCAGACCTTCTGCTAGAAAGAAAATGTTTTTATTATGAAGCACAGTGTTCCTCTACATAACTTGCCAAGGCAGGGCACTCATCTCAACAGTGATTTTTGTCTGGGGAGGAGAGAAGAGACACATCTGAGCTGCACGCTGTTTGTACCGGAGAGCACACGGGGTGGGTTCAGCGTGAGCGCTGCCTTTAGCTTTTTAGCTAGCGTGCCTGTATTGCGCACCGCTAGATTAGCGTTACATCAGTGCCGACAGGTTGTGGGTGGTGCATGCAGTTTGGGAGGGTAGGCGGGGTGCTCGGTTCTGTTAATGGGGCGGGGCACACCGCTTGTATAATGTTAGAGGAAACACTGAAGCAGACTGAATAAAAGTTTCTCCTGCCATATTATGTGTTTAATGTCATGCTTCATGTTTCTGGACTGTTCAAGTCATGTTTTTCCTTTTTTTCCCCTCTCCTTACCCTCAACTCCTATCACTTAACCAAGCTCACATGTGTCTGCCTAATTATCTCAAGCCTCTCCCTGTCACTGCACTAGTGCCAGATTATCTGAAGCTTCCAGCCATTTCAAGCCAAACCAAGCTCTTTAAAGAACCTGACCCATTTCTGCCTTCTGAACCCCTGTTTATGCCTGATCCTTGTCTGCCAAGTTTTTGCTCTCTGATCAAGGTTTTGACTCTTGGCTTTTTGACTTCGCCTTGCCTGCTCCTTTGTCTACGTAGTTGCTCTCAGTTCTTATGGTTTGACCCCAGCCTGGCCCTCTGGATTCTGCTCAGCCTGACAATTTTCTTTAATCTGTTTGTTCAGTGAAGACCTCATCACCTATCTGGACCATTACTCAAACCATGTTTTTTTTCTGGGATATCTTCAAAAAACATTCAATACAAAAACAACTGGACTTTGTAACAGAAGACATTTCTCTCCTCATCCGAGACGCTTTCAAATTCAATGAGCAGTAAGTGAGAGATTCAGGTTATAAGGCTGAGTGAGATAAGACACACACACATATGTAGATTTGACAAGTCACACCTCAACACCTTAACAGTAGGGGTTTCTTAAGGTCTTTGTTACTCTAATTCACAGATGAGACCCCTCTGTTCCCATCAAGTGTGAAAACCGGCTGGGAATCTGTCTTAAAGTTCTGGGATATCCTTACCTTGACAGGTTGGTCTAATCTCCTTCTGAGCTAAAATTGACCTGCCTTGCCCCTGTCACTCACCCGTCTCTCTCTGCTTCAGATCTACAATCAGTCTCTGAAGTCCAGTGTCCAGAGCTGCAGTGTTCATTTAAAATAAAGCCTGTAAAGCCTCTTTATTCTGTGTGTTGGTTGCATTTCTGGGTCCTTAGTTTACAAAATCATTACAGTATAATCTGGCAGTCATGGACCCAGCTGCCACACATGACTGGTGATCTAAAGTAGAAAGCTCTGTCTGTAATCTAGAGGAGAATATGCAAGTAATGATATCATTACTGCAGGGTATGTCTAACCCTTCTCCTCCTCAGCCATCGACTTCTGTAAGAGCTCCAGTAGCTCAATGTCATGTTTCTCCTATGCATGGGCCCAAGCTGTCTCCACCCGAGGTATTTAAAGGTGAGCCTGCTCAATGCAGTCCTTTTTTGGCTCATTGTTCTATCCAGTTTGAGCTACAACCTTCATCATACCCCACTGAAAGAGCCAAAGTGGCATATGTAATTTCATTCCTCTCAGGCAAAGCTAAACTTTGGGGTACTTCAAAATGGTAGAGAAACTCTGATGTCCGTTTCTCTTTTAAAGAGTTCTCTCTAAAGAGTTGATCAGAATTTTTGATCCTGTCGTTCCTGAGCGAGAGGCAGCCAGGAGTCTTCTGAAGTTAAGACGGGGAAAGAGACGAGTACCAGAATACATCATTGACTTTCACATGCTAGATGCTGATAGTAACTGGAACAATGACGCTTTGTGTGATGCATTTTATCAAGGTCTTGAGACGCACCTAAGGACTTGGAGGAACTGGAGGTTCTTGCCAGTCAGACTGACCTCAGACTTCAGGAGGGGGGGGGGGGGGGGGGGGGTTAGTTCTCCCCCTGTCGCTTCAGTATCTCCATCACAACGTGAGGAAACCTGAACCAATGCAGATCAACAGGACCAGGCTTTCATTAACGGGACGTGAGAGAAGGCTAAAGGACAATCTCTGCTTCTATTGTGGTAAGGAGGGACACCAAGCAAGAGGGTGTCTGTTAAAAGACAAGGCTCAGTAGGAGAGAAGAGGCTTCTACTGAGCCATCAAGTCAGAGCAAGACCCTCTTCACTCACGTCACTTCACGTCACTTCATCTTCATGGACAGGAACAAAAACTCTCCGTTTTTGTGGACTCAAGAGCTGATGCAGATTTTATTGATTTAGATTTGGCCTCCACTCTCAAGATAAATCTCACTCCTGTTGAACATGTCCTAGACCCAACATTTTTCAGTCAGGTCATCTGGACAGTTTCTTTTTTTGTGCTGAAATTTTTCGCCTTCGATCCGGAAGGCTTCATCAGTCAAGGAAACTCACAACAAAACTGATTCTTCACCCAACAGCTTACTCCAAAGTGGAACAAACCAGTTCTGCTTGTGATAACATGTCCAAGAGTTTCGAGCTATTGATCGTCATCTCCTTCATAAGGTAACTCACACAACAGAACCCATCAAAGTCACGGTAGGGGGCAACCATCACAAAACCATTACATTTCTCACTGACACCTGAGTTACCACTGATTTTTGAGACTCCATGGCTGCGTACACACAATCCTCATCTTAACTGGGTCACCGGTGAAGTGCTTGGTTGGGGTCAAAATTGTCTTACCAAATGCTTACTGCATGCTAGTTCTCTTTCCTCGTCAGAGGGGGTCCAAGAGACTTACCCCGATCTGAGTAAAGTTCCACCTGAATATCACAACCTTAAAGTCCCCAGTATACTCCCGCATACATCCATATGCAGAGGTACGCACGTACGTACGTGGAGGTATGAGCGTACCCCCCAGGGCATGTCCGTGCAAAGCTCAATTTTTACGACCGTATACGCGTACGCGGTGTCGCACAATAGACTGCCCAGCGACGGACTGCTTTGTATGCGACATCAATGTATTAAATTCTCCTTCATCCCTGATCTGGCCTTTTCTTTTGTTTTGTTTTTTGCCAAGAGGCAAGTGATCTCTTCCTCCTCCATTGATGCCATGACTGAAATGGTGATAAATGAAGGAATTTGTCATGAGCGAATTAAAATCAGGTCCAGCATGGCTGCGAGAGGGTCTGGAGATTTCCTGGTGTGCTGGTCTGATGTGTGGGCTGCACAGAGCCAGCGCTCCATTTTTAAAAAAAAATCTTTTTATTAACAACATATAAACACAGAACACCGCTGCGGCTGCCAGCGCTCGTTTTTTTTCTTTCTTTTTCCGATCTGTCAATCAATCCAGTAGGCGTGTCAGCAAATGACCAATCGGCGACCTCAATTTGTCCCAAACGTAAGTGCCCCTTGTCTGTGTAGCTGGACTGAAGCTGCTCAGGGTGTACGCTTGAGTACGAAGTCTGAACCCTCTATGTACAGTACACGCGTACGTACGCGTGAATGGATGTACGCGGGAGTATACTGGGGGCTTAAGGAGGCATTCAATAAGCACAGAGCCACTGCTCTGCCACCACACAGACCCTACGACTGTGCCATTGACCTCCTTCCTGGCATCTCTCCCCCTCAGGGATGTTTATACTCCCTCTCTAGACCAGAGAATGAAGCCATGCAGAGCTACATTAATGACGCCTGTAAGGCTGGTCTTATTCGACTGTCTTCATCTCCTGCGGGTGCTGGTTTCTTTTTTGTGGGGAAGAAGGATGGCTCCTTACGCCCCTGTATTGATTATCGGGGTCTCAATAACATCACTGTAAAGAACCGTTACCCGCTTCCCCTCATGAATACTGCTTTTGAATTGCTTCAAGGGTCTAATGTTTTTACCAAGTTGCACTTGCGTAATGCATACCATTGTAGTCAGAATTAGATATGGAGATGAATGGAAGACTGCCTTCAACACACCAACAGGTCACTATGAGTATTTAGTAATGCCTTTTGGCCTCACTAATGCTCCTGCAGTTTTTCAGGCTTTGGTGAATGATGTGTTTGAGCAGGGATCACCAACCTTTTTAGACTGAGAGCTACTTCAGTGGGACCGAATGACATGAAGGGCTACTTGTTTGATACAAACAAATTTGCGCGGCTCACCTTTAATTATAGTATAATGCATTTACATAGATGTGAATATATGACTGCCGGATCACATCTGATCTGATCTGTATTATTAAAACCTCCCCACAGTGATTATCAGTAAGGGTTTAGCATGGCAAATATGATCAATTATTATTGATAGTGATTAGAACTCTCAATCGAGAACTCGAGTTCTCGGTTTGAATCCCTTTTTGGTTCTCCTGTACAACTGTAAATTGTTCCTAGCTATGACTGGGAGTGTGGATGGTTGTTTGTCTCTTTGTCTGTCTCTGGGACAGACTGGAGACCTGTCCTGGGTGTCCCTTGCCTTCACCCAAAAACAGCAAAGATGGGCTCCAGTCCCAAACAAAGGAGGCAAAACAGATGATTTACGGGAGTAGAAAACTGATATTTAAATATAAATTACCATTTCTTTTATGTTAATCTCAATTAGTAACATTTGAAATTCAGTGTATTTTATAAATATTTCATTAACTGTTTTGTAGGAATGAACACATTTGTAACATTCATTCAAAATATGCATTTTACTATTAACAACTTCTGTAACATTTTTAAGAACCTATTAATGATAAAATCTTCCAATTGAGCCCTGTTTGTCAATGTGAAGAAGACAAAGGAGATGATCGTGGACTTCAGAAAGAACAAACATACCTACACCCCCCTGAACATAAGAGGATCTGCGGTGGAAGTGGTCTCCAGCTACAAGTACTTGGGTGTACATCTGAATGACAACCTCAGCTGGGGCAACAACACCACCAGCCTGATCAAGAAAGCTCATCAGAGACTCTACTTCCTCAGGCGGCTGAGACGAGTTGGTCTGGGAAGCTCAGTTCTCACCTCCTTCTACAAGTGTGCAGTGGAGAGCTACCTGTGCTCCAGCATCAACGTGTGGCATGAAGGCTGAACAGCTGCAGAAAGAAAAGCTTTGCAGAGAGCGGGGTGGCTGTGGCTGAGTGGTTAGAGCAGTCGTCCTCCAATGCGAGAGTTGGGGATTCGAATCCACCAGAAGTCACATGCTGAAGTGTCCCTGGGCAAGACACTGAACCCCTCATAGTCTCTGATGTGTGTCCCATCAGTGTATGAATGTGATCTAAAGCACTGATTAGTCTCATTAGAATGATTTGTTCAATTAGCTTTGTAGAGATCTAGTAGAGTGCTGTATGAATGGATAAATGAGGACAGATTGTGGTGTAAAGCGCTTTGAGTATCTTGAAATAAGATAGAAAGGCGCTATATAAGTACAGTCCATTTACCATTTAGTGGTGAAGGCTGCACAAAAGTCTGTTGCAGTCAGCCTCCACACTATTACAGACATACCATACCATACCATTTTATTTATAGAGCACTTAAACCAGCGACAAGGCCAACCAAAGTGCTGTACAGACAGAACAGGTAACACACAAAGTAAAATACAAAATGAAGTATATCCGAAATATAGACATAAATACGATGCAGATAATGACGACAAACCAGTGTGGAGCGTACAGGTTCAAAACACAGATCCTCTGGTGTTGAATGCTACTGAATAGTAGTGAGTTTTTAAACGGGACTTGAAAACCGAGAGGGAGGGGGCCTGTCTGACAAGCAGAGGTAACTTGTTCCAGAGTCTTGGTCCTGCTACTGAGAAGGCCCTGTCACCTCTGTGCTTAAGATGAGTTCCTGGAAATGTGAGGAGAAACTGGTCCATTGACCTCAGGGAACGTGGTGGGACATACGGTTGTAGCAGATCAGAGAGATAATGGGGGGCGAAACTGTTCAGTGATTTGTAGACATACATGAGTATTTTGAACTGGATTCAAAAGTGAACTGGTAACCAGTGCAGGGAGGCCAAAACTGGTGTAATGTGCTCTCTTTTGCATGTACTGGTTAAAAATCGGGCTGCTGCATTCTGGACAAGTTGTAGTCGTGCTATGGAGGTTTGACTGATACCAAACAGGAGCGAATTGCAGTAATCAAGCCTAGATGTAATGAATGCATGTATTACTGTCTCTAGGTTATTTTTGGACAATATGGGCTTCAGTTTAGACAGCCGCCTCAGTTGGAAGAAACATGATTTAACAAACATGTTTACATGATTGTTAAGTTTCAGGGAAGGGTCCATTATCACTCCCAGATTAGTGACTCTGACAGGGTTTTTTCTGACAGGGTTAGAGCGGAAAGGTCGATGCAGTGGTTTGTGATCGTGTCATTGGGAGGGAACAACACGACTTCAGACTTCTTTTCATTGAAACTTAAGAAGTTTAAAGCCATCCAGTCCCTGATGTCAGACAGGCAGTCGAGCAGAGGTTGTATAGAGCATGTGCCATTGTGTCTTAGGGGGAAGTAAATTTGTCAGTCATCGGCGTAGAAGTGGAAGGGGATGTTGTGTTTCCGGAAAATAGCACCAAGCAGCAGCAGGTATAAAGAGAATAGGAGGGGACCCAGGATGGACCCCTGCGGAACCCCCCATTTAAGCTCTGCCACTGTAGAACTAAAATTCTTGATGGAGACACAAAAGGATCTGTCAGTGAGGTAAGATCTGAACCAATTGAGGGCTGACCCTGTGATGCCCACCCACTGCTCCAACCTAGCAATGAGGATCTTATGGTCGATGGTGTCAAAGGCGGCTGTGAGGTCCAATAGGACAAGCAGCACAGAATCACCAGTATCAGTGGTTAAGAAAATGTCATCAACGACCTTCAGAGGTACGCTCATAATGTTCCAAATAAGCGACATCGATGACAGAAAAACGAAGATCCAGAAGCTGTTGTCGGTCATACATCAGCAGTGAGTCTATATCACAGATAAAAAACGAACAAAACAAAAATAATCCGAACACCATCAGCAGAGGTGGAATGTAAGCCATGTACATGGGCGCCATCTTACCGGAAGTAAAACTACACCTCCAGCTCCAGATGCAGGAAGAGGGCCACTTGCATCATGAAGGACCCCACACACCCAGCACACACATTTTTTGCCCCGCTCCCCTCAGACCGAAGGCTGAGGAGCATTACGTGTAGAACCACTAGCCTGAGGAACAGCTTCTACCTTGAGGCTGTTAAAACTTATGAATCTCTAACCAGAAAAATCACTGTAGAAAAAAAAAATACTATAATGCCACTTGATTGTTGATATGTGCTGCTGACTATCCATGATGCTGATCTCATGCTGCTGATTATTTCATATTGCTGTGTTCATTAGTCCTCATCTGCTCACACAGACTCATGTTAGTGCTGCTGTTGTTTTGGCGCATTGTTTTGTACTATTAGTGCTTAGTATGTTCTTAGTTTTATGTATTCTTAGTTCAGTGAATGCAATATATTCTTAGTTCATGTCTCGGATCTTACTACTGATTTTATTTACCATTTGTATTTTTGTTGGATGTAATTGGAACCATATGTACGTAGTTTTGTTCCACCTCATGTAGCACATGTGATGTGAATGACAGTAAAAATCTTTGAATTAAATCTGCATTGATTTGCATCCAACACTGTCTTGGCATCACTGAGTTCAGTTTTACTCACCCAACAAGGGCAGGAACAGCACCATTATCCACTGTTTTAGTCCCACTCTTTGGCGCAGGTTCTGTATACAGGCAGGAAACAAAGTTTATATGATGGAGAGTCAAGACCTGCATGTCAGCTGCAGTGGACAAATTTCACATTACAATAATCATATTTCTGTTACGCCTTCCTTGTGGAAAAAAGAACACTTTAATCTTACTACAAAATTGTAAAAGATAAAAACACAGTGGATAAAGTGTTGCTGACCTATGTCTTCAGTTTGGTCGACAGAAGCGTACGTCCGCTGGAACTCAGCAAAGGCACCATCTTTGGCCATGAGCTGCTGGTAGGAGCCCACCTCTGTGATTTCTCCCTCCACCATGACCAGGATCAGGTCAGTCTGCGGTAGGTAGCTCAACCCGTGGGTCACCAGCACACGGGTCTGTGCACAAACACATGCAGCTTGTTTGTCAGTAGAAGACAATTGTTTCAAAAGATGTAGATACTTTTAAAGTTTCTAAATGACTTATGAGCACTACAACATATAAAATAATCATAAAGTGTCTTTAAGACTACAGTCAGCTAAAAATTCAAATAAAAAGTACAGCAAGGACTTTGCAGCCAAAAGACAGTGATTTTTTTGTAATGAAGTGTCCCTCTTCTGTCCAGTTTTGCTGTAAAGCTGTTTTGTAAGTGTTTTATATTTCTAAATAAGGAAAAGAAAAACAACACCACGACTAAGAGTCTCTAACCTCCAATTGTTTTCCTTTCAGCTGTTCCCTTTTCAGTGGTTGCCACAGCGAGTTGTCCAACTCACTCTGTCCTCACTCTAACTACCTCCATGTCCTCTCTAACTCAAACAAAGTAAAGGAAAGTGATAGAGAGTATTCCCAGGGAGGAGAGAGTGGTGATCGGAGCAGACATGAATGGACATGTTGGTGAAAGAAACAGAGGGGATGAGGAAGTGATGGGTAGGTTTGGTGTCAAGGTAAGAAACCAGGAAGGACAGATGGTGGTGGATTTTGCCAAGAGAAGGGAAATGGCTGTAGTCAACACCTATTTCCAAAAGAGGGAGGAACATAGAGTGACCTATAAGAGAGGAGGAACGAGTATGCAGGTCGACTACATTCTGTGTAGAAGAGGAAACCTGAGGGAGATTGGGGACTGCAAAGTTGTGGCAGGGGAGAGCTTGGTCAGACAACATCAGATGGTTGTGTGTAGAATGACTGCTGTTGTGAAGAAGAGAAAAAGAGTAAAATCAGAGAAGAAGACCAAATGGTGGAAGAAGAAGAAGAAAGAATGGTGTGAGAAATTCAGAGGGGAGCTGTTAAAGGCTCTGGGTGGTAAGAAAGAATTTCCAATTGAATAGACTACTACAACAACAGTAATTAGAGAGACAGATAGGAAGGTACTTGGTGTGTCATCTGGACAGAGAATAGATGAGAAGGAAACCTGGTGATGGAAGTGAAGTGCAGGAAGCTATTCAAAGAAAGAGGTTAGCCAAGAAGAAATAGGACAGTGAGAGGACTGAAGAGAGGAGACAGAAATATAAGGAGATGCAACATAGAGCAAAGATGAAGGTAGCTAAGGCAAAGCAGAAGGCGTATGATGAGTTTTATGAGAGGCTGGACACTAAAGAGGATGACAAGGACTTGTATTGGCGAGAATTGGCGAGACAGAGGGATCAGGCTGGCAAGAATGTGCAGCAGATTACGCTTGTTAAAGATAGGAATGGTAATGTTCTATCAAGTGAGGAGAGTGTGATGGAAAGATATAAGGAGTACTTTAAGGAGCTAATAAATGAAGAAAATGACAAAGAAAGAAGAGTAGAGGCAGGCCCTGAGTGGCTAATTGGGAGGACTGGGACAATTCCTGGTGGGCCGGTCTGATTTGTGGGCTGTAGGGCTGGCGCTCCCAGTTGTTTTTAGAACTTTTTTTCACAACATAAAACCAAAGAACACCGCTATCACTGCTTCTGGCCTGCCCTGCCTCCACACAGGGACGACTGCTGCTCTAGCCAACCTGTCAATCAATCCAGTAGGCGTGTCAGCAACTGACTAATCGGCCACCTCAATTTGTCCCAAAGGCAAACGCTCCTTACCTGCAAATATGCAGTGTCAGAGGGATTTTGTGAAAAATCATCAGAAAAAAATGTTTAAAGTTGTCATTGGGGAAAATATAATTCAGACGTGTTACCCTGAGCATTTAGAGGCTGGAACACAGTTTATTCCATTTCAAAAGCTAAACAAACTTTGGAAAAATGTAAAAAGCTGGCGGCCGACCCCGTGATCAGCTGATTATGTTATAAACAGGAAGTACCACATGTTCAACTGTACAAAAGTAACTTCAGGTAAATCCTCCATTTTCTGCCCTAATTACATTGCACGTTTAATGGTTAAATTAAAGGTTAATGCTTAAAGCTAGTTGTGTTTTGTTTTGTGTGTTTTATATGTACAAAGTAGATACATGTTGTAACTTCTGGTTACATAAGTGGAGTCTTTGTTAAAACTAAACAGATTTTGTACAAAGTGTTTAATAGGTTGTGTAATGTAAAATTTACACTCTTACATACTGAATATCACTGAGAGTTCTTGCCCTGTGTCGCTTTGAGGTGTTAAAACATCTACTGCAGTAACTATTTTGTTCTTAGTAGCTCAGAATTTATTAGATAGAGAACTTTACTAACTGGCTTTTCTATGTATGTGAATGTTTCTGTAAAGTGCCCTGAGACAACTTTGTTGTGAATTGGCGCTAAATAAATAAATTGAATTATTATTATTATTATTTTTGCCTGTCTTCTTTGCCTTAATGTTGGCTGATAAGGCATAAATGCCTCACTAAATGCCTCAGGTAACACCATGAGCTTCACTACCTCCACTATTATAGCTATCTTTGTTTGTCTGAGGTTAGCTCACTCTGGGCTACATTTCCTTGTGGGTGAAGCGATCTTACTGTTCACATAAAATATTTAATAATGTTCTTATAGAAACAATTCCTGAATGTTGTTCATACTGTGTTAATGCTACATGTTTGTCTATTGATCATACAACTGAGTACGGTTTCAGTAGACCTAGCCCACTACTGGTGTTTTAATTAGGTATTTTAAGTTACTAATAAACATGATGGATGACAATCATATTGCTTTATGCTAGACCACTAGTAAGAAGGAGTGATTATTCGTTTCATATTGGCTAGTGATTTTATTCCTAAAAGTTAACTTCGGCTACACTGTGACTTTTAGACTGTGGCTAGGATGCATGAGAGAAGCAGAGCGGGCTCTATTCACATAAGGAGAGCTGTTTATCAGGCTACTTCTTGTTGTGCCATTAACTCTAAAATAGTTATTAAATCAAGTGTTACTTGTGTAGGTAAAACTAGATGTTAAACAACCCGCTAAAATACAGCAGAATGCAGAAAATGGCATCTACTTTATTCAAAATTTTCTGGAGGAGGACCCCCAGACCCCACCCCTCCAGTGTGTCCCCCCCCACATTACAAATGCTTCTGATGCCAATGGTCATCGCATTGTTCAAGCCAAAAGCCATTTGTCAGCACTGGAGGCTGAGCAGCCCCTAAAGGTTGTATTCTAGAATCATCCCTGATGTAAGGTTATAATTACACAATTTTAGTAATAATAGGTTGTGATCTAAAGTGGGCCACTCTGAGATATGAAATTCCAGGGCTGAAAATGAGTCCCACTCCAGCCCTGAGTAGAGGTCATAGAAACTGTGGAACAGGAAGTGGGGAAGATTAGTGAGTGTGAAGTCCAAAAAGCTCTGAAAAGAATGAAGAAGGGGAAGCAAGTAGGACCTGATGACCAGTGGAGGTTTGGAAATGTCTTGGAAAGATGGCAGTGAGGTTTTTTTTACTCCAATATTTAATGGCATATTTGAGGGTGAGAAAATGCCTGAGGAATGGAGGAGAAGTGTGCTGCTGCCCATTTTTAAGCACAAGGATGATGTACAGAGTTGTAGCAACTACAGGGGAATTAAGTTGATGAGTCACACAGTGAAGATCTGGGAGAGAGTTGTGGAAGCTAGACTTAGACAAGAGGTGACTATTTGTCAGCAGCAGTATGGTTTCATGCCAAGAAACAGCACCACAGATGCCATCTTTGCTTTGAGGATGCTGATGGAGAAGTACAGAGAGGGTCAGAAAGAACTCCATTGTGTCTTTGTGGATTTAGAAAAAGCAGATGACAGGGTGCTGAGGGAGGAGGTGTGGTATAGCATGAGGAAATCTCGAGTGGCAGAGAAGTATGTTAGACTGTTATAGGACATGTATGAGGACAGCAGGACAGTGGTGAGCTGTGCTGTAGGAGTGACAAATAGCTTCAAGGTGGAGGTGGGAGTGCATCAAGGATAGGCTTTGAGCCCCTTCTTGTTTGCTCTGGTGATGGACCAACAGATGAGGTCAGGCAGGAATCTCCGTGGACTGTGATGTTTGCAGGTGACATTGTGATTGGTGGTGAGAACAGGTGGAAGAGAACTTGGACCTCTCCACAGCTCTCTGATCCACACAGAGGGCTGCAGTAGCTCTGTGGTTGTGACAGGAAGGGCATCCAGCATAAAAATAATTGCAAAGTCTTCGTGCGAGTTAGTTCACTGTGGCGACCCTTGAAGAAAGGAGCAGCCGAAAAAAAATGAAAAAAGGAAAATAAAGGAAAAATAGAAAAAAATATAAATATGGGATTAAAAGTTGTATTTACAGTGTATTTTAATGTGGACTATTTTTCCCACCAGGAACACGAGTGTGTAGAAAAGTTACTGTGTGACTGATATTGGGCAGCTGTGGCTGAGTGGTTAGAGCAGTCGTCCTCCAATGCAAGAGTTGGGGATTCGAATCCACCAGCAGCTACATGCCGAAGTGTTCTTGGGCAAGACACTGAACCCCTCATTGCCTTCAATGTGTGTCCCATTGTTGTATGAATGTGATAAAGCACTCATCAGTCTCTTTGGAATGATTTGTTCAATTAGCTTTGTATAGATCTAGTAGAGTGCTGTATGAATGGGTAAATGAGGCACAGATTGTGTTGTAAAGAGCTTTGAGTGCCTTAATTAGAAAGAAAGGTGCTTTATAAGTACAGTCCATTTACCATTAGATTTTTTTTGACAAAATAAAAAGTAGGATTTTTAGGCTTTTACAAAAAATAAAAAATAAATCATGTTTATTGACTACACCAAAAAAAGGAATAAAAAAATAAATAAAATAAAATGTGTGGTTGAGGTTCCCCAAAAGATCATGCAAGGGTAATTTATAAATGATTATCAAAAAAATAAACACCATTTGATGACTGAAGCTGGCTCACCTTGTCTTTTAGCAGACCCTGTGGGCCGACGACGTGATCAAAGATGTGTTTTCCTACATGAGCGTCCACAGCAGACAGCGGGTCATCCAGCAGGTAGACGGCTCGGTCACAGTAAACAGCCCTGGCCAGGCTCACCCTTTGCTTCTGACCCCCAGACAGATTCACCCCCTGCACACACCACAGATATGACTCAAACAAGCAGGACCTCCCAGTGACAGGGTTAACACTTTGGAAGAAGTTCCATATGTTAATAAAAAAGGGCTACGCCAATCTCCCCAATTACTGAGGGATTTGAAAAGTGAATGTCTGTCTGAACTGAATCTCAAGAGAAGGTGGGTCATGCAGCAACACAATGCCCCGAATAAGTCAATGACATCCTCAGGAGCTGATGTCTGCCGACTGCAGATTTCAGAACTCAACCTAACTGTCTCTGATGGCCATCAGCTCGGTTGAGCTGTAGCTGAGCTGCGAATCCAGCACTGAATCAGTGCTGAAAACAGCCTCATAGGAATTAAAATAAGGCTTAAACCCAGGAGCATGAGAAGCCGCTGCACTTTCTGTGTGCCGCCATAGCAACTGTAAAAATTCTTACACCTAGATTCAGCCACACACCAAAATGGAAGTAGGTACCTCATTTATTTATTAAGTTATCATGCTCACAACATACACAGATGGATGGACAGGGTATTACATTTCCCCCATTCACTCCACAATGGGGGACAAAAATACTACCGGCTTATTCTAGTGTTTGCCTTAATCCCTGGGTTTAAAACATCCACTCAGCATTCAGCTCAGTCACCAAATAAACTGTCAGCTGATACCTTTTCTCCGATCTCAGTCTCATCTCCAGCAGGGAGGATCTCCAGGTCAGGCTGGAGGGCGCAGGCCTCCACCACCTGCTGATACCAATCTTCCCTCTGCTCCTGACCAAATATGATGTTCTCTTTCAGCGTAGCGTTCTGGATCCAGGCCTGCTGGGGAACGTAGGCCACAGAACCCTACAGAACAACGTGCACAAAAAGCAAATATCACACTGTGAATATTACAGCATCTTCTTTGAAAAAAACTAACAGTTTCTCATTATCCCAAAAATGAAACTGCTGACTTTTGTCATTGTTTGAACAAACTGTTTCAAAAACGAATACTGGTATTGCCGGTCTATAGAGTGCACCCGAATATAAGCCGAGCACACTAAATTTAAATAAAAATACAATTTTGTACATATATAATCCATGCTTGTGTATAGGCAAGTGTTCATGTTGTAACATGAGTGGCAGCTCACAGCTGCTGAGAGAGATGTGCAGCTCTTGTTGTAGATCAAGAATCAACCACCAGATGGTGTTCTATTTCGTATAGGCTTCGCTCTTTAAGAGCTTTCGCTGGTAGGTTTTATCCCGTCATGCAAAGCATCACACTGAAAAGTTTAGTCCACGCCCACCTGTTGTGTGGGCCCCACCCGGTCCGTATAAATTACGTTAAGAGCAGGTAATCGGCTCCCATTTTTCTTCAGCAAGCTAATAGCACTGTCAGAAGAACGTAGAAGGAAAGTTGTCCAGCTTTGACTGGCACAACCTTTGCTAAGGCTGCCTGGGTCTCTGCCACGCCAACCTCCTGCCGTCCTGGTGAGTTCTTCCTCCCCGAGGAGAAGCAGACGAGCAGCCTTGTTTCAAGGTAAGCGCCGAGGAATACTTTTCCGTGGCGGGCCGCTACCCGCTGGACGACATCATTGCCTTTGCTAACGTTTTTTCCTTGTGGTAATCGAATGATTTCCTCGAAAAAGGCGAAGTTAGCAGCAGCCTCGCCAAATGTTTATTCCGTGGCGGGCCGCTACCTTCTCGACAACGCCACAGCCGTTTCTAACGTGTTCGTCCTCGCGGTAACTGAATGTTTTCCTCAAAGGCGATGTTAGCAGCAGCCCCTCTCGGAGCTGCCCGACATAATCCAGGAGGACGCTAACACAAGGGACTTTCCGTCCCTCGCCTCCCTCTGCCCTGATTGGATGATCTGGCAGCAAGGTTGGCTCCGCCCGGGCACATCGCCCTGACCCCATCTGGTCTCGCTGTCCAGTTGTGACGTCACACTGGAACGAGGCTGCAGCTGGGCTGGCAAGCTGAAGACAGCCGTGTTCACCTTCGCCTCCATCTCCAGAGTGGAGGGTTTTACCGATCGGTGATTTACCCTCAGTCCAGCTCAGCCGGATTCGAGCCCTGGCAGGTGGGAGGACCGGAATGGAGGGACGGGGGGTGGAAACGCTTTTTTTTTTTTTTTACATTTTATGTATAAAATATAAGTTGTTTCTTTTTTTATCAGTGAAGATTAAAAATAAATAAACGGTGCCGGCTTTATCGTGAAATCCTGTTTTCCCTTTGAATTTATTAAATAATCTGTTAATTAAAGTTAATTCAACTGAAAAATTATAAAAAAGACAAAATTATTGAATCTCTCATATTTCCCTCAAACATGTTTAAAGAAGAGACACAGCCTTTGGTTCAACATTATTCTAACCCACAGATGTACAAATCACAAAACAAGCATTACACTTTAAATTAAAGCTTTAAATCAAAGCTAAACTTTAATTCAAAGCTAATTAAAAATAATCTGTATACAAGAAAAAATCTGTATACAAGAAACAAAACCACAATGAGAGCAAATACATCAAATGATGAAGAAAAATATTGAATTTTAAATATAGATATCCTGATGCATGTTCAATAATCCAGGTAGAAAAATCTAAAAAAGTTAAGTCAGGTCCTCTGGACATTCAAAAAACAAACAAAAAAAAAAAGTAGAAATGTTTCTTCTTTCATCCGAAAGACTTCTTCAGTCTGAGGTGCTGTATTCAGCTCAGTCTTATATAAACAGCTATGAGCTGAATACAGCACCTCAGACAGAAGTCTTTCGGATGAAAGACGAAACGTTTCTACACTTTTTTTCGTTTGTTTTGTTTCTTTGAACGTCCAGAGGACCAGACTTAACTTTTTTAGATTTAAATATAAATGTTTTTGGGTGCAATGCGGAATGGGTGGTGGCCGAGGTCGGGGACCCTGGCGGTCTGATCCTCGGCTACAGAAGCTGGCTATTGGGACGTGGAATGTCACCTCACTGGTGAGGAAGGAGCCTGAGCTGGTGTGTGAGGCTGAGAGGTTCAGGCTAGAAATAGTCGGACTCACCTCTACGCATGGCTCTGGCTCTGGAACCAGTTTCCTTGAGAGGGGCTGGACACACTTCCACTCTGGAGTTGCCCCTGGTGAGAGGCGCCGAGCAGGAGTGGGCATACTTATTGCCCCCCAACTTGGTGCCTGTGTGTTGGGGTTTACCCCGGTGAATGAGAGGGTGGCCTCCCTCCGCCTACATGTGGGGGGACGGGTTCTGACTGTCGTTTGTGCTTATGCACCAAACGGCAGTTCAGATTATCCACCCTTTCTGGAGTCCTTGGAGGGGGTACTGGAAAGTGCACCTCCTGGGGACTCCTTTGTTCTGCTGGGGGACTTCAATGCTCATGTGGGCAATGACAGTGAGACCTAGAGGGGTGTGGTTGGGAGGAACGGCCCCCCTGATCTGAACCCGAGTGGTGTTCTGTTGTTGGACTTCTGTGCTCGTCATGGATTGTCAATAACGAACACCTTGTTCAAGCATAAGGGTGTCCATATGTGCTCTTGGCACCAGGACACCCTAGGCCGCAGTTCGATGATCGACTTTGTCATCGTCTCATCTGATCTGCGGCCACATGTCTTGGACACTCGGGTGAAGAGAGGGGCGGAGCTGTCCACTGATCACTACCTGGTGGTGAGTTGGCTCCGATGGTGGGGGAGGATGCCGGTCAGACCTGACAGACCCAAACGTATTGTGAGGGTTTGCTGGGAACGTCTGGCAGAGTCTCCTGTGAGACGGAGTTTTAACTCCCACCTCCGGGAGAACTTCGAACATGTTCCGAAGGAGGTGGGGGACATTGAGTCTGAGTGGACAACGTTTTGTGCCTCTATTGTCGAGGCGGCTTACCGGAGCTGCGGCCGCAAGGTTGTCGTGCCTGTCGCGGCGGCAACCCTAGAACCCGATGGTGTACACCGTCAGTGAGGAATGCTGTCAGGCTGAAGAAGGAGTCCTATCGGGCCTTTTTGGCCTGTGGGACCCCGAAGCAGCTGACGGGTACCGGCAGTCCAAGCGTCATGCGACTCGGGTGGTCGCTGAGGCAAAAATTCGGGCATGGGAGGAGTTCAGAGAGGCCTTGGAGAATGACTTCTGCACGGCTTCGAGGCGATTCTGGTCCACCATCCGGCATGTCGGGGGGGAGCGGTACGCCACCAACACTGTTTATAGTGGCAGTGGTGTGCTGCTGACCTTAACTCGGGATGTTGTAGGTCGGTGGGCGGAATACTTTGAAGACCTCCTCAATCCCACCGGCACGTCTTCCACCGAGGATGCGGAGCCTGGGGACTCTGGGTCGGGTCCTCCAATCTCTGGTGCTGAGGTCACCGAGGTGGTTAAAAAGCTCCTCGGTGGCAGGGCCCCAGGGGTGGATGAGATTCGCTCAGAGTTCCTTAAGGCTCTGGATGTTGTAGGGTTGTGTTGGCTTACGTGACTCTGCAATATTGCATGGACATCGGGGGAAGTTCCCCTGGATTGGCAGACCGGGGTGGTGGTCCCCCAATTCAAAAAGGGGGAGCATAGAGTGTGTTCCAACTAGAGAGGAATCACGTTCTTAAGCCTCCCTGGTAAGGTCTATTCGGGGGTTCTGGAGAGGAGGGTCCGTCAGATAGTCGAACCTCGGATTCAGGAGGAGCAGTGCGGTTTCCGTCCTGGCCGTGGAACACTGGACCAGCTCTACACTCTCAGCAAGGTCCTGGAGGGTGCGTGGGAGTTTGCCCAACTGGTCTACATGTGCTTTGTGGACTTGGCGAAGGCGTTCGACCGCGTCCCTTGGGGAACCCTGTGGGGGGTACTCTTGGAGTATGGGGTACCGGGCCCTTTGATACGGGCTGTTAGGTCCCTGTATGACCGGTGTCAGAGCCTGGTCCGCATCGCCGGCAGTAAGTCGGGCTTGTTCCCGGTGAGAGTTGGACTCAGCCAAGGTTGCCCTTTGTCACGATTCTGTTCATAACTTTTTATGGACAGAATTTCTAGGCGCAGCCAAGGTGTTGAGGGGAGCCGTTTTGGTGGCCTTAGGATTGCGTCTCTGCTTTTTGCAGATGATGTGGTCTTATTGACTTCCATCAGATCGTGATCTACAGCTTTTGATGGAGCGGTTCGCAGCCAAATGCGACGCGGCCGGGATGAAGATCAGTTGCTCCAATCCCGAGGCCATGGTCTTGAGCCGGAAAAGGGTAGAGTGCCCTCTCCGGGTCAGGGAGGAGGTCCTACCCTCAACTATGGTCATGAGCTTTGGGTTGTGACCGAAAGAATGAGATCTCGGATACAAGCGGCCGAAATGAGTTTTCTCCGCAGGGTGTCTGGGCTCTCCCTTAGAGATAGGATAAGAAGCTCGATCATCCGGGATGGACTCAGTGTAGAGCCGCTGCTTCTCCACGTCGAGAGGAGCCAGTTGAGGTGGCTTGGGCATCTGTTTAGGATGCCTTCTGGACGCCTCCCTGGTGAGGTGTTACGGACACGTCCCACCGGAAGGAGGCCCAGAGGAAGACCCAGGACACGCTGGAGGGACTATATTTCTCGGCTGGCCTGGGAACACCTCGGGATTGCCCTGGAAGAGCTGGCCCAAGTGGCTGGGGAGAGGAAAGTCTGGGCCTCCCTACTTAGGCTGCTACCCCCGCGACCCGACCCCGGATAAGCGGAAGAAAATGGATGGATGGATGTTTTTGTAGAATCTGGTTTATCAGATTTAATTCAGTTCAATTTATTTATACAGCGCCTAGTGACAACAGAAGTCGTGTTAGGGTACTGACCAGATTTCTGTTCAGTGCCCTAACACACACACACACACACACACACACACACACACACACACACACACA
>NC_056512.1:11149677-11154417 GCF_014905685.2 Nematolebias whitei
ACACACACACACACACACACACACACACACACACACACACACACACACATATATATATATATAATAAGTTAACACAAACATTCATATATATAAAAATAATAATTTAATATCATTTATCTGAGGAGCAGACGGCTTTGAGTAAGTCATAGCAGAACTCTCATTAGCAGGACTTGGATTCTGGACACGCCTCCAGAATCGGTCCTAAAGTGCAGGTGCAAATCCAGGCTGAGCTGAGCCAGGCTGAGTAGCGGTGTGCAGGGCTGAGCAGAGTTGGGGCTTATTAGGAGCAGTGCAAAGGGGCATTAGAAAGCTGTCACACAGACCAAAACACTAGAGTTACACCTGCTACCCTGGGTTTCTATAAACTGGGAAAAACTTTTGTTTGTCCATCCCAGATGATTGTTTATCTGGAAGTGGAGCTAACTCAACTACAATGAGGGCTATTTATCACAGCTGAGAGCCGAAGCTCTGTCAGCTCAGCTCCACAGTGTCAAACCCTGCAGCATAGTGACAGTTCTGCCTGTCATGCGATGCCTGGGACGATGTCAACGGCCCACATCGTGGTTCCGTTGGGCCTACTTAACATGAGACACTTTCAGAGATGGTTCGCCCGCCTGCGCATAGATCCTGTGCGCCAGGAGAGGTGGATTATCGTTGTGCCCCCCTCCGTGATAAATTACCTGAATCACTGGGGAAACCCCCTCATTCTGTCAGAGGGAGTTCCCATCAGAAGGCTTACACCACACGTCTCAGTATTCACAGACGCGTTCCTGTCAAGTTGGGAGGAATGTGTCTGTCCCAAGGAGTGGGACCACAGTGGCTGGACCACATGTTGCTTCACATAAATGTGCTAGAATGTTTTTTCACAGTCTGAAGCGTGACTCAGCATTTTGCCCCTGCTGCGGGATCAGCATTTTCTGATCCACACAGACAACAAATGACGGCAGTTTACATAAACCATCAGGGAGACATGCGCTCAGCCCAACTGTTATGCATCGCGAAACAGCTGTTGTGCTGATGTCCAGGGGCGGTCCGCGTCACGAGGACTGGAGCCTCCATCCAGAGCTGATGGCTCAGACGTGGCAGAAATTTGGCAAAGCGGCTGTGGACCTGTTTGCCACACGAGAGAACGCCCAGTGTCAACTATGGTTCTCACTGAGCCCACAGAACTAACCACCGCTAGGGGTGGACGCGTTTGCTCACAGCCCGTGGCCCAAAATGCTTCTTAACGCATTTCCCCCACTCCCTCTGATATCACGGTTTCTGAACCGAGTGATAGGGACTGACAGCCATACTGGTGGCTTCAGAGCGCGTGAACGCCCCATGATTCCCAATCCTACGACGTCTGTTATCGGGTCACCCGTGAAACTGCTGTGGAGGGAGGATGCTCTCCTCCAGACGGGAGGAGTGATCAGGAGTTACCAGAAATAGGCCAGCACATTTGGGTCTGGCCGCTGAGCGGATCCGTATAGAGAGGATGGGTCTCTCTCAAGAGGTAGTGCGCACGATCCAGGATTCACATGCTACTTCCACCACAGCGTTGTACACATCAAAGTGGACAACTTTTCAGCGCTGGTGTACGGAGAAAGGTGTAGCGGCCACCTCATGTCCACTAGGTGGCGTGCTGTCCTTTCTGCAGCAGCTGATGGACAGAAATCTGGCGTTCAGCACGATTAAAACGTACGCTGCAGCCATCTCTTCTTGTCACGAAGGCTTCGGAGACAGAACAGCTTTTAATCATCCGCTGATGAAGCATTTTTTAAAAGGTGTACAGAGGCACAGATCTGTGTCACGCCCACTTGCTCCACAGTGGGATTTGACGCTGGTTCTGCGAGCCCTGATCAAAGCTCCATTCGAGCTGCTAGATCAGGTTCCGATTAAATTCTTGTCTCTTACAACAGCCCTGCTGTTGGCTTTAACATCTGCAAAGAGGGTTAGTGATTTACCTGCCCTCTCTGTCGCTCCGCCATGTCTCCGGATTCAGGCTAATGGCAGTTCAGCTGATCTGAGACTTAACCTAGCGTTTATGCCTAAAACATCACAAGCTCATTTAAATCAAGAGTGATAACGTTGGAGGGTTTTTTCCCTCCTTCCCACAAATCAGAAGAAGCATCTTTTCATCTTTTCTGCCCTGTGCGTGCGTTGACGTGTTACGTAGCACGCACGGCCGCACTGCGTCAGACTCAACATTTGTTTGTGCATTATAGAGACGCATCTGCAGGTCGCCCGTTATCCACCCAGCGCCTGTCACACTGGCTGTGTGAGGCCATTTCTGAGGCCTACAGAGCATCAGATTTAGAGCCTCCTGACAACCTCAGGGCACACTCGACCAGAGGTATCGCATCTTCGACTGCTTTGCATAATGGTATGTCAATGCAGGATATTTGCACTGCGGCTGCGTGGTCAACACCCTGTTCATTTATTCGCTTTTCTTTACGTGACATGTCGACTCGTTCCATGACACATTCTGTCCTTAGTGCCTTAACAGAATGAATATTGTTGTTTCATGGAACTTCGTTTAAACTCACATCTGACTGCATGCATTTACAGTATGAGATGTTGTTATCAGTCACAGGTTGTGACTGTTGTTCTTGTTCTATTGTCACTTATCAGTTCATGACTTCTGTCATCAATCAGTTCACTTGATTAATAATCAGTTCACTTATTATTAATCTGTTCATATTGAAGAGCCGTGGATCTGCTCTGTTCACGGCCTTTTTCAGCCTCTCCTCTTTTCCGTTGAAAACTTTTCTGGGGCGTTCATGCATTCGGAACGCATAAACTACATAGCGCGCGTCTGTGCATGGTGCACATGGAGAGCTGAGTGACGAGATGTTTTTTGTGCAAGCGGGCGCTTAATATGGTGTTCGAATGGACTCAGTGAGGCGGAGACCACATCCTGCTTCGCCTTTAACCCAACAGCGAAAGCTCTTAAAGGACGAAGCCTATACAAAATAGAACGTTGGTTACATATGTAGATGAACATATTCTGTGATATATGTTCATAAATTAAACGGATTCTTTCATTTGTAGATGAACATATGCTGTATATATTCATAAATTAAACGGATTCTTTCATTTTTCTGGACTGTATAATATCGTGCATTGAATTATTAAAAACGCAACGTGAGACGTTAATTATCTTTGACCCATCAAAATGAACGTGGTCATTTATTTACAGAATCAAAATTTAACATCACACATTTACATTAATTTGGCAAAAATATGAAAAATAACAACATGGCTTAATTTAGCAAGCTGTACAATTTTGATTAACCATACGGCGATGGTTGAAAACCTCAAGCTTCACCACAGACATTTCTAAAAATACCTGGAATGATTTCTAGCAGATAGAAGAGTTTAAAGATGGAAAATGAAATTTAAGTTGAGTGAAAGGATGGACGAGGGAAGTGTTTGTGTCGGCATCAGAACGGCACTCTCCGGTGAGTTCCCAGCTTCTTCCCCAGTACACTTAGGTGGTATAAATCAACTCTTTTACCTGGAGGAGGTGATTCCACTGGTACGGAGTTCCATTTAACGCACCCTTTCAGCGTCTCCGTAGGAACAGCTGTGAATCGTCCGAAGTAGTGACGGTATTCCGTCCGACACAGGTTCACCTCACGAGTGGACTTCACATGAGTGGAGTACGTCAGAGTTCCACTCAGAGGTGGAAGATGTCATAATCCCCATGACTCGGAGAGCTCTGGATCATGTCGGGATTTTCCCGTTTTCCCAGCACTGGAGCTGCAACGACTGAAGCCGGAGCCTGAAGCGACTGGTTTGAACTAGGAAGTACCGACATTTAAAGGGCTCTATTTCCGGTTCATTTGAGAGTTTCCTGATTGGTCGTTTCTGTCAGGATGGCACCATCTAGTGGGCCTTCCCCCTGTCTGTTCTCCCTTGTGTCTGAATTGATTGTTCTGATTATCGTCACCTGTGTCATGTCCTGGTTGTGTGTATATAAAGTCTGTCTGTCAGTTCTGTCATTGTCGGTTCGTCGTTGGGTATGTCCTGTCTTGTCCTGCCTGAGTGATCGTGTTTCTTGAGGCCATGTAAGTTTTGCTGCCATGTCAGCCTTTTTTGATTTATTATTATTATTATTAAAAGTATTTTTATTTTATACATTTGCCTCCTGAGTCCTGCCTGCGCAACTGGGTTCTTCTGTCCTGATCTGCCACGAAAAAACCTGACAGTTTCGACCAGACAGGGGTGTGTTTTTGTGACGTAAGAGGTCACTAGGAGTCAGAAAAACAGCAAGAATGTTATGGAACAGATTGAAAATGTTTTTCAGACAGACGAGAGGAATACTTAGACGAGTTGGGGGAAAACAGGTGCCAGCCTCTATATTTACGTCTGAAAGGATTCTAAAAACATGACAGTTCGTTCCAACAACTTGTTTTACGTTTGACTCCAACCTTGGACCAACTTACACTTGCTCATTCAAAGACAGAAAATCAGAAAATGCATAATTACTCTGTAACAGACCTTAACATGATTTCTTACTTTGCATGAGGATTAAAATCATTATTACTGTTTCACAGTTAATTAAAAATGATTAGTTCACCGCAACATCTAAAAATGGTTTGAACTAAAAACACTTTGATTATCAAACATTTGTAAAATAGTAATGATAATAGAAAAGAGAGTGTTCTTTCACTTGATCAATTCAAGAAAGAAAGTCTCAGGATGGGTCAACCTGTATTTCTGGATTCAAATCAATGAAATGACAGTTTCTGTCCC
>NC_056512.1:11154517-11156238 GCF_014905685.2 Nematolebias whitei
AACCTGTATTTCTGGATTCAAATCAATGAAATGACAGTTTCTGTCCCATAAGGTCCTTAAGGTCAGGATTTGACCTCAGGCTTAGTTCACTACACATTTTTCTGGACTGAATAATGTCGTGTGTTGAATTATTAAATGTGGACGGAAACGTGTCTATCTTTGACCCATCAAAATGAATGCGGTCATTTATTTACAGAATCAAAGTTTTACACATCACACATTTACATTAATTTGGCAAAATGAAAATAACAACATGGCTTAGTTAGCAAGCTGTACAATTTGATTAACCATACGGCGATGGTTGAAAACTTCACAACAGACATTTCTGGAAATATCTGGATTAATTTCTAGCAAAAAGAAGAGTTTAAAGATAGAAAATGAAGTTTATCTTGAGAGAGATGGGTGAGGGAATTTGTCTGTTATAACCAGAACAGCACGCTCCTTCTAGACCAGCTTAACCCACGGTACACTTTGGTTGAGATCGACTCTTTACCTTGCAGATGATAGTTTCAGCGTTGGTGTAGAGCTTTCCTTTCAACTCTTCCAGCGTCTCCGTAAGAACAGCTAAACCTCAGGAGTCGTGAGATCATCCTAGAACAGACTTCTTCATAATTCCTCTGAACTTCTCTTGTTCAGCTTAGTCGCAGATGTCCTGAGCATTCTGGACTCTGCTGCTCTCGGAACCAACTCACAGCATTCTCTCAGCGTTCTCCTCAGTTCTTCCCAGAACTGCCGAGAACTTCTCAGAACTTCAGAACTTCCTCCAGCATCCTGAATTCCAGCATTCTGAACTCTGGAACTGCTCTCAGAACCGCAGAACTTCCGTGAACTAGGAAGTGTTGCACCTTTTAAAAGAGCTCACTTCCGGTTCATTTGAGAACTTTCTGATTGGTCGATGGACGAAAACAGAGGTGTGTTTTGTGATGTAAGAGGTTATTAAAAGTCAAGGAAAAAGATTAAGATTGTTTAAGAACAGACAGAAGATATTATGAAGAACTCAGACTTCGTGGAGTCAATTCTCTAGTATCTTGCTGTAAAAGTTAAACATGACATTTCTTTTTCAGTAAACTTGCAGTTGACCGAAACTTGACCTTTGACCAACTTACACAACTTGCTCATTGAAGACAGAAAATCAGACAATGCATTATTAACCTGATTTCTACTTTGAATGAGGATTAAAAATCACTAATACTGTTTCACAGTTGATTTAAATGAGTAGTTCACTTCAACATTTAAAAATGGTTTGAACTAAACACAATTTGATTATCAAAACATTTGTAAAATAGTAATGATAATAGAAAGTAGTGTTCTTTCACTTGATCAATTCAAGAAAGAAAGTCTCAGGATGGGTCAACCTGTATTTCTGGATTCAAATCAATGAAATGACAGTTTCTGTCCCATAAGGTCCTTAAGGTCAGGATTTGACCTCAGGCCTAGTTCACTACAGTCCCCCCTTTGGAAATCATCGCCTGTCCATGGGGATGAATTCCAACATGAACTTACGCCTTCGAATGTCCTTGAGCTTGATGTAATCCAGCAAGGAAAACAAAAGTCAAAGGATGTAATCCACAACGTTTTTGGTAATTCCATTGTGTTGATGGTAATTCCATAATGTTGTTGGTAATTCCATTGTAGCAATGCTTTAACCCCTTGGAAACAGAGTCTGTAATCCATTGGAAAAAGTCATATAATCCACAACGGTAAATCCACAACGATTGGAA
>NC_056512.1:11156338-11161834 GCF_014905685.2 Nematolebias whitei
AAAAAAAAACGGCTACATTATAAAGTGATGTAAAATACTAAAAACAGAAACATGTCTGTTGGTTTATGCCATGAACTTAGCAGGTATTTGAAGCCATTTAACATTTTATTTTATTTTAATTCATTTATTCATTCATTTAAAGAAACAAAATAAAAAAAAAATCATCAAAAAGAAAACATTGAATGAAAAGAGTGCAGAAAGAAGAAAAAAAAAACTTATATCTGCCCCTTATTTTAAAAAATATAGAATAACTTTAAACAATCACTTAAATAAATCACTTTAATATCCACTTTAAAGCTAGGAATAAAAACTGCAGATAGGGTGGCAGAAACGAACCGAGTTGAACAGAACAAGAGCCGCTGCTGTTCTGCAGAGCTAGTGAGTAAAATTTAGTAGCTAGCTACATATACAGTACTGTACATATGTTAAAATTAGTAGGTTTAAGAGTTTAGAACATTGCATGAGTATGGGAAGGGTTTCTAAAGTCTTAAAATATATATAAATACTAAAATAAATATAACGGTGCTACTTCATGGATTTTCCCTTATTGCGGGGAGGTTTGGAACCTAACACCAGCAACAAACAAGGGACTACTGTACAGTATTTATGCATCTTACTCTGTGTTTATAGCATTATTCTAGTTTCTTCTATTTCAAGTTTTTTAAATAAACTATTCAGATATTATGCGTGTATCTGTGATGGTACATGGCAGTCTAAATTATATGTCACAGTGGAGCGCGTCTGCCTCCCTGAGGGTGGTGTGGGGGGAGTTGGGTGATGCGGGCTGTCAGTGACAGACTAGTAGTCCATCCATAATTAGTCAGAGCCAGTGCTTAATTTGAGCTTGATTCTGCCGGAACAGGATCCGGGAAATCTCTTATTTTCATAGGGTGCTTCCGGTAACTGTTTACTTGGATCTGGGAACTCTGAGGCTTACTAATAATAAAGTTATGAACAAATAAAACTTTTATTGGATATGTAAACTTAAAATAATTACGAGCACTAATTTTAAACAACAGCATATGATCTGCCTCTTCAAGTGAAGCATTTCCGCATCTACACTTTAAAACATTTCCACCCCTAAAAGAGTGGTGGGAGTGAGAGCCGAGCTGGCGGTTGTTTTGTACACGGGCAGGAGCTCAGAGCTGCAGGCAGGCGCCTGGAGGTTTCACATGTGGAGTCGGACAACAACTAGAAGGGACAGAGTTGTGCTCGGTTCAGAGATCATGATGGTTCGGTCAAGTAAGGTGGGTGTGTATGTGTGTGCAGTGTTTCCCCTAGTTAACTTGCCACGGCGGGGTGCTCATCTCATCCATGATGACGGGGGAGGGACGGACAAATGTCTGAGCGCAGATTGTGCTAACAGTTTTTGAGTGGTGGCGGGGGCGTTCAGCATGAGGAAAAAGGTACCGTGAGTGCTGCCTTTAGCTTTTTAGCTAGAGAGCCTGTATTTCGTGCCGCTAGCTTAGTGCTATGTCAGTGCTGGGTGGGTGGGTGGGTGGGTGTGCAATTTGGTTTGATAGGCGGGGTGCTCAGTTCTGTTGACGGGGTGGAGCACCCCGCTTGTATAATGGTAGGGGAAACACTGGTGTGTGTTCGTTTGGGGGGGTGGCGCTTGACAGAAGAGTGTTTACAAGTGACAAATGTACAAACCGAATTCCAAAAAAGTTGGGACACTAAACAAATTGTGAATAAAAACCGAATGCAATGATGTGGAGATGGCAAATGTCAATATTTTATTCGTAATATAACATAGGTGACAGATCAAAAGTTTAATCTGAGTAAATGTAACATTTTAAAGGAAAAATATGTTGATTCAAAATTTCAGTGTCAACAAATCCCAAAAAAGTTGGGACAAGTAGCAATAAGTGGCTGGAAAAAGGAAATTGAGCATATAACTAACAGCTGGAAGTCCAATTAACAATAATTAGGTCAATTGACAACATGATTGGGTATAAAAAGAGCTTCTCAGAGTGTCAGTGTCTCTCAGAAGCCAAGATGGTAAGAGGATCACCAATTCTACCTTTGTTGCGCAGAAAGATAGTTCAGCAATACCAGAATGGTGTTACCCAGCATAAAATAGCAAAGACTTTTAAGCTATCATCATCAACCGTGCATAACAGCATCAAAAGATTCAGAGAATCTGGAACAATCGCTGTGCGTAAAGGTCAAGGCCGTAAAACTCTAGTGGATGCTCGTGATCTCCGGGCCCTTAAACGTCACTGCACCTCAAACAGGAATGCAACTGTCAAGGAAATAACAGAATGGGCTCAGGAATACTTCCAGAAAGCATTGTCAGTGAACACAATCTGCTGTGCCATCTGCCGTTGCCAGCTGAAACTCTACAGTGCAAAGAGGAAGCCATTTCTAAGCAAGCTCCACAAGCTCAGATGTTTGCACTGGGCCAGGGGTCATTTAAAATAGAGTGTGGTAAAATGGAAGACTGTTCAGTGGTCAGATGAGTCACGATTTGAAGTTCTTTATGGAACACTGGGACGCCATGTCATCCTGACCAGAGAGGACAAGGATAGCCCAAGTTGTTATCAACGCTCCGTTCATAAGCCTGCATCACTGATGGTATGGGGTTGCATGAGCGCTTGTGGCATGGGCAGCTTGCATGTCTGGAAAGGCACCATTAATGCAGAGAACTATGTTCAGGTTCTAGAACAACATATGCTCCCATCTAGACGTCATCTCTTTCAGGGAAGACCCTGCATTTTTCAACACAATAATGCCAGACCACATTCTGCAGCAATCACAACATCATGGCTACATAGGAGAAGGATCCGGGTACTGAAATGGCCAGCCTGCAGTCCAGATCTTTCACCTATAGAGAACATTTGGCGCATCATAAAGAGGAAGGTGCGACAAAGAAGGCCCAAGACGATTGAACAGTTAGAGGCCTGTATTAGACATGAATGGGAGAGCATACCTATTTCTAAACTTGAGAAACTGATCTCCTCAATCCCCAGACGTCTGTTGAGTGTTGTAAGAAGAAGGGGGGATGCCACACAGTGGTAAAAATGGACTTGTCCCAACTTTTTTGGGATTTGTTGATGCCATGAAATTTGGAAACAACAGATTTTTCCCTTAAAATGATACATTCTCTCAGTTTAAACTTTTGATATGTGATTTGTGTTCTATTCTGAATAAAATATTAGATGTTGGCACCTCCACATCATTGCATTCAGTTTTTATTCACAATTTGTTTAGTGTCCCAACTTTTTTGGAATCTGGTTTGTAGATAAACGTAGATGTTTAACAATCTGTTAAAATACATCAAATTGCAGGAAATAGCATCTGCTTTCTGGCATTGATCAGTTTACAAATTAAGCCCTGGTCATACCTGAAAGGAACTTTCAAATACCAATACCGAGCAAGGTTTGGAAGATATAAAAAAAGTTGATTGTCATCTTTGAAAAGTTTAGTTTCTGGTTACCTCTTTGTCTGTGTCGCAGTACTCTTTTACTTTTTCCACGGCCACAATGTTAGTCTCCACATCAGAAGACATTCTCACCAGCCAGGTCAGTGAGGCAGTGAGCTGGACACAGAGGATGAAGGGAAGCAGCGTCAGATTAGGTCAACATTTAGGTCATTTACAAAAAGCAAATACATGCAGTTTCCCTGACAAAAGCCCAATCAAAATAAGGTTGAACTTTCAGATCACTGAGCTGCAACCGTTGGTGACTCATTACAAACAGCTTTTGAGACAGAGTTTACAAGTTTTCTCTAAATTTTTAAGAAAGTACTCAATTTCCTTGCATGAGTTGCAGAGCTTTGGTTTTGTGTCGCTGGAATTTTGAACATAATCGAAAAATTTGTGCAACAAACTTTCTTTCAAAATACCCAGGGTCGGTGTGGCCATCTAAACCCAATGTCATGAGGGGATGGCAACCTAAGAAACCAACTTGTAACAGACGTGAGACAACAATGAGAACCAGACTCATAGCTGTTGTTGACCACAACATCAAGAAGAACCTGCTGCAGTCTTCAGCAGGTCAGCCTGGTCCTCATCCAACAGTTCTTTCTCTGAGCTCCAGAACACTTAACATCTGGAAACAAGGGCCATAATTTATATCGTCTAGACCCTCCACTTTTGTGACGTGTTCCATTGATCCATCCATCATCTTTCGCTTGTTCCAAAGTCGGGTTGTAGGGGCAGCAGCTAGAGCAAGGAGGCCCAGACATCTCGTTTCCCTGTGTCATTTTGTGTGAATGAGTGCCTAATTGATTCATTTGCCCTCTCTAGACCACTCTAGTACATCTCTCGGCTGGCCTGGGAATGCTTTGGCGTCCTCCCAGAAGAGCTGGAAGAGGTGGCTGTGGAAAGAGATGTCTGGGCCTCCCTGCTCAAGCTGCTGACCCCGAGACCCGACTTCGGAACAAGCGGAAGATAATGGATGGATGGATGTCGCATAAATGTTGAAAATTTGTCATTTTGTTACAAGAATGTTGTGGTAATAGTTATTTGTACTCCCAGTGAAATGCAGCCTGGGTTTTGTGCAACAGTTGTGTGAATATGCAAACTGGTCAAGTCAATGTGATTCCAAGTGAAAATGTACTCTAACTAGTCACCAACTGTGGCAGCCCAGTGAGGTACGGGCTTTACCTGCAAGGCGTAGGAGATAGATAGTCCCATAATGCCTGGACTCAGACTTTCTCTGGCTATAACAGCGAACAACGCAGCAAATGACACAATGCAGTTTCCTACAAACTCCAGGCGGATGGCCAGCCACCTACACAGACAGATTCATCAACATATGAAGAACAAATCAGTTGAGAAAGCTGTTCAGTGAGTTAAGTCCAACTATAAAATGAAAACAGAGATGAGGAGAAATGTAAAAAAATGAGTGCCTTAAAAAAAGTAGAAGTAGGTTTCAGTTAACACCTGGAAGTCCTTTCAACTTCACAACTATTTGTGCTTCTTTGAGGAAAAACCAACCATTTTTTAACTGCTTAAAATGACAACTTAAAAAAACAGTTCACAATAAACTAGTCTTTCTTTTAGTTATCTTAGCCTGAAATAAATGTAATAAATTTAAGTGACTTTTTAAAGACTTTAACTCTCTAAGGTCCTTGTTAAAAAAAAAAAAAACACATTTCAGTAAAAAAAAAAAAAAAATATATATATATATATATATATATATACTTTTTTTATGACAGCATTGAAATAAATAAATATATAAATAAATAAGTATCGACATATCGTTTTGAAAGTACAATATTTTGAATGATTTGTTGTGATCCTAATTTATTTATTTTATTCTACAAAAACTGAGTATTGTGGGCCGATGTCTTCATAGTATTCTAATTTTTTTGAAATCCTGTTTTCATGGGTTTCATGAGCAGGAAGCCCAAATTATGTAAAAATAAACAACTAAATACTTGAAATCGTTTAAATTGTGGGCCCTGAATCTATCATCTATTAAAGATTATCTTTTTGAATGGAATTATGGAAGTTAAATAACTTTTCCATGATATTCAAATTTTTTGGAA
>NC_056512.1:11161934-11169970 GCF_014905685.2 Nematolebias whitei
TTACTTACTACTTGTACTACTATTCCTACTTCAAGGTTTTTCACTTATCCCTGGTCTTCAGGGTATGGATCCCCCTGCGATAAACGAGGGACTACTGTACCACTTAGTGGGCTAATGTAAAAATTTCAAGTATAGACATGGAGGTAAAAAAAAAAAAAAAAAAAAAAAAAAACAATACTGAGAGGAATGCATTATATGATAAATATGGGATCAAAAATTTAATTTATATTGGCTTTTTCCTTTGGCTGTTTTTTCCTCTCAGGAACGCAAAGAGGAGAAAAAGGAACCCTGGGGGAGTCTCTGACCTGTTGGCTACTATGCTCGGGTAGTACGCCTTCTGATTGTGGTCCACTCGTTTGTCACTTTCACAGATAAATCTCTGCTGTTCCCCAAAAGCTCGGATGACTGAGGTGCCCAGCAGCGTCTCATTGAAGTGCGTGTAGATGGGCGAACGACTGACGGACTCCAGACGCTTCAGCTGCCGAGAACTCGCCACATAAAATCTCTGAACAGAAAGAAACGATTGATGAAAATAGAAAATAAATAAATAAATAAAAATGACTGGAGTTAAAGGAGTATTCCAGCCATTTTGAAGATAGGTGCTCTAAAACGGCAACAATTAGGATCTTACCTGTTGTAGATACTTTTTGAAGAACCTCATTTTGAAGAAATAAAGTTTAATTCTAGGCTTGATGAGCTAAAGTCTAATTCTAACACAGCTAAGACCAAATACTAATACCTGTTCATGCAAACACTATTTTGTAAACTTTTATTTTGACATCAATTTTGCAATACACAGTTATTAAATAGAGCCTGACCGATATATCAGTAGGTCTGATAATTTTGGCCAATATAAAAGTTTGGGGACCTATCAGTATAGGAGCTGTCATTTCTAACCTTAACCCGGAGCCCGGCACCGCCCGACCCGAATTAGGGTCGGTCTGGTCCATAATAATGTGCTTAATGTGCGGGCTGGGTTGTGTCAGGCTTTTGATAACATCAGCGGACGCGCACAGCTGAAGTTCCAATTATATGACGATATGGTTTGCTATACTATCACCAGCCGCACACGGCCATTTGAACGCGCACTGACCGGCCTTGAAAGAAGTAAAACGTTCAGTTAAACTTCAGATGGGACTATACTGCCAGCAATCCATCACCAAAATGGACGTTCATTTAGCCACTGCACTCAGCGAACGTGCGCAGCTGACGACCCAAACAGGTGAGATCATAAAATACCCGACATGTCAGAGCAGGGTCCGTGTCTGAATAATGCAGAATGCAGGCAAAAGCAGTGTTTTAATGCGCTTTGGCGGCCATGAAAGGCCAAACACCCCCTCAGCTCCTATCTTCGGCTCCCTTTTGTTCAGCCGCGCGCGTCCGTCGACAATTAACAACTATATAAGCAGTCAAAGCTTAATTTAAATTATTTTTTTTTTTCGGGTTCGAACCTGTAATTACTGTTAATTCATCGGATCAGGTGTGGTTCAGAAATGATGGCTATGGACTAGGGCCGGGTCGGATTGGATTTTTTGCATCTGAATCATTCAACCTTTATTTAGACAGGTAAATCCCATTGAGCCTCGAGGACTCATTTACAAGAGAGACCTGATTAGTAGACCTATTAGACCTGAATCAGTATCGGAGATAAATGTCTCATTATGCGCCGATATAAACACTTCTACCTTTCACCCCTAAAATGCTGGAACCAGCCATAATTGTACAATGTATCCAGCAGAGGGAGCATGAATACTACCTTCAAGTCATGACCGTTCACTTTAAGTTTCCCTGTTGTCTTTCAGCACAGACGAAGCAGGGAGCAATACTATGTAGTGTGTTTTGCTACAGACCATGCTAAGTTTATTTTAGCTGATCTGTACAATAAATAAAAAATCCACAATAATAAATTCTCTTCAGTCCTCCAACCCACTTGGCATTAGCTACGTGCCTCTCAAGTTAGCAAGCTAATGTTAGTGTGGGTATGCTGTCCTCACAAGGGGCGGCTGTGGCTGAGTGGTTAGAGCAGTCGTCCTCCAATGCGAGAGTTGGGGGTTAGAATCCACCAGCAGTCACATGCCCAAGTGTCCCTGGGCAAGACACTAAACCCCTCATAGCCTCTGATGTGTGTCCCATCGGTGTATGAATGTGATCAAAAGCTCTGATTAGTCTCTTTAGAATGATTTGTTCAATTAGCTTTGTAGAGATCTAGTAGAGTGCTGTATGAATGGGTAAATGAGGGCACAGATTGTAGTGTAAAGCGCTTTGAGTATCTTGAAATAAGATAGAAAGACGCTATATAAGTGCAGTCCATTTACCATTTACAACACGTGACTGTGAAGCTAGGCAGCGAAGAAAATAAAATAAGTCCTCAGACAAGGCTTCCTTTCTTGATTTTATTAAGACCTTTCATTCATGAATTTGTAAAAAGATTAAAGTCTCCGAAGGCACAAGCATGTAGTGTGTATATGAGCTGTTTCCTCCCTTATTTTATGACACTCTTGTTTTAGAGAAAATGTCAAAGATTGTTCTGTGGTGTGAACACTCACTACCTCACGTGTTGCATGTACAATATGATGAAAGTGAGATGTCTCACTCTGACTGGAATTCAAACCCAAAACATTTTAACAGTTTTTAGCATGAATTCACATAAACTAATGATTAACTATGAACTTATTTAAGTAACTTACTCACGTGATTAGCTTTGTCTTTGAACAAAAGACTGCACAGTGGGACTAATTAACGATGGATCTGATTAGCTCAGCTTCATGGTTGCTAACAGCTGCTCTAAATAAATAAGCCCAGCTTTCTTAGTTTCTTGAGGGTGGACAAAGAGCAAAATTTTCTGACATTATATCTGTTATCGGCAGTCGCCTACGCCTCCCAATATCGGTATCAGCGATAGCGAAAATTTCCATTTTGGTCGGGCTCTATTATTAACATAAAATTCTGAAGTCACACAGCAGCAGCAGCTAGCTGCATCACTGGGGTCACTTCATGCAGGAAATTCATAAGAGTCCAGCTAATACAACTGTGTAAAAATGAAAACGGTGTAAAGGTTTGCATAACCTGCTCTGAAATTTTGAATACTGAAGTTTTTTTTAACTGTAAGTGGTTCTGATAGAAAATGCTATTAACTTTTTAATGTGGTTCATGTGGACCCACTTTTAAATCTCTGCTGTCTCTAATGGTCTTAGATGTATTCAAAGTAGCTCTTAGCTCACTGGACCTGCCAGAAATAAGCTTTATAGCTTTAAAATGAAGTCATTAAGAGCTATCTACAACAGGTAAGATATTAATTATCAACATTCACACAGAACCCCTCTTTAAAATGTCTGAATCTCCTAAAACACAGAGCAACACAGAAACTGGAGGCTTGTCTTTTCAACTAACCTGTACAAAAAAGTAAAGCAGTCCAAGGAAAGGAATGATAATAGCCACCAGTGGAGTGGCCATCAGGATGATTACACAAGAGCCCATTACGTTGAACATTGATCCCAAGAACATTTTAATAATCATAGGGATCACTGAGTCGATGGTGTCCATCTCTTTGGCAAAGCGGTTGACCAGATTTCCACTTGGGGTCCGCTCAAAGAAGGACATGGGTGAGCGCAGGACGTCACACAGCAGGGACTGGTGGAGGTAACGGGACGCCAGGATGCCCCCGATGGACATGGAGAGAGAGTAACCAAAGACTGCCACACCTGCAGGGCAGCATAGGGAGGTGTAATGGATTATAACATAGAATTACTTAACAATTCTTTTTTAATGCATTCTTTCTTGCCTTGGGTCAAGCCGAGACCACCGTACACCCCCAGCCTCATTGATCTGTTAGGCTGAGTGCCATTCACTACAGGGTCGTCGGTCCACAGGCTCAGCCAGTAATTGGAGAACAGAGAGAGTAGGTGATGGGTGAGGAACAGCAGCAGACTGATGAAGGACAGGAGAACTCCAATAGCTTTCAGATAGGCCCAGAAGACAGACAGCTTGACCTGAGGAGGGAGGAGAGAGCAAGTTCAAGACTATGGTGGGGAGAATCAAATCTAGTCATGGAAGACAGTAAACCAAGCCTCTCCTCATTTAGATTAAGGAAAAGTAATATTCCAGAAATGTGGTTTGAGTCGTCTTGCTAACCCCTGGATAATTGGTCTGAATCCAATTTTTAGCACACTCTAAAGAGGATTTCTTAACGTCAATTGAAAGAGGAAACCTCAAGTCATATTTGGATATCAGGAGTTCCCAGCTAGAATTGAAAATACCTTTCCTAGCATGCAGGGAAAGTTGTAAAAATTCAAAGCTTTTCTGCTGAAAGTCATTGATTGTTATTTCTGCTCTGAAAAGTGCTTCAGAACATTCTTTAGGATTATATTTTAGATATTCCCTTCAAGAAATCCATAGATATATCATATCATAGTGCATACCAATGCACTATAGCTGGCTATTCCTGTAGTTCCTTTTTTTTTTTTTTTCTTGAGCTCAGTTTAAGTGTAGAAACATTGTGAAGTGTTTCAATGAACTTATCATCATCGCTCAATTTTTTTTGTTTGTTTTTTTTTTGTATTTTTTTTATTTATTTATTTATTTATTTTTTTTAAAGAAAGAGATGAAAGAAGACTATTCCTGTAGTTCCTAACCATGACACTCACACTGAGGCTCAGGCATACCTTTATACCCCTTATTCTCATATTTCACCATTTTTCTCTGTATAAATTGCTTGATTCAATGTCCTTTACATTTAATATTTAAATTCAACACTTATTTCCTGATATCAAACCAAGATGTTTTTAGATGATTAGATATCTGAAGCTGAATTGTTTGCTCTCATATTATTTGCCACATAAAACATGAACCTACCCGCCCAGTGCTAGCCTTGTCGGCTTCAGTCAGCTTCCCCACCTCAGGGTTCTTGGTCTTCTTAACCAGATCCTTGTTGTCTTTGATCTTTGGAGACATTTCAGATCCTGCACTGCTGCACACAAATAAGCAGTGATAAAGTGTCAAGAAGTAGAAGTAAATTGTCAAAAAAAAGTGAGTAAAATCCTGTTGTTGCAGTTTCATATTCCAATTTTTTTTCAATGCAATTCAACCTTTATTTATACAGTTTAGTCTCATTGAGCCTCAAGGACTCATTTACAAGAGAGACCTGTTTACACAACATTTACGATATATTTCTCCCTATAATAAAATACTTATGATATATTTCTCCCTATAATAAAATACATTTCAGGTAACAGGTATACTTAAAAGGAGGAGCAGATTAAAACCATCTTGGCACAGAATTCAGGGCTTAGTTCACCTGATGTTAGTGAAACAGAACAAAGAATCATTTCTTCTTTTTTATATGTTTTTGTTTTCTGACCGTTAGAAGTACTGACTAGATAAGATTGTGTTGACTGTGCCTTTAAATGTCTTCAGGAAAACACAGAAATGTTCCTTCTTATTGTTACTTCTTCAGCGTTTGCAGAAAACTCCAGAGATCTTTGACCACACTTTTGTCTGTGACTTTATGAATAGTCCTGGCATAATTTTCAAACTTCTGTTCTGTCTTCAGTAGTGGTTTCCCCTGTTCGGCAGCTGTTGCTTGTTTATTGCTAATCTCAGACAGAGATGGAGATTAAGAAGGGCCAGCCTGAAGTGTGTCTTTTCCTGAGGTTGGGTTGCCGATCCTGGCAGGTTTCCTGCAGGGCCGTTTGGTTTCACGGGCGTCTTGTTGGTTTTTTAGCTGATGATTCTGGACTTTTTTTTATGTACTTTTCCCACAGTCTTCTGAGGTTCTTCTGACATTTCATCCTTCTGAAGAAGTCCTTTGGATGAAGGACGAAACATCTCAGCAAAAAAGGAAACTGTCCAGATGACCTGTCTGAACATTGTTGGATTTCTTTATCTGGATTATTGAGCATGAACTTTGACATTCTTCTGTGTCTTCACCCTCATCATCATCTTCATCGCTGATATTATAAAGTGATATGTGATATTATTTAGGCAGCAAAGGTAATAGTGATAGCAATTTTGTTTTGAAATAAAATCAAATCTGATACATGTTTTGTTTTAATTGCTTTAAACTGTGATTTTTCTTTTTTCCCAAAAGTATCGCTCCGTCTGAATCTCATACCAGCCCATGTTTACTTTCTACTTTGCATTTTAATATTCTTTGGATTGCCATCAAGAAGCCTCAACCGTCCTCCCCATACAGCCAACAAAACACAAAGATCTCCACTCTGCACATCATGACCTGCCTGCATTGTGTTTAAAACAGACACTTTCCCTCAACCTCTCCCTCATTTCTCCAGCTGTGATTTCACATCTCCAGCAGAAAGTCTTCTGCTATGAAGTGTGCACTGCACATTCTCTGAAACATATCACCCCACAGGTGTGAAAACAGCTATTCTGAGTAGCTCTTATGGGAGTTTACTTTCCACCTGTCAGAAATGCTGTATATAAGTGGTGGATGTTTTAAGTTGTGTCACATAAAACAGAAGGAAAAGAATCATTATGTACTAATGTATGGCAGCTTCACTAACATTTTTGCTTTTGCATCACAAAAGGTGTTTTACAGTAAAACAATATGAGCTTCCTGTTCAAATAATAAAGTTCCGTTTATAACCTTAAAAAGAGTTGTGACATTTTGCACAAGCTGTACAAAAGAATGTGCGCAGCGAGTTAAGTCACATTTATTTTAGTTTAGTTTAGATTATACTGCTCATTTCCAGTCATTTTAATAAATATTTAGTTTCACAACAAAATGCAAGAATTTTCAATCAGATTGCAAAAGATAAACATAAATAATATGGATATGTACTGTATACTCTTGATCATATTTATACATATATTCTTCATTTGTTGGATCTTATTGAGCAGCATTTCAATGGTTATTATCATTTACAACAAAAAAACTAAACATTTAAAAAGTCAAAGTGTTACTTTGAACCTAAGATTAACTGAAGGGTGTTTATTGTGAAACCATCCATCCATTCATCCATTCATCCATCCATGCATCCATCCATGCATCCATCCATACATCCATCCATACATCCTTCCAAGATCAGCTTTAATGAATGAAAAACAAACCAATATAAAAAATAAACAGCTAAAGGTTGGTTTTCCTCTCAGTTGTCATTTATTATTATTTGTTATTTGGTTATTATTTTGATATTTGTTCTGCAGAGTCCATACAGTCCTTTAAATCCTTCCTGAAAACTTTTTGGGGTTTTTTTGCTCTAGCTTTTAATTTGTTTGTTTTTTGAGTTCCATCTGAACCTCTTAGGTTGTTATCTTATTGTGTTAGTTTGTTCTTAGTCCATTTTATTAAACGTGTGTTTTTAATGTTTGATCTTTTTTATTTTATTGCTGATTTACTGTTTGTGAAGCACTTTGGTCAACATAGTTGTTTTTAAATGTCCTACATAAATACAATAGACATTGACGTTGACATTTAGGTATAGAACCACCCCTAAGCCACATATGCTCTCACAAGCAGCCCAATAAGCTGACCTGTTCCAGTTTTGTTATGTGCTTTTATGCAGCCTTTCAGTATAGTGGGTTTGCAGGAAGAGTGATGATAACTGATAATTCATCAGCTAGTAGTACCCTGACATATAACATATGCATCATGCACAACCCTTTCTTTATTCCACTCTCTTCAGAACAGTAGCAGATGGACTCTGTGGTGGCATTTGCATGAGTCCAGTTAGTTCAAAATTTTCACAACAGCCAGTTTCGATTGTGCTGTCATATGGTTCATTGCTGGTGGTTTATTGCTTTTTTTATTTTCCCAGCATGCTGGTCGCATTCACCTCTTGTCATCAGAAACAGCTTCCCCTTTTACACGTGTTTCAGTTCTTTGAATACCTTAGTTGTTTTCTCAGAGGCATATCAACATTGACTTCCTGTTCTGCCTCTGTGCAGTAAACACAGGATACCAATGTGCAAAAAAGTAACATCAATTCTATGTTAAACGTGTACAGAACTAAAATGTTTTCAAATTCAATCTACCAAGGTTGACTCAGGTCCTCTGGACACATTCTTCTTTGCTGAGATTA
>NC_056512.1:11170070-11174337 GCF_014905685.2 Nematolebias whitei
ATCACAGACATCTACACCTCCAGATGCAGGAAGAGGGCCACCTGCATTATGAAGGACCCCACTCACCCAGCACACACACTTTTTGCCCCACTCCCCTCAGGAAGGAGATTAAGGAGCATTAAGTGTAGAACCACTAGACTGAGGAACAGCTTCTACCCTGAGGCTGTTAGACTCATGAATCTCTAACTAGAATAATCACTGTGAAAAACCATATCATGTTGCTGCTGATCTGTTTTATGTTGCTGCTGATCTGTTTCAATGTTGATGTGTTCATGCATGCTCATCTGCTCACAGACTCATGTTCATGTTTGTGGTGATGTTCAATGTTTTATGTTATGAGTGCTTAGTGTATATTTAGTTGATGTTTTCCTTAGTTCATATCTTAGATGTTATTACTGTTTTTCTTTTACATTTTATTGTTGGATGTAACTGGGACCCTGTGTACATAATTTCGCTCCACCACATGTACCACATGAGGTGCGAATGACAATAAAGAAACTCTGACTCTGACTTAATGTAATTTATATGGACCAAGTGGGGCCCACACAACAGGTGGGCGTGGACTAAACTTTTCAGTGCGATGCTTTGCATGACGGGATAAAACCCACCAGCGAAAGCTCTTAAAGGGCTATGCCTATAATCATAGAATCTGGGGTTACAGTACGTAACCAACGTTTTAAACACTACTGTTCAACACACAGAGAGAGTGAACTCCACAGGTCTTCATGACAACTACCTCCCTCCATACTGAATGACCAAACACAAACTAACACATAATGAACACAAACTAACAAAAACAGACTAATCACTAAAAGAACAATGTTGAACAGATAACTTAAATGATTAACAATTAACATAAATTCACCCATAATCCCTCCCTGAGGCCATGTGACCCAACAGTCAACCGCAATGAACCAATGAAGTAGTCTCATTGAGTCACGAGGACCTGCCCCCAAGAGAGACGTGTATTGATGAGACTACCTGTATAAATAAAGACAAAAAAAATCTGACCAATGAATTTATCAAACAGGTCACATTCGAACCAATGAAACGGGGAATCGACCATGTGCTCCGCGGAGGGTGGATTCCCCCCCTCCACTCTGTGTGTGTAAAATGGTAAAAAAAGTCCTTTTTTCGTTCCGTTTTGGACAAAGAATTTAAATGACTAAAATCATTATTTATGTTGTTGATTACTTTCTGTCTTGATTTTATGTTCTGTTTGAAATAAAATGATTCAATCAGTTCAGTACTGTGATAAACCGTCTTTTGTGTGTGTATGTGTGTGTGTATAAGAGTGTCAGCAGCCACCTTGACAGCCACACTTCCTTCCAGTTTGTCCATCTCCCCAAGGAGAACAGAGAGCAGGGAGGACTTTCCTGAGCCAACAAGACCCACAACAGCCACCAGACTGCCTTCAGGGATGCACACATTCAGCCTGGACACACACACAATCATTTTTAATGATAAATACTTGGATATAAACAAGTAGAAAAAAACAACAACAAATACGTTTAAAAAAAAAACTACAACAAATTAAATCCTAAAAATGAAAAGTTTCTGTGGGAACATGCTCAGAACAGACTGGACAAACCTCTTCAGTGTTGGAGATTCAGTTTTGGACCAGCTGAAGACACCATCCACTATAGACACACTGTTTGGGGCTGGGAAAAAAAAAATAAATCAAAAACAAAAGAAAGTATAAACAACCACAACCAGGGTAGCCAGGAGGTGGCCAATGGTGGCCTTTAATATTTAAGATTAACGATTAAAGATAAATAATTAATCTTATAATTAATATCACAGACACATACACACCAACGTGTGTGTGTGTGTGTGTGTGTGTGTGTGTGTGTGTGTGTGTGTGTGTGTGTGTGTGTGTGTGTGTGTGTGTGTGTGTGTATTTATAGATTGAATTTTGACGTGGCAACCCAATTTAGGCAACTTCCTTACGCCTAGACCAGGGGTCTGCACCCTGCGGCTCTTTGGTCCCTCTGCAGTGGCTGACATAAACTGAATTTTATTGGTTATACAAACAACAAAAAAGGATTAGTTCAAATAGCTTTCCTGTCATTAATTTTGCAAATACGTGAACACTGGAGCGAGTACAAGGAGGAAAACAATAATCACTTTAACTTGATGCAAGAACTGTGCATTGTTTATAGATTTTTTAAATTAAAATATAAAAAAAAGGTAAAAACTGATTTTTTTTCTCCTCTTCTTTACAATAATCTGGTCTTTTTCTTTAATAAATGTCAAAAATCTTTTTTTTTTTTTTTTTAAACTTTATAATGTCACCCCTACTGGCCACAAAAGCCCCTTCATCAAACCTAAAGTAGCTCATGAGCCACCAGTTGAAACCACAGTTGTAGCAGGTTGTTGCAGCTCTGGACATTGTTAAAGTAGTGAATGAAGGCATAAAAATGACTCTTTTGATCGTAAAGGTTGCAGACCCATGGCCTAGATAAAGCCAGACATCAAAATGGAAGTTGGCACGTTACACAGTTGTATAAATTTAAAATAAAATAGTATTTACTTTGTATTTGTATTTACTTTGTATTTACTTTAATAGTATTTACTTTGTGTTTTTTGGCAACGTCACCACAAGTTGCGCTTCCTAAATCATGTTACCAGTTTCTGTACGTCTTTGTAAAAGTGCAGCTTAATTTGGAGAGAAGATGACAAAAAGAAACACCAGTGTTTCTCTACAATTATACAAGCGGGGCGCCTCGCCCCGTCTACTGAACCAAGCACCCCGTCTCCCGAACCATGTGCACCCCCCACCAACACGTCGGCACTAACGTAATGCTAATCTAATGACTCACAATACAGGTGCGTTAGCTAAAAAGCTAAAGACAGCCTGCTTCTTATGCTGACCCCCCCCCCCCCTTCAAAAACTGTCGATACAAACAGGCGCAGCTCAGATGCATCTCTGTCCCCCCCCCGGCCGCTCTAAAACTGTCAGTATAAACAGAGCGCTGCGCAGCTCAGGACGTATCTCTGTCCATCTCTCCCCCCTGCCCCCCCTCGACAAAAAACAAGGAGGAGATGAGCACCCCGCCATGGGAAGTAATCCTGGGGAGACACTGTGTTTACTCACAGCCAGCGAGTGTTTTGTGTTCCACACTGTCTTCCTGCAGCTCCTCGTGTGACAGAAACACCCTGAGCCTCTTCAGGGACACACTGGCCTGAAGACAGACACAAACCAGAGTCAAAGTGTTAACAAGCAGCACCCCATGTACTCCGTCCCTGAGAGATTTGAACAGTGAAGGTTTAGTTTCCTGAGAGGAGTGCTTTTTAGACTGGAATTGAACCAACAAAAAAAAGAGTGTTCATATGTACAACTAACTGAGGTTTGGAAATAAAATAAAATGGATGTCACAGCCAAGTGACATTAAAAACATAAAACTGATTAAAATGCAGTCTGGTTTACAAATATTGACCAGTGTGGTAGTAGCTGAGAATCAATCAGCACACATTCTCCAAGTGCTAACTCATCATTCGAGAGCTTTGCTTAAAACTTTACTATTAACTGCCAACACTGATGGTCTATTAGCAAAATATCTCATCAACCTGAGGATGAATTGTGATGAAACTTTTAGAAAGTGTAACGTGAGGGTGCCTTGTGTGACGATTAGACCACTCCAGATGTAAAGATGAGCAGGATACAAACAGATAACTTTATGAACGGCAGATCTACCATCTCCACACTTCAGCACCTCAAAAAAACACTTCCAGCTCTTGACCCATCTGCCCTAATCCAACCACAGAAGTTAGATGGAAGTAAGGTAAGTGAACATCTATAATGTGTAAGCGTAGTGCTTCAAAATGTTTCAAATTTTCATATTTGTCTTTTTTCAAATTTGTGAAATCTGCTTCTTTTTGATTATTCATATGTATTTTTTTTTATATTTACAATAGTCCCTCACTACTTCACGGTTCATTTATCGCAAACTCGGTCTATTGCGGTTTTTCAAACTAAATTGGACATGACACACAATTAGCTGATTGATGATGAGCTGCACGATCAGCAGGGAATTTTTATGTAAAATAAATTATTTTAAATTATTTAGCACCTGGCGCACATTTGTACAGCCCACACTGCTTCCTCCTGCAGCTGATCAGCTGTTCTCCATGCAGAGAGGAGAAGTGGGCGTGGCCAAGAATGCTTGCAGGTGTCAAAGAGCAGCGGAGGCAGAGAGAGGGAAATCATGACATGCTGTGCTTTTTTAGAGCGTTAAGAGTTGAGAAACACCTTTAAATATATATA
>NC_056512.1:11174437-11225628 GCF_014905685.2 Nematolebias whitei
TTGGGACACTAAACAAATTGTGAATAAAAACTGAATGCAATGATGTGGAGATGGCAAATGTCAATATTTTATTCGTAATATAACATAGATGACAGATCAAAAGTTTAATCTGAGTAAATGTAACATTTTAAAGGAAAAATATGTTGATTCAAAATTTCACAGTGTCAACAAATCCCAAAAAAGTTGGGACAAGTAGCAATAAGTGGCTGGAAAAAGGAAATTGAGCATATAACGAACAGCTGGAAGACCAATTAACACTAATTAGGTCAATTGACAACATGATTGGGTATAAAAAGAGCTTCTCAGAGTGTCAGTGTCTCTCAGAAGCCAAGATGGTAAGAGGATCACCAATTTCACCATTGCTGCGCAGAAAGATAGTGCAGCAATACCAGAATGGTGTTACCCAGCGTAAAAAAGCAAAGATTTTTAAGTTATCATCATCAACCGTGCATAACGTTATCAAATCATTCAGAGAATCTGAAACAATCGCTGTGCCTAAGGGTCAAGGCTGTAAAACTCGAATGGATGCTCGTGATCTCCGGGCCCTGAAACGTCACTGCACCTCAAACAGGAATGCCACTGTCAAGGAAATAACAGAATGGGCTCAGGAATACTTCCAGAAAGCATTGTCAGTGAACACAATCCGCCGTGCCATCCGCCGTTGCCAGCTGAAACTCTACAGTGCAAAGAGGAAGCAATTTCTAAGCAAGCTCCACAGGCTCAGACGTTTGCACTGGGCCAGGGGGCATTTAAAATAGAGTGTGGCAAAATGCAAGACTGTTCTGTGGTCAGATGAGTCACGATTTGAACGTCTTTATGGAACACTGGGACGCCATGTCATCCGGACCAGAGAGGACAAGGATAGCCCAAGTTGTTATCAACGCTTCGTTCAGAAGCCTGCATCACTGATGGTATGGGGATAGTGGGCAGCTGTGGCTGAATGGTTAAAGCAGTCATCCTCCAATGCAAGAGTTGGGGGTTCAAATCCACCAGCAGTCACATGCCGAAGTGTCCCTGGGTAAGACACTGAACCCCTCATAGCCTCTGATGTGTGTCCCATCAGTGTTTGAATGCGAGTTAAAGCACTGATTAGTCTCATTAGAATGATTTGTTCAATTAGCTTTGTAGAGATCTAGTAGAGTGCTGTATGAATGGGTAAATGAGGACACAGATTGTAGTGTAAAGCGCTTTGAGTATCTTGAAATAGGATAGAAAGGCGCTATATAAGTACAGTCCATTTACCATTTATGGGGTTGCATGAGCGCTTGTGGCATGGGCAGCTTGCATGTCTGGAAAGGCACCATTAATGCAGAGAACTATGTTCAGGTTCTAGAACAACATATGCTCCCATCTACACGTCATCTTTTTCAGGGAAGACCCTGCATTTTTCAACACGATAATGCCAGACCACATTCTGCAGCAATCACAACATCATGGCTATGTAGGAGAAGGATCCGGGTACTGAAATGGCCAGCCTGCAGTCCAGATCGTTCACCTATAGAAAACATTTGGCGCATCATAAAGAGGAAGGTGCGACAAAGAAGGCCCAAGACGATTGAACAGTTAGAGGCCTGTATTAGACATGAATAGGAGAGCATTCCTATTTCTAAATTTGAGAAACTGGTCTCCTCTGTCCCCAGACATCTGTTGAGAGTTGTAAGAAGGCGGGATGCCACACAGTGGTAAAAATGGGCTTGTCCCAACTTTTTTGGGATTTGTTGATGCCATGAAAATTGGAAACAACAGATTCTTCCCTTAAAATGATACATTCTCTCAGTTTAAACTTTTGATCTTTGATTTGTGTTCTATTCTGAATAAAATATTACAAATAGGATTCCAAAAAAGTTGGGACACTAAACAAATTGTGAATAAAAACTGAATGCAATTATGTGGAGGTGCCAACATCTAATATTTCTTAACTTAACTTCAAATTGTGACTCATCTGATCACACAACCCCTGGCCCTCTTTGCACTGTAGAGTTTCAGCTGGCAACGGCGGATGGCACGGTGGATTGTGTTCACTGACATTGCTATCTGGAAGTATTCCTGAGCCCATTCTGTTATTTCCTTGACAGTGGCATTCCTGTTTGAGGTGCAGTGACGTTTCAGGGCCCGGAGTTCACGAGCATCCAGTAGAGTTTTACGGCCTTGACCCTTACACACAGCGATTGTTCAAGATTCTCTGAATCTTTTGATGATGTTATGAACGGTTGATGATGATAACTTAAAAGTCTTTGCTATTTTACGCTGGGTAACACCATTCTGGTATTGCTGCACTATCTTTCTGCGCAACAATGGTGGAATTGGTGATCCTCTTACCATCTTGGCTTCTGAGAGACACTGACACGCTGAGAAGCTCTTTTTATACCCAATCATGTTGTCAATTGACCTAATTAGTGTTAATTGGTCTTCCAGCTGTTCGTTATATGCTCAATTTCCTTTTGCCAGCCACTTATTGCTACTTGTCCCAACTTTTTTGGGATTTGTTGACACTGAAATTTTGAATCAACTTATTTTTCCTTTAAAATGTTACATTTACTCAGATTAAACTTTTGATCTGTCATCTATGTTAGATTACGAATAAAACATTGACATTTCCCATCTCCACATCATTGCATTCAGTTTTTATTCACAATTTGTTTAGTGTCCCAACTTTTTGGAATCCGGTTTGTAGATGTTGGCACCTCCACATCATTGCATTCAGTTTTTATTCATAATTTGTTTAGTGTCCCAACTTTTTGGAATCAGGTTTGTAGATGTTGGCACCTCCACATCATTGCATTCAGTTTTTATTCACAATTTGTTTAGTGTCCCAACTTTTTTGGAATCCGGTTTGTATATATATATATATATATATATATATACATACATACATACATACATTTACATTAGCATACACTAAAGTAAACTACTACTTACTACTTGTACTACTATCCCTACGCCACGGTTTTTCACTTATTGTGGGGCTTCAGGGTACAGATATCCTGCAATAAACAAGGAACTACTGTAATTAGAAAATGCTACTAAATGCATCAAATTTCTCCCTTGGGACTGACTGACTGACTAACTAACTATCCATTGGTCTATCATCCATATATCTATCCATCAGCCATCCATCTGGACATCCTTGTAAAAGAGATTGATGATCTCAATGGATTTCTTCCTGGTAAAATAAAGGTATAAAAAGGTATAAAAAAATCTATATACAGTATCATTCAGCCATCTATCTAGCTGTGATTTTTATCACATCTGGAAAAAACATTGGACTTTTTCCATCCTTTAGGTCAGGGGTGCCCAGACTTTTTCAGCATGCGAGCTACTTTTGAAATAAGTCAAAGTGATCTACCTGCTATAAGGCCCTGTTTACACGAGAACAACCTCTGGAAACGTTAGTTTTTTCCCAATGATTATTGGGGGTAATAAACAAAAAATGAGCGTATTTACACTAAAACGCTGTAGTTTCCATGTCAGTCGGGTTGCCAGATAAGAAATTATGAAGTACTGTGGCTTTAAAATGATAGTATTTATATACAGTATACCTAAACTGTCATATGTGCTGAGTAAAGATATTCTGAGGTGAGGTGTGTTTTGTGTTTGTTGAACATGTGCACAGAAAAGTAGGGGGTAAATAAGACATTTTAAATTTATCTGGCAACCCTGATGCATGCATCCATCTGTCTGTCTGTCTGTCCGTCCGTCCAGGTAAAGGACCTCTTTCCCTAAACCTATCCCTTAATCACTGCTAATGTAGCATCTGCATGATAGCTGTGTCCAAACTGGTGAAGACACTAATGTTTTTTTGGAGCCTGGATTTTATTAGTTTTGCTGAAAAAGGGTGAGCAGCACAAAATCACTCTGTTCTCTGTCTCTGCCATTTATTATAACTGTTGTTAGTGCAGAAAAACTTTGAACTGCAGCCACCTCCGTGGGGGGGTTCCCCTAAAAGTCCCCACTCTGAGACCTGGATTCAGAAACTTTCAGTTTCAGAGAGAACGAGGCTGTTGTCTGTAAATGAACAGCCGAACGTTTCCCGTCGTGTAAACGGGGCCTCAGACTGACTGCCTGTTTGTCAATCATGAGACAAATTTCATAGATGGATGATAGGCTGATGTTTATTTTTTTAAATACCATGCCATCTACCCATAATCCCTTTGCGATCGACTGGTAGACTGCGATCAACGTATTGGGCACCCCTGTTTTAGATTATTTGATGAGGTGAAGGCACACCAACCTGCACCATGCTGCTGATGACCATTGGCAGCATGTTCAGAGGAAAACGCAGAATGTTGAAGAGTGCCAGTGACACAAAGGCCTTCTGGGCATCCAGCACATTCTGCTCGTCAATCAGCACGTACACAGAGAAAGTGGACAGGGCAACCTTTATAAGGAGAGAGGAAGCACTTTTCAATAATTTGAACAATATTTCCAAATTTTAGAAAGTTACTATGAACTCCATTTGACTCCTATGCTGCAGGCCTATCACTCTGTGTTTTGACTCACCAGGAAGGGCGCACAGATCCAGGTGAAGGTGGACATTGCACCCAGATAAGCAGCCTTTTTTAGGACTCGCAGCTCACCCTCGCGGATTTCTGACACCTTGCCTTGGAAGGCCAGCTCCCAGGCATAGAGCTTCAGAACTTTGATGCCGTTCAGCATCTCATTCATCAGTTTTATGCGATTGTCTTTGCTCTTCATCTGAGCCACCTGCTCGACATACGTACAAAAGATCAAACAGGGTTAACAGTGTATCCTCAGTGACACAAAGTAAAAAAACTGCAACTGGTATGATGCTGCACCTGGTATGTTTTGGTTTTCATGGCAATCACAGCATTAATGGGAACCATCAGAACCATCACAGCCACTCCAGCCAGGACGGACGGACCCAGGTTCTGCTCAGCAACACAAAAACAACACAAAGCAGACATCACTACAAATACTGATCTTTTGATTTTAGCTTTCAAATTAAAATATTAAATGAAATATCAAATTGTACGGTAACTATCAATGTTATATTTGTTGCGTGAATGCTGAGTCAGCACTTCCACTAGGTATCAAAGTTCATGCTCAGTAATCCAGGTAGCTAGATCCATCAAAGTTCAGTCAGGTCCTCTGGACGGTTTCTTCTTGTTGAAACGTTTCGTCTTTCATCCAAAAGACTTCATCAGTCTGAGGAGCCACAACAAACTCAGTCTTATATATAGCACCTGCACATAGTGGGTCAACCAGTTTGATGGTACTCAGATGGTTTCTGGAGTCCGCTCTCTCCTCCATCAACTTGTTTGAGGCAGTCATGGCTCATGGCAAAGTCATGACTGCTGCACTTAATCAAGTGCTTTGGCCATGACTGACTCAAATAAGTTGGTGGAGGAGAGGGCGAACTCCAGAAACCATCTGAGCACCATCAAACGGGTTGACCCACTATGTTTGTTGTTCTTTCGGCTGCTCCCTTCTTCAGGGGTCGTCACAGCGAACTAAGTCGCACCAAGACTTGGCAGTTATTTTTATGCTGGATGCCCTTCCTGACGCAACCACAGACCACCGAGCTACCACAGCCCTCTGTGTGGAGCAGAGAGCTGCTGTCTAGGACACCCGGAGGAGCAGATGGTGGGGGTTAAGGGCCTTGCTCAAGGGCCCAGAGTGGGACGAATGAGGGTGGGGGCAGGTGTGGGTGCTTCACCTACCCCACCCACATTTTTGATGTTGTCGGTACCGGGGCTTGAACCGGCGATCTTCCGATCACAGGCCCACCTTCTCTAACCTCTGCGCCACCATTCCCGTCGGTTGACCCACTATGTAAAGGTGTTATATCTACGACTGAGTTTGTTGTAGCTCCTTGGACTGTTGAAGTCTTCGGATGAAAGACGAAACATTTCAACAAACAGAAACTGTCCTGAGGACCTGACCTAACCTTGTTGGATTTACACTTGGACTTTACTGTTTTTTTGGCAAACAAATTTTGCGTAATTATTAATGCTATTTGCCATTTATATATCAAAACGTTTAGTTAATTCGGGAAATGGGTGCTACAACTTTTGTTTAGATTTCTAACTTTGCTTGGGGTTTCAATATGAGAAAGGCCTCGTCGTGACCAACTATGGAAGCTCCAGTGACAAAACATCTGTTTGAGACACATCAGTTGAACCGTGCTCAGTTTACACCCAACCTCATGTAGTCATGAACAACCCATCACCACCTACTTTACTCTCTCTCTTCCTGTGATCTGCTACAACTAAGCTCCTTCAGCACATTCAGGCCAGCTTGGCTAGCTGCTAACAGTTCACAGGTGTTTAATAAAGGAGTGCATCGCTGAAGGCTGATGGCTTGAGTCTGGATCTTGCTGAGTAAGTTGATGCTTTGTGAGTATCCTCATTACACTATCATTAGTAGCAGTGACTGGGTGAAGGTGAGCTGTTCCAGCTGCTGCTCAGTTTTAATTAACAGAAGGTGAAACATGCTAAAATGTCATGGTGAGCTTGGCTTCTTTTCTGCAAAGCATCAGAATGTTAGTCAGATGGTTTGAACCTCAAAGAACATGTTACAGCTAACTGATATAGACTACATGGTTAGCTAGAATTTGAGCCCACAGCTAGTGCTTGCAAGGACAAAAGCTAATGTTTTCACAAGTTATACCTCCCATCTTGTGACATGGCTAGAGCTGCAACTTCCACCTTCGTAACTAAAAGTCAAGAAGGCTGTATTCCATCTGTACCCAGTGTCATGCAAGGCCTTCATCCTGGTTAAGAACCCTCGCCCAATGTGTAATGCGTGCATGGGTGCCCAACTTGCATAAGCATCTCCGACACCCCACAGGTGTTCACACCGCTCCTTCGTGAAGTAAACAATCATATCTAGGAGTTTAAGGGCATTTATACAAACAGCCAGGGCCCGTGTCTGTCTGCAACGTTGATTGCAGGTGATCAGCCACGAGCCACCACAAGCGAACCTGATGGAAGATTCTCAATCATGGCACCACTGTCTGAAGGGCTGGTCGACGGTGGGGAAGACAAGACGGGTCATGAGGCAGAGAGTGATGCCCACTCTAACCTCCTCAATATGGACAGCTTGGAGGAAAAGGAGGACAACTCCATTTTCCTGGCCCCACACTCAAGGCCACTCAGCTGGGCTGGTATGGCATCTCCTGTGGACACCGACATGTATAATGTTGCTTCTAAACAGAGTATCCAGTAGCCTGCAGCTCAGGATGGAAAAGAGGATAAAATAGGACCTGTATGATGGCAAGAAGCTCCCGCCAGCCTTGACACAAGCACCTACTAGCTGCATGAGGGAAATAAGCTGTGATTGGCTGCTCCTAGATGGAGTTAGAGGGGTGGGTGAGCTGGGCCTGACCGAACCTCAAGCTGTGGAGCCTTCAGTGGCATACCACCTCCACCCAACTTCAGCTGTGTTTCAATCTTTAACATACACTTTTTATTAAATACTGTGTTCTGCTTTTAGCTTGTGTTCTGCACATGTTCTGCACTTCTTTACAATACAATTTCAGTTATAGCTTCTTCAGGAAAATCATCATTTAAACAGCATTTTCACACAAAATGTACTTTGTTCTAGTTATTTTTAAGACCAGTTAAAGGACAGCTATGTGCAGCAGGACTACCTGCCAGAGGAAGTAGAGGGCCAGCACCACCTGCAGAGGAGCAGACCAAATCATGTTGATGTAAGTAATGAGGTCCATGAAGCGCTGAGCATCCACAGACATCAGGTTGACGATCTCTCCCACTGTTGATGTGCGGCGAGCTGTATTGCTGATGACCAAGGCCTGAAAGAGCAAAGTCCCTTCAAAGGTTAAAGTCCAACTATAGAGTCACAAAGACTAAAATAATTATCAATTTCAAATGTTAACTTTGTTCTTTTAGGATGTACTTTATTTCTATATGTTCATCAGATTCTAACCTTCCTGTAGACGGCGCCAATGATGGCGGTGCGCAGACGCATGCCTGAAACAAAGCAGACATGGAAGTACTTCTGGAGAATCAGTGACTGCACACATGTACAGATGAAGAGTAGAGCTGTGTAGAAGAAGCCCTGCCAGGAGGGGGCGCTGGAGTCATTCACAAAGTGGATAAGCAGTCTGTAAAAACAAGGGAGCAGAGGAAACATTATGGAGGTACACCCATGTCCCAGTTGCTGTGGGATTTGAACAGTGAATGTTTGTGGTTTTCGAGATGAGTGTTTTTCTGGAATAAAACTGAACAGGGAATGCAAGTAAACCTTCTCGTTTTAAGTGAAAGATATTAAAGTGGGTAGGAGTTACACTCCTTGTGTAGAAAAACTGCATTTTTCCTTTGTCCGAGATGGTGCAGAGTGATGGATCCAGGCAAGTGGAGGGATCAATTTTATCCACCAAGCTATGGTGGCACAGGCACAACTTACAGACAGGCTTGCTTAAGAGACAAAAAAAATGAAATTACTATAATTTAATGCATTCTTATGTACTTATTAAAAGACAAATAAATGATTTGCATTATTTCAACTATTCTTTAATGTTGTAGCAAAGCTCTTATCCACAAAATGAAAACAGATTAATGAAAAGCACTTGTGAACACAGCTTTCACAAACTTAACGACACACAGCCGATCGTAGGAAAACGTCAAACACAAACAAGCATCAGTTGTATAATACTTTCTTAGACACATATCAGTAAGTTTTGTTCTTTGTTCGGGGCGGCTGTGGCTGAGTGGTTAGAGCAGTCGTCCTCCAATGCGAGAGTTGGGGGTTCGAATCCACCAGCAGTCACATGTCGAAGTGTCCCTGGGCAAGACACTGAACCCCTCATCGCCTCTGATATGTGTCCCATCGGTGTATGAATGTGATCTAAAGCTCTGATTAGTCTCTTTAAAATGATTTGTTCAATTAGCTTTGTAGAGATCTAGTAGAGTGCTGTATGAATGGGTAAATGAGGACACAGATTGTAGTGTAAAGCGCTTTGAGTATCTTGAAATAAGATAGAAAGGCGCTGTATAAGTCCAGTCCATTTACCATTTCTTCTTTCAACTACTCCCTTCTTCAGGGGTTGCAACAGCGAACTAAAGCCCCCAGTATACTGCCGCGTACATCCATACGCAAAGGTACGCACGTACGTACGCAGAGGTACATGCGTACCCCCCAGCGTACCCTCCGTGCAAAGCTCAAACTTTTATGACCGCATACGCGTATGCGGTGTCGCACAATAAACTGCCCAGTGACAAACTGTTTTGTATGCGACACCAATGTATTAAATTCCCCTTCTTCATCTCTGATCTGGCCTTGTCTTTTGATTTTTTGTCAAGAGGCAGTGATCTCTTCCTCCTCGGTTGATGCCATGACTGAAATGGTGAGAAATGGAGGAATTTGTCACGAGCGAATTAAACTCAGGTCCAGCGTGGCTGCGGGAGGGCCTGGAGATTTCCTGGTGGGCTGGTCTGATGTGTGGGCTGTAGAGCCAGTGCTATCTGTTTTTTTTTTTTAGATCTTTTTATTAACAACATATAAACACAGAACACTGCTGCGGCGGAGGCTGCCAGCGCTTGCTTTTTTTTTTCTTTTTTCCGACCTGTCAATCAATCCAATAGGCATGTCAGCCAATGACCAATCGGTGACCTCAATTTGTCCCGAAGGTAAACGCCCCTTGTCTGTAAAGCTGCTCTGCAGCTGCTCGGGGTGTACGCTGGAGTATCATGTCTGAACCCTCTGCGTACAGTACACATGTACATACGCGGCAGTATACTGGAGCCTTAAGTCGCATGAAGACTTGGTGATTATTTTTACACTGGATGTCCTTCCTGACGCAACAATGGACCACTGAGCTACCACAGCCCTCTGTGTGGAGAAGAGAGCTGCTATCTAGGGCAAGTGGGGGAGCAGATGGGGGGGGGGGGGGGGGGGGGGAGTGTTGGTTTAAGGGCTTTGGTCAAGGGCCCAGAGTTGGGCAAATGAAGGTGGAGGCAGGTGTGGGTGCTTCACTAATCCCACCCACATTTTGATGTCGTCAGTAATGGGAGATGAACCAGCGATATTTCGATCACTGGCCCACCTTCTCGAACATCTGCACCACTACTCCTCTCGACACATATCACTAAGTCATTTAAAAAAAATATACAGTCGAAAATTACAACCATATCTTTTATAGGGAGCACTAAAAGTGAACAACTAACATCCTGATTCATGCTCAATCATCCAGGTAGAAAAATCCTACAAAGTTTAGTCAGGTCCTCTGGACGGATTCTTTTTGCTGAAACGTTTTGTCTTTCATCCAAAAGACTTCATCAGTCTGAGGAGCCACAACAAAGTTCATGACTGCCACAAACGAGCCGGCGGGGGAGAGGGTAGACTACAGAAACCATCTGAGCACAATCAAACTGGTTGATCCACTATGTGTAGGTGTTATATATAAGACCAAGTTTGTTGTGACTTCTCAGACTGATGAAGTCTTTTGGATGAAAGACGAAACGTTTCAACAAGAAGAAACCGTCCAGAGGGCCTGACTGAACATTGTTGGATCCTGTTATGTACCATTTTAGTGTTAAAAACTTAAGTTCCCTGAAGGACAGTGTTTTCCCTAGTTTACTTGCCTTGGCGGAGCACTCATATCTTCCATATGAGCGCCTACATCAGTGCTGGCAGATCTCGAGTGGGGGTTCCACGGTAGGCAGGGTGCTCGGTTCTGTTCACAGGGCGGGGCGCCCTGCTTGTATAATGTTAGGGGAAACACTGGAATTCAGATTACCCTATACTCCTGTCAAAACACATTTTTGTTCTTCAGGGGTTGCCATGGTGAGTGAACTTGCACAAAGAGTTGGTAACTGTTTTTACGCCGGATGCCCTTCCTGACGCAGCCATGTATCTACCACAGTCCTCTGTGTGGAGCTAATGTGCCTGGGGAGGCAGCTGGGGAGTTAAGGGCCTTACTCAAGCGGGACAAATGAGTGTGGAGGCAGGTTTGGGTGAATCACCTTCTACATCCACATTTTAGTTGACAGTCTGGGGATTCAAACTAGCAACATTCCAATCACAGGCTTGCCTTCTCTAACCTCTGCACCACCACCATTACATCATCAAACACTAATACAGCAATCTGTAGCAAAAAAGCAAAAACCTTGTATAAACTTGGACCTTGATTTGTGACCTTGACCATGAAGCTGGGTGATAAAAAGTGTATGTGAAGCTCTGTCTAGTGACGAGGCATATGTGTATCAAGTTTCATGTGCTCTTGTGAGGATTAGAAGTTATAGGTGGGACAAGAGAAAGTTTAGAAAGACTATACCATAATACGCCAGACTTGGTCGGGTGTAAGAAGAAAGGACAAAGATAGAGTCGTTATGGTTGACTGTTGAAAATAATGTTAAGCAAGATCTAATGTAAACTAGTATTGCTCTTTGTATGTATGTGTTAGAGTATTTTACTTTATCAATTGATCATTTAAACTTATACTCATTTAAACTGTTCTATAATGCTGTGAAACCTTTCTCTACTGACTTGTTGGAAACTCACAGTTCCTGTTTTGATAGAAACTGCCACGTCTTTGTTACCTGAAAACCACCAGATCTTGTGTTTCTTGTTTGCCATTCCTACTTGCCTGAATGTTTGACATTCCTACTTGCCTGAATAAAAAAGGAACGCACGCTGAAACAAGTTGGACTTTGTTAAGACTTCGGTCGAACGCTGTCCCTCTTTGCAAAGATATGTTCTAGAAATCTCATTCTTGTCTCCCTGTGTTTTATTTAAGGTACAGGTATAACCCTGTCAGTATGTACTTTGCATGAATCTCAGCTACTACCACACCAAACTTTAGCTTAGTATTTGTTATAATGAGTGAGTTTTAACCATTTATGTGATGCTTTTCATTTTAACTTTTGTTGACTCTAAAGTTGACCAGTTGTTGATTTACATCCATTAATAGAGAATTTCATCAAAACTTATTCTACACTTCATGAGATGTTTTGCTAACAAAGAAATACAAACCGGATGCCAAAAAAGTTGGGACACTAAACAAATTGTGAAAAAAAAAACTGAATGCAATGATGTGGGGATGGCAAATGTCAATATTTTATTCGTAATATAACAGATGACAGATCAAAAGTTTAATCTGAGTAAATGTAACATTTTAAAGGAAAAATATGTTGATTCAAAATTTCACAGTGTCAACAAATCCCAAAAATGTTGGGACAAGTAGCAATAAGTGGCTGGAAAAAGGAAATTGAGCATATAACGAACAGCTGGAAGACCAATTAACACTAATTAGGTAAATTGACAACATGATTGGGTATAAAAAGAGCTTCTCAGAGTGTCAGTGTCTCTCAGAAGCCAAGATGGTAAGAGGATCACCAATTCTACCATTGTTGCGCAGAAAGATAGTGCAACAATACAAGAATGGTGTTACCCAGCGTAAAATAGCAAAGACTTTTAAGTTATCATCATCAACCGTGCATAACATCATCAAAAGATTCAGAGAATCTGGAACAATCGCTGTGCGTAAGGGCCAAGGCCGTAAAACTCTAGTGGATGCTCGTGATCTCTGGGCCCTGAAACGTCACAGCACCTCAAACAGGAATGCCGCTGTCAAGGAAATAACAGAATGGGCTCAGGAATACTTCCAGAAAGCATTGTCAGTGAACACAATCTGCTGTGCCATCTGCCGTTGCCAGCTGAAACTCTACAGTGCAAAGAGGAAGCCATTTCTAAGCAAGCTCCACAAGCTCAGACGTTTGCACTGGGCCATGGGGTCATTTAAACTGGAGTGTGGCAAAATGGAAGACTGTTCTGCGGTCAGATGAGTCACGATTTGATGTTCTTTATGGAACACTGGGACGCCATGTCATCCGGACCAGAGAGGACAAGGATAGCCCAAGTTGTTATCAACGCTCCATTCAGAAGCCTGCATCACTGATGGTATGGAGTTGCATGAGCGCTTGTGGCATGGGCAGCTTGCATGTCTGGAAAGGCACCATTAAAGCAGAGAACTTTGTTCAGGTTCTAGAACAACATATGCTCCCATCTAGACGTCATCTCTTTCAGGGAAGACCCTGCATTTTTCAACATGATAATGCCAGACCACATTCTGCAGCAATCACAACATCATGGCTACGTAGGAGAAGGATCCGGGTACTGAAATGGCCAGCCTGCAGTCCAGATCTTTCACCTATAGAGAACATTTGGTGCATCATAAAGAGGAAGGTGCGACAAAGAAGGCCAAAAGCGATTGAACAGTTAGAGGCCTGTATTAGACATGAATGGGAGAGCATTCCTATTTCTAAACTTGAGAAACTGGTCTCCTCTGTCCCCAGATGTCTGTTGAGTGTTGTAAGAAGAAGGGGAGATGCTACACAGTGGTAAAAATGGACTTGTCCCAACTTTTTTGGGATTTGTTGACGCCATGAAATTTGGAAACAACAGATGTTTCCCTTAAAATGATACATTCTCTCAATTTAAACTTTTGATCTGTGATTTGGGTTCTATTCTGAATAAAATATTAGATGTTGGCACCTTCACATCATTGCATTCAGTTTTTATTCACAATTTGTTTAGTGTCCCAACTTTTTTGGAATCCAGTTTGTAAACAAAAAGACAAAAAGAAATTACCACCTGCTTTTGTATTTTGATGAAGGGGACTCTTTTATCACTGTAGCTTATATCCTGATGCATGCTCAACAATCCAGGTAGAAAAATCTAAAAAAGTTAAGTCGGGTCCTCTGGACGGGTTCAAAAAACAAAATTAATAACAAAATTGTAGAACAAAATTGTTTTTAGTTTAATTTTTTGAACCCCTCCAGAGAACCTGACTTAACTTTTCTAGCCACTGTAGCTTATGATACAATAAAATTTCATATAAATGATATGAGGTGGTAAGAGGTTAAAGTTTTGATTTAAAAAAAGAAAACGATTCCTCACCGGAGAATCTCAGGCCCAACAAACATGAGAATGTCCTGGATGATCTTATAGAGGCAGGAGATGAGAAAGTAGGGACCGAAGGTCAGACACAGGGCCCAGAACAAGGAGGGCTCTTTTGTTTTCTTGGAAGACTTGATCAAGATTTCAGCTTCTTCCACAGCATCAGCTTCTTTTCTCTCACCGTGAGGTGCTGGTCTCAGGGAGTATATGGTTTTATGTTCTGACCTGGAAAATAAAGAATGGGGGGGATAAAAAGAACATTTTAAATGCAAATGTTTTCAGGGTTATCAGAAATTATGCATGGAATACTGTATATTTGTGAATGTTAACTCACTATACACAGACACACTAATGTTTTTCTGTTTCTGTTTTTGTTTTTATTATTTTTCAAAATATTTTAAAAAATCTTACTACTTTGTGCTGTTTTAAATGGTGGACTGTCAGAGCCAGCAGGGCCTTCACAACTGGCTAAAACATTCAGTCAGAACTATCTGTTCATAGGTTGAAATTTCTTTAACAGTATTGCTTAATAGTTTTAACATTTTTAAACTATTTCATCAATTAAATTTTGACTCTTTAGAGTACAAATATGTTAAGCCATTGAGACATTTTGGTCATTAAAGGCCTGACATCAAAATTTATCATTCAGTTTTTAATGCTAAGACTAATCAGCGAGAAAGTCGCCAGTTCAAATCCCGGCCCGGGACCTTTCTGGGTGGAGTTTGCATGTTCTCTCCGTGCTGCGTTGGTTTTCTCTGGGTACTCCAGTTTCCTCCCACAGACTAAAAACTTGCATGTTAGACTGATTGGTAACTCTAAATTGTCTCTAGGTGTGAGTGAGAGAGTGAATGGCTGTTTGTCTCATTTGTCTCTATGTGTTCCTGTGATGGACTGGAGACCTGTCCAGGGTGTCCCCCACCTCTCTCACAGTGACTGCTGGATATGGGCACCAATGACCCCTGTGACTCAAAAAAGAAAGAAGTGGGTAAAGATAATGGATGGATAGATGGATGGAAGACTAATCATTCATAATGTACTGTATTTTAAACATAATTGTTAAATTATTTTGTTTTTCTAAAATTTTCATCACTTTTAATTTTCATCTTTTAGTGATTAGTCTGTTCTTGTTAGTCTAGTTTATGTGTTCATTATGTGTTAGTCCATTCAGTAGAGTAACCATGAGTGAGGGAGGTCATTGTCATGAAGACCTGTGGGGTTCACTCTGTGTGTGTTGAACAGTTAGTCTATAAAACACCATCTGGTGGTTGATTCTTGATCTACAACAAGAGCTGCACATCTCTCTCAGTAGCTGTGAGCTGTCACTCACGTTACAAGGTGAACATCTGTAGCTTATACACAGGTACGGCTTATATATTTTCCTCTCAGGCTCTGATCGAGGTGGCAGCTTCATTTTCTCCTCCCCCGTTTTTTTCCTTCTTCCTGCTCTGCTCTCTGTCTGTCTGAAGCGCCTGGGTCTCATCTCCCGAACATAAATTAAGAAGATTATGGATTTGGTATCGTGGGCGTTCAACTCTATTGATAAGATTTTTTCATCAAAACGTCAAGGTCCTGGAAAACCGGCGTGTCCAGCTGAGACTCACGCTGTGGAGTACGTCATGGATTCGTGGGGAGTGTGGCAATCGATGTGCATTACAGTCCTGTCTCAAGAGGATGTTGAAGACGTTTACATATTTGGACTTATGATAGCAGGGACTCTGCTTTTTGGCATCGGCGGGGCTCTGTTTTATCGACTTTTGAAAAAGACAGCGGGAGCAGTTTTGGCCATGGAAAAGCTTCCGAGTCAGCGTGAAGGTCTGGTCCTCGCTGTGGGAACTTTAAATCGTCTGGTCTACGAGCTTAACCGTAAGGTGGAGGCGATTGAGAATCACATACCACCTGCGGCTTCTGGGACTCGTCAGCGTGGTGGGTTCGACCTTGAAGGAGACTCAGCAAGGATCAGTGGAATGGAATCCCACAATTAGGCTTTTTCGGAACCAGAACGCCCAGATGGACTCAAGCCTGAAGAAAAAAATCTGTCTGCCTGAAGAAAAAACTAAATCAAGCTTATCTGAATCAGACTCCCAATGGCCTCGGAGACAGGCTGACTATCAAATTTCTCATGGGACATGAGTACCCAAGGACAAAAGCTTCATCTATCGCACCCAATTAAAGGTTTCAATATTTATTGTTCATATCGTCCCAGAAGGGGAGGAGGTGTAGCAATATACGTCAGATCTAGCTTGGTAACACAACTAGTATTTACAAAACTAGTACTTAAACAATTTGAAATCTTGGCCCTAAACATTGAACTGTCTGTTAGTCAATCGTTATCTGTTGTTGGCTACTATAGACCCCCCTATCACCACATCTGAAAGCTTGTTGTCTTTAATGCAGCTCTTATCAAATTTATATTCCAATGAAATGGCTCTGGTAGGTGATTTAAATTTAGATTGGCTCTCTCCTGTGTCTGAGGAATTTAAAGAATTTTGTTTATCCTCAAACCTCAGTCAGCGCATTGATAGTCCCACTAGGCCACGGGTGTCAAACTTACTTACAAAAGGGGGCCAAAATTAAAACCTTTTTCAAACTAAGGGCCAGTTTCAGAATGTACATTAACTCAAGTTAGATACCCAACATCTTTTCTTGGTTGCAGGTTCCTCAACAAGAGTTTGATTGGTCTCATTTGATGTTCTCTGTTCCACTTTCGACATCATAATCAAAAAATACTGAAAAAAAAATTAAAGTGATAAAATATCCTGACGCATGCTCAATAATCCAGGTAGAAAATTCTAAAAAAGTTAAATCTGGTCCTCTGGACATTCAAAAAAACAAAACAAAGCAAAACAACAAAAAAATGTAGAAACGTTTTGTCTCTCATCCGAGAGACTTCCTCAGTCTGAGGTGCTGTATTCAGCTCAGTCTCTTAAATAGCACCTTCTCAGAGTGGATAAACCTGTTTTGCTGCTGACAACCAAAACCAGCTGATCACATGCTCAAGAAGGACCATCAGCCTAACAATGGATCATTAGCACACTGATGGCTCTTTACTATTCACAGAGGGCTGAGTGATACTAGCAATCACAGCATTGTAAGAGGGGGACAATTGAACACGTAGGCCTCCACCCCTGTTTAACGATGGACAATTTCTTTTCACAAAGATGGCCTCCTTTACTCCTCTCTCAAATCATCGTTCCTCTCTATCCAGGATGTGCACATCTTCATCCCTGAAAGAGTGACCGCTGGCCTGGAGATGAGTGTAGACCGCAGAGTCCTGGCCTGATGATGTTGATCTTCTGTGCTGGGCCATCCTTTTGGCCAGTGGCTGTTTTGTTTCCCCGATGTAAGACTGATCACAGCCCTCCTGACACTGAACAGCATACACAACATTACTCTGTTTGTGCCGGGGGACTGGATCTTTGGGATGAACCAGTCTTTGCCGTAATGTATTTTGGGGTTTAAAAGCCACTGGGACGTTATGTTTAGAAAATAAACGTCTCAGTTTCTCTGATACTCCCTCAACATATGGAATGACCACTGGTCTGGGTCTGGGTTCCTCCTTTTCACCTGTTGGCTGACTGGAGTCCTGTTTGGGTTTCTTCTCTGCTTTTAGGAAGGCCCAGTTAGGATATCCACATTGCTCTAGAGTCTGTCTTGTGTGGGATTTCTCCTTCTGCCTGGCTCCTGAGCTAGTGGGGACGCTGTCTGCTCTGTGATACAGAGTCCTGATGACTCCTAACTTGTGCTCCAAAGGGTGATGGGAGTCAAACTGCAAATACTGGTCTGTGTGGGTGGGTTTGTGGTACACCTCAGTTTGCAAATGTCCTCTATCAGAGACTGAGACCTCACAGTCCAAGAAAGCCAACTTGCCAATTTTTTCATCTTCTCGTGTGAACTTGATGTATTTATCCACAGAGTTGACATGGTCAGTAAAATGTTGGACTTCCTGAGATTTAATTTTAACCCAGGTGTCATCGACATACCTGAACCAATGACTTGGTGGTGTCCCTGAAAAGGACGTCAAGGCTCTCTTTTCTACCTCCTCCATGTAAAGGTTGGCAACAATAGGAGAAACAGGAGACCCCATAGCATACCCATGTTTCTGCCTATAATATTGCTCCCCGTATGTGAAGTAGGTTGACTGCAGGCACAGTTTCAAGAGTTGACATGGTTGTTCTGTGGAAAGCGTGGTCCTGCTGCTCAGAGTGGTGTCTGATTTTCATCCCAAAGATCCAGTCCCCCGGCACAAACAGAGTAATGTTGTGTATGCTGTTCAGTGTCAGGAGGGCTGTGATCAGTCTTACATCGGGGAAACAAAACAGCCACTGGCCAAAAGGATGGCCCAGCACAGAAGATCAACATCATCAGGCCAGGACTCTGTGGTCTACACTCATCTCCAGGCCAGCGATCACTCTTTCAGGGATGAAGATGTGCACATCCTGGATAGAGAGGAACGATGGTTTGAGAGAGGAGTAAAGGGGGCCACCTTTGTGAAAAGAAATCGTCCATCGTTAAACAGCGGTGGAGGCCTACGTGTTCAATTGTCCCCCTCTTACAATGCTGATTGCTAGTATCACTCAGCCCTCTGTGAATAGTAAACAGCCATCAGTGTGCTAATGATCCATTGTTAGGCTGATGGTCCTTCTTGAGCATGTGATCAGCTGGTTTTGGTTGTCAGCAGCAAAACTGGTTGATCCACTCTGAGAAGGTGCTATTTAAGAGACTGAGCTGAATACAGCACCTCAGACTGAGGAAGTCTCTCGGATGAGAGACAAAACATTTCTACATTTTTTTGTTGTTTTGCTTTGTTTTGTTTTTTTGAATGTCCAGAGGACCAGATTTAACTTTTTTAGATAAAGTGATAAAAGTATTTTACATTTAAAATAACATCTTGGGGGCCAGATAAGATGTTGACGAGGGCCACATTTGGCCCCTGGGCCTTGAGTTTGACACATATGCACTAGGTCTAATCCAAAGTGCCCTGCCAAATAGTCTCTCTTGGAACTTATCATCACAAGCATGCCGCATAAATACACTGGGTTTGGTGTTTTTACAAATGATCTAAGTGAACATTGTGTAATTGCTGCCGTTAGAAATACAAGAATGCCTCATTTTAAACCTAGAACGATTCTTAAATGTGTAGGGGAACACCAGCTCAGAAAAGAACACCTCAGAAAACAGTTCACCTCATCTCAAACAAACATCATTCATGTGTTTTTGTGTTTGAAACTGTTTAAAATAAGATTCATCTATTTCCTTGGGAACAAACAGACGTTTTTTTTGCAGGTGTTCAACTCAGCTCACAAACTTCTTAGTTGACACTAATGTAATAATAGAAAAAACTGTCACCGTGTTAACTTCACTGCCAATATGAACTCATTTCCCATGAAACGGACAGATCATTTTAATGAGAGCTTTTGGTTCAACTGACCTCGAAGTTTGAAACATCTGAACTTGCTACACTTTGATATTTACCTTTATCAAAAAAAGGAGCATTACACCTAGGATGGGTTCCCATGAAGATAACACCATAAGAACCCTTTTGTTTAATGACATTTCTTTTTCAGGAGATGGACAGCGACACCTTTTGGTGAAACATTGTCTGTTATTAATTCCTAATGTCATTTCTGTTTTATTTTATACCTGAATGTTTATTCATGAAAATGTTTGTTTTAAGTCATCTTTCTTCAAGATAAAACATTAATCTTATTTTCTCTTTTAAAAAGGGACACTTTTAAGACAGAGAAAAGGACTATATTTATTTAATAGGCCTTTATAAAAAACATGACAGAGTTAGGACCACCCCTCCTGAGGTGGACCAAAGTCAATCTGTAACACACAGACAAAGTCTAAGTTTCCCATCTACTTCTACAACTTCTGCTACACACTGACTGAGGCTCCATCTCAGAACACGTCACTGGAGCTCGGAACTGGGAGAGAAAGAAACCCAGTTTCTACACTAAACTCAGAGAATTGAGGAGAGAATTGAGGAGAGAAGCATCCTTTCTGCAGACGTCTCAGGACGAGAGAAAGACATAGAACCTGACCGAACCAGAACCATCACACTGCAGGGTGGTAAATCCCAGCTGACTTCAGAGCCAGTGGCCGGACCTTCGTCCTTCCAACAGACGGTAGGTGAACTTTTAGGAAAAATCAGCCTCTCAGTCACCGGAGCATCTCAGGCCTTGCTGGTATCAATTTAAGCAGCTGTTGGAAACCATTCTGACATCTCATTCTGGTAGGAAAGAGACTTTTAATGCCTTTCTGGTGACCCAACATCACAATAATCTTATCAGACAAACTACCACTCACCTTAGACACAATTTTAACTACTTCACAAACAGAACCAGTCAAAATCTGCGTTTTAAGTTTCACTGATTTGAATAATCAATTAGACCTTTGATGCAAAGCTATTTGATATTCAGTTAATTTTGTCATGCATAACTTTCATCATATATATCACAGATTAATATTTTTATAATAAAATACATAAAAATCAACTGAATTTGTGATTATTTTGGCATATCTGTGTGTATTAACTGATTTGATGCCCTTTAAACACGAGAAAAGAACTCGTGTTTCATTTTACATTAATCTGGGGTTAAATGGAGACTGATTTTTCCTCTCCAAGAGAGGTGGTGCCCACAAAACAAGGTTATTTTCATAATAAATGCTTATCTTATGAGCTTAACTCCATCCATCCATCCATCCATTATCTTTACCCGCTTCTTCCATTTTGGGTCACGGGGGTCGCAGGTGCCCATGTCCAGCAATCACTGTGCAAAGGGCGGGGTACACCCTGGATGGGTCGCAAGTCCATCACAGGGCCACATAGAGACAAACAACCATTCACTCGCTCACTCACACCTAGGGACAATTTAGAGTTACCAATCAGCCTAACATGCATGTTTTTGGTCTGTGGGAGGAAACCGGAGTACCCGGAGAAAACCCACGCATGCACGGAGAGAACAAGCAAACTTGACCCAGAAAGGCCCCCGGACCGGGATTTGAACTAGGGACCTGCTCGCTGAGAGGCAGCAGCTCTACCAGTTGCGCCACCGTGCTGCCTGAGCTTAACTCATAACTAATAATTAACTATATATATATCCAGCCCCATATCCCCCTACAAATGGAATATGAAGCATTTTTGTGAGCAAGCCTTTATTTAGGATCTGTTCCACTTTGACTGGCATCGCATATCATTGATAATAATAATAATAATAATGAATTTAATTTGTAACGCACTTTTCATTAACAAAAATCTCAAAGTGCTTGATTATGTAAACCTTGCTTGGAACTATTTTCATAATAGTCTTATTCATTTTGTAAATAAACATGCTCCACTTCTCCAGTTCAGAGTACAGGGCCGGGATAGTCCCTGGTTTACTTCTGCATTAGCTGACCTCTTGCACAGGAGGGATCAGTTTTGGGCAACAGCAAAACAGACTGGTTCGGACATCCATTGGTTGCAATTTTGTCAGTTACAGAATCGCTATACAGCTTCCATTAAAGCTGCAAAACAAAACTACTATCTATCTTAGACTACCAAAAATCTAAACAATCCAAAGAGCTTCTGGAAAACTATTAAATCTCTTGATGGCAGCATTCACACATTTGACCTGCCACCACAATTATTTGTCAACTCTGCCTCTGTGTCAGATAAGCATGAGATGCTATATTGTTTCAACAAACAATTTGCTGCCTCCAGTTCCTTGTTTGATACAGTTTCTAATGGTAAATCACCTACTCCAACAACAAGTCAAGCCTCAGTAAACCATCCATTTTCTTTTTCACCGTTTTCTGTCAGTGAGGTTACCAAACTGTTAAAAGATCTGGATATTAAAAAATCTGCAGGCCCTGATGACCTCCCTTACTTCTTAAGTCTAGCTGCACAAATTATAGCAGAACTGGTGTCATACATTTTTTATCTGTCTATACAACAAAATACTGTCCCAGATGCTTGAAAAACGGCTTTTGTGCTGCCATTATTGAAGGGAGGAGATCCCACTATTTTGAACAATTATCGACAAATCTCTAAACTATGTAATTTAGCTAACGTTTTAGAAAAACTGATAAATAATAATACAATAAAACTGATAAGCAATAAATAAATAAAGTCAAGAAGTATTTGGACTCTTTCAATATTTTATCTTTTCTCCAATCCGGCTTCAGAAAACAACACAGCACAACGACTGCTTGGCTAAAGGTTTTTAATTATGTTCTTGAAGCTTTCAATGCTAAGGATTACTGTGCTGCACTTTACTTAGACCTGTCCAAAGCCTTTGATATTGTAAGTAGATCATGACATCTTATGCCACAAGCTCTCAAATATTGGCTTCTCAGATCACACTATTGGCTGGTTCTCAAAATATCTCTCAGGTCGAAGGCAATGTTTTCGACATAATGGTACTTCAAATAACTTGTTGCCAGCTGAAAGATAATCGCCCATGCAGTAATTATCTAACAGGAGGCTTGTACCTATTTGCTTAGTTAAATCCAGGTGGTAACTTTTTTCTTTTGGCCAGGCAGTGTATGTGAAAACTCTCTTAGAGGTAAAAGGTGAAGCTCTGTAAGACGGGGGGCTCCACCAGATGTTCCCATTTCACCCTTACCTTTTCTCTGAGTTTACAGGGTCTATCCAGCAGTCTCCCCTAACACCAGTTCCAACTCATGACCAAGTGGCGCCTAGGTGACAGACTTTTTTATGGGCATGTCCAACTGGGAGAAGACCTTGGGGGGAAGATCCAGGAAACACTGGAGACTATGTATCTATGCTGCCCTTATATCCTTCAACACTTGCTCTTGTCAAGGGCAGACACATTTCTCCTCCTCTCCCTCTCCGCTTTGCTTTGCTCTGTCCTGTCTGCAAAACTGCTTTAGAGTCTCTATTCTACAAATCTTCTGAATCATAATTCTGCTATGGATTTGGTCATTTGGTCCTTCGACAGAATTGATAACATTTCTTTTGAAGAAAAGACAGGCTTTAGGCGAGCCGATTTGCCCTGTTGGCACGCATGCAGCTGGATATCTCATCGACTTGGAAGACTTGATGATGTGTCTATCTCTGCTGTCATTCGTGGATGTTAAGGACCCATATAAAATTGGATTGATAATAACTGGTTTTCTGCTTTTTGGATTCGGCTGGTTCCTTGTTTATCAACAAACAAGGAAGTTGTCGGCAGAAAATTTGGACCTGGTCAGGCAGCCTGCCTTATATGATGGCTTGGTTAATGCCTCAAGCACCCAGACTCAAATGCTTTTGGCAGGATGGATCAGATCTCAGGGATTACTTTCAGGTACGGTCTAGTGGTGTGGCGATTTAATTTGGACATTTTGGAACAGAGTGGACTGACACAGACTTATGGTAGATGTCAGTAAAGTTCTGCCTGTCCCCAAAACAATCATGCTCCCTGACTGGCCTTGACAAGCTACCTTATCTTAATTCGCCTGGAAGCTTTGTAAACCTTTGATGCTCTGCCCCTCCCCCCCTCCAACCGAGGAAGTCTACAGTCCAATCAGAGGGGCCCAGCCAAAGCCGTCATCATTTCAGGACTCTGGATTCTATCTGACGTCCTTGGCCGTCCTCAGCACCCCTGAGAGTGTACGGATCTCTCCAGATGGAACTATGTGAACTGAGTAATCTTATCTGAACTTTGCAGTTCCTCTGTGTGTTGGCTCTGGACATGCTCACCGTCCTTGCGTCCCCCTCCCCTGCGGAATGTCGGTGTCATTATGTGCTCGTGTAAAAGTTTTTTTTCCCCCATTATCATGCTGTTAACCTTCAGCCAAAAATTGAGAGCATGTTAGGAATTTTTTTGGCACCGAGTGGACTGACACAGACTTAAGGTAGATGTCAGTCTCCAAACCCTTTGTTGTCATTTTCACCACTTTTTGTTGTCTGTTCAAACAAGTCTCGCTTGTAAATGAGTCTTTGAGACTCATTGTGATTTATCTGTTTAAATAAAGGTTGAATGAATGAACACCACGGAGTCCTTCCAGAATAGCTGTAAAAGGTGGCTGTGGAAAGACATGTTTGGGCTTCTCCCCTTAAGCTGTTGCTTCCGTGACCAGACTACGGAACGAGCGAAAGATAATGGATGGATAGATGGATGTAGCTCCTGATCCTGCCATTGCTATTTTTGGAATAACTCAATAATGTATAATTTGACACCATGCAGAAAAATACAACCTTTTTAACATTGATGGTGTAAAGAATACTTTGTATGAAGTAGAAATCAGCAAGATCCCCCTCATTTGCAAATGTGTTACAATCCCCATTACAGAAGCTGAAATATAACAGCACAAGTCATAAAGACACATTTATTTAAATATTGGACCTTTTTATATAATTCATTGAGAAACTAGCTATTGTTTGATATTTTTAACATTAGATATCACAGCATTTTGATGCAACAATCGTTATGTGTGAAAAGACTGGCTGGATTAGTTATCAATTATTTAATTATTTTGTTTTACAAATGTGCTGTCCTATATATGTTGGTGAGTGGGCAAAGATAAGAGTCAATGTATTTTTTTATTTTTGCTTTAAGGAGGGAAGATTGCTTGTTCTTTGCTCTCGTTCTTATAATATTAAATGGTAAATGGAGTGTACTTATATAGCACCTTTCTATCTTATTTCAAGATACTCAAAGCACTTTACACTACAATCTGTGTCCTCATTTACCCATTCATACAGCACTCTGTTAGATCTCTACAAAGCTAATTTTACAAATCATTCTAAAGAGACTAATCAGTGCTTTAGATCACATTCATACACTGATGGGACACACATCAGAGGCTATGAGGGGTTCAGTGTCTTGCCCAGGGACACTTCAGCATGTGACTGCTGGTAGATTCAAACCCCCAACTCTCGCATTGCTCTAATCACTCAGCCACAGCCGCCCCTTTATTTATTAATTAAAATAAATCTATAAATATTTATTTAAAAACATGTAAATATGCAGACACAGGCAAAAAAATATATATATAACCTGCCTTTCCATGCTGTGTGATTAAGATAAATATTTGATAGCAGTTTGACTGAGAAATCAGGAGAAGCTGTTCAACAAAAAGGGGTTACCTAGCAGAATCAACAAAAACAGAAGCATTACTTGGTTTACCCTCTCTTTTACAAAAGTACTAAACACATTATTGTCTCCTGACCTCTTGACCTTTTGGCATTCTGAGTTCCAGCAGTGCACCAGCTGGGGCACCACTTTGTGTGAACAGTCCTCAGCATTCAAAGACCATAAATCTTTCTCCTCCAGTGGGCGTCTGTATCCAGTCACCATCATCCTGGCAGAGAAAAGAGAAGTTCAGCGATAAAACAGTGCTCAAAGGAGCATACTTCGATTCAAGCAAAACAATACAATTGTTCCTTCATAAAATTGAAAGGCCTGGTATTCATTAAAGGAATACACCTGCTACCTTTCACATTTTATAAAACAACCTTTTTATGTTGAGAAATGATGAAAATATAGCCCTTTTACGCAAACCTTGAAAATATTATGCACACAATTTTGCAATATTATAGTATCTTGCGTGATCTGTTAGCACTCAGTGTGTTATGAATGACTCTCAGCTAGTACCACACCTATTTTTCCTTCTATATCTGTAAAATCTACTGACGTACAATTTTTTGTTTAAGGCTGAGTGAATTGGGATCGTTGGAACTCTGTGTACCACATGTGATGGAAATGACAATAAATTGACTTGAATTTGAATAGCTGTGGCAGCCATGAAAGCTAATGTAGTGATGACAGGGCCAGCTTAGCTGCACCTTTCACTACTAATTATTTAAGTATAGCGGGTTCTCTCTTTTTCGAGTTAAATTAAGGCCATGTGACGAGGTACTGTGAGGACTGTGTTTAAATCAGTGACATGAGACGTTAATTTCATTTGACCCATCAGAATAAATGGTCATTTATTTAACAGAATCAAAATTTAACATCAAAACATGTACACGTGATTAGCTGATCTGGTTCTGATTAATAAAACTTGGCACGTTTTACTTAATAAAACAAGACATTTCTGAAGGCATTAAGATTACTGGCAAAATAGAAGAGTTTTAAAGGAAGGAATGAAGAGAAAAGATGGGTGAAGGGGGATGTCTGTTCGGACAGCAGAATGGCACGCTCCTTTCAACACCAGCTCAAATCTCCGGTACACTTGGCGCGGCACGACTCGTTACCTTTGCAGAAATTAATCAGCTCCGGTGTCGGGTCCATTTCAACGCTACCTTCCAGCGTCTCTGGTAGGAGCGGCTGGCCATCGCCAGGAGTCGTGTCGTTTACTCCGTTCAATAAACACGCTCATCTCCCAGGTGGATACAGGGCAAGCTGTCGGTCCGTCAGAGTTTCCACTCAGATGTGGAAGACTCCATCAAAGACTCTGAAGACTGAGAGGCTCAGGAGACCCACTTGAAGACTAGAAGTTCCAGGAAGTGTGGACTTTTAAAGAGTTCTCACTTCTGGTCAATTCAGGACTTCCTGATTGGTTGAAACAACCAACAGGGGGTGGTTCTAGTGATGTCAGAGGGTTATTACAAGTCAAGAAATTGCAAGAATGTTTAGGAATGTTTAGTACAGACAGGGAAATGTTTTGAGGAAGTGAGAAACTTTGCAGGTGCCAGTGTTTCTCTTTTTACCATCTGCTAGGTTTAAAAACAATACAGCCTGTTCTAAAAACTTCTTTCTAACTGTCTCTGACTTTTGACCGACATCAATACTTCTGATTCAGAAAGAAGATCAAAATGCATAATTACTTTGTAAATAGACATTTAACTTGATTTCTAATTTAAATGAGGATTAAAAAATCATTAATACTGTTTCACAGTTGATTTAAAATGAGTGGTTCACTTCAACATTTAGAAATGGTATGAAGTAAACACACTTTTGATTATCAAGATATTGTAAAATAGTAATGATAATATAAAAAGAAGAGTGTTCTTTCAATTGATTACTTCAGGATACAATTAGACAGTCTCTGGATGAGCTAATTTGTATTTCTGGATTCAAATCAATGAAATAACAGTTCCTGTCCCATGAAGGTCTTCAGAGGCAGGTTTTGGTCGGAGGCCGAGTTCACTACAGTCCCCCCTTTGGAAATCATCGCCTGTCCATGGGGATGAATTCCAACATGAACTTACGCCTCCGAATGTCCTTGAGCTTGATGTAATCCAACAAGAGGAAAACAAAAGTCAAATAAGGTAATCCCACAACGGTTTAGGCAATTCCACAATGTTGTTGGTAATTCCATAAGGTTGTGGGTAATTCCATTATAGCAATGCTTTGACCCCTTGGAAACAAAGTTTGTAATCCATTGGAAAAAGTCATATAATCCACAACGATAAATCCACAACGATTGGAGGTGTTAATTGATCAGCATGCAGAGGGGTTCCCTCGATTGAACTACAGAGGCGACCACTGGATGGAGATTGGAGACCCACGTTGGAGCTGTAGGTCCCTTCAGCAAAGGTTGCTGCTGGTGGTTCCCAGTGGGTGCCATTCTGGTTCTATGTGTTATGCATTTATGTGGTTTTAGTTGGGCTTATGAGTGGGATTTTACATAAGACCTTAACCCATATGCACCTGATGTGTACGCTATCATGGTTTAGATCAGCTACAGTTACCAGTTTAAAGGGGTGGGTTTTGCTGAAAATTTATATATAGGGATTTATACCTATAGAAGGCATTCCAAACTATTTTTCCATTCCTAACTTGGTTTAAGTTAGATTTACATGGCAAAATATAGTTTGGTTCCATTGTCTGTTGTCCTTTTAGACGAACGACTTGAGGTTTGGTTTTTGGTTTTCCCCTAAATGTTTTGGAGTTTATGGCGAGACTCAACTGAAGGATTAGCTAGCGCCCCCCCCCCCCCCCCACCCACCCACCCACCCGGAATAGGATTGTTCGAGTAGGTTCGGCTTGAGCGTCGTGAGACCAATGTAGGTTATAGTACTTAAGGTAGCATTAATCTACATTGACTCCTCAAAGATTGAATTTTAACAAATGAACTGCATGTTGGCATAGTTAAAGTCCTTTTAGTCTCTACCTAAAGTACACACAAAATTCCTTCTTGCTGGGGGTGTTCAGAAACAATACCAAAAACCAATTAAACGATGTCTCAACATCGACAAAAATAGTGATTAAGCAACCAGAAAAACAACGTTTCAACATCGACAAAAGTAGTGATTAAGCAGCTAGAAAACTACGTTTCGGTGCGTCACTCACTCCGACTGTCAGATTTGATCACGTTATCGCATCTGAGTTGTTATCTTAACACTTAATTAAGCTTAAACTTATTTAGTTTCTGCTTGGACGACCCTTTTTCCCACTAGGTCTGAGTTTGTGAGATCTTTGTCTCTTGTGGAGTTATTGAACGCCTTGTGTAGTTTAACCTGGTTTCAATGTACCCATTTAACCATTGGCTCCTTCTGGCCTTTGCTGATTTTGACCTGATAGACAACCGGAGACAGTTTGTCTGTTATCAGGTGGAGTCCAGTCCACCTGGGCATCAGTTTGCGGGCGAGAGTTCCGGTCCCGGACTCTCTTTTCCCGGTTGTGGGGGTGAACGTGTAGTACCAGACCCTATCGCCCACTTGGAGTTCCTCGTGAGAGGCCTTTTGGTCATAGTACGCCTTTTGTCCTTCAGCGGATTTTTCCAGGTTTTTCTGGGCAAACGCAAAGGCGTTTTTAAGGTGTTCCTCCGAATCATTCATGTATTGTTGTGTGGTGTAGGCTGTTGCCATGGCTGCATCGCCTGGTTGGTACAACAGGTGTAGAGGGAGAGTCATTTGTCGACCCGTCATCATCTCGAAGGGAGATGCCAGTCGATGTGTGTGGAGTGGCCCTTATGGCCATGAAGACCAGAGGGAGTTTCACGTCCCAGTCCTTGTGGTTTGCGGCTACGTATTTCTTCAAAATACTTACCACAGTTCTGTTTGCTCTCTCTACTTGGCCTGGGGCCCGTGGGTGGTAGCCAACATGGAAGTTGACTTTGATGCCTAGCATCTTCCACAATTCTTTCATCACTTCAGCTGTGAAGTGCATACCTTGGTCTGAGTTCACCCTGAGGGGAAGTCCAAACCTTGAAAATACATGATTCATTAGTAACATAGCAGTTGTTTGTGCTGTGTCGTTAGGAGTTGGTAGGCATTCTACCCATTTGGTAAATGCGCAAGTTACCGTGAGAAAATATTTATTTCCTCTAGTGCTCTTAGTAAGTGGTCCAACCCAGTCGATCTGGAGGTCGGACCATGGGAATGCAATGCCTCTACTTTGCAGTGGTGCTCTGTGGAGTGGTCTGGATGGCTGAAACTGGCCACAGACCAGGCACCCTTTAATATAGTTCTTGACATCCTTTTTCAGTCCAGGCCAATAAGCAACTTGTTTTAATGCTTTCAGCGTGGCGTTATCTCCCTTGTGTCCTGCGGACGGGAGGTCATGCGCATGAACTAACATCACCCCCTGTGGTCATGGGGGACCACGAACACGGGTGAGGAAGTCGGTCCATGAGCAAAAGTTAGGATGCCCTTGATTAGTTTTAGCTGTTTGCGCAGCTGAAAGAGGACTTTAAGGTCTGGATTGGAATCCAGGTCTGCTTTGGACGGAGTGTTTTTCTCTGGGTCAGTCAAGTACAGCATCATCGAGTTTATCACAGGATCCAACTTCTGAAGTTGGATGATAACCGGGTCAGTCAGCACGGGTTGTACAGAGACTGTGTTGTCAGCCGGTTTGGCTGCAGCCTGTGCAAATGTGACTGCCATTACCTCGGCTGTAGGTTGTACTGACAGAGTTGTGAGCAGCCAGGAGGGGTCAAAGGACCACAGAGGGCCGATCACAGCTCCGTCCTTGGCTAGGAAGTCTGCAAGGTCATTATACCGCTTGTCATCACCTAGTTCTCTTGAATGTCCTGGAAACTTTTTCCAGTAGACCTGTAGGTCATGTGATGTCACCAAGTGATCACATGCCATGAAAAGCTCTTTGTGTTTGACCACTTTCTTGTTGCTTGTGAGAAAGCCGTTCTGTTTCCACAGAGCGAGATGACACAAGAACCTAAGTCGAGCGTAATTAGAGTCCGTGCAGATGACTAACGTTTGGATGGAGCGTTCTACTGCCATCTGGAGAGCTATTAGGATTCCTACTATCTCAGCGTACTGAGAAGTCTGAGAGCCTAATTTATAGCTAAAAGTGACCTCTTGTTGGTCTTGGAGGAGGATCCCTCCAACACCTGATTTGCAGGTTTGTTCGTGGTGGAATGAGCATCCATCCACGTACAGTGTTGTCATATCTTTGCAGATATTGCTATCAAAGTAGTGGTGATTCGGGTCATCACTTACTGAGGGTTTTTCCGCAGCTGGCGGATGGGTGGCAAGTACATCTTGTGTACATTCCTGGCAAAGTGCCAGTTCGGTGCCCAAATGTGACTTCTTGTTTTGTCCGAAGCAGAAGTCTAGGTCAAAACTTTGAAGCGCCATGAGCCATGTGGCTACCCATGAGTTTGTCACCATACCATCTCTGATGCGTTGGCTATTCAGGAAAGTCACTGGATGGTGTTGTGTTTCAACAATGATTTTTTGTCCACCGATGTAACTGGAGAAGTGTTTAACTGCCCACACAGTGATCAGTAGAGCTTTCTCACAGTCTGAGAACTTTAATTCGGGGCCTGCCATTGTCTTACTGGCATAGGCCACCACACGCTTGTCTTTGTTGTGCATCTGGTACAGACCAGCACTCATGCAGTGAGCTGAGAAGCCCACTTCCAGGTGAAACTCTCTGTTGTAGTCTGGATAGACTAGACATGGGGCTGACTTGAGTCTGTCCCTGAGAGCGTTCATTGCCTGTTGTTGGTTAACAGTCCAGACAAATGGGACGTCTTTCTTTAAGAGTTCAGTCAGTGGCTTCGTAAGGTCTGCATAGTTCTCTATGAATTGGCGTGAGTAGTTAAACACACCCAGAAAACTTTGTAGTTCTCTGAGATTGGTGGGAACTTTGAGATTATCTAGGCCTTGGGTGCGAGTCAATTGTGGTTGTACTCCGTCTGGACCAACTAGTAGGCCAACGTAGTCCACCTTGGCCCTGCACCAAAAACCAGAGGCGACGTCGAGGGTGGAAAAGTACTTACCATCGGTGACCTTGGGCAGTTCCTGTTGGATCTGGGTCATTGGCCACCTAAATAAAGGAACTTGTTTGTTTAGCTTTCTGTAGTGTATGGTAAGTCTCCACTTACCATTTGGTTTCAAAACTGGCCATAAAGGTGCAGAGTAGGTGCTATTACAATGTCTGATTATGCCTTTAACTAAAAGGTCATCAATGATTTCCTTGACAGTTTGATGTGCTGTCAGGGGAATCTTGTATTGTCTGACAAATGTAGGCGGTGAGTCTGGCGGAGTTGGGATGCTCACTGTGTGAAGCGAGGTCAACCCACAATCCAATGAGTCAGTCGAGAATGACTTCTCATATTTCAGGAGAACTTGGCGGAGTTTATCCCTTTCTTCATGAGTCGTCAGGGCGTCGGCTTGGGCGACCACCTGTTCAATCTGTGAAGCGATTGCTACGGGTTCTTGATGTTCGGGGAGCTCCAGTGAGTCCCCTTCTGTGTTGTCAAACCTGTTTAAAGGTAAGACACTATAGGTTTGAGGTCCTAAATCGACATCATTGGTTGAGAAAAGAGCTATGGCCTGTGTTGGTTTCGTGAACCAAACTGGACCAGTCTCTTGACTCGATATCAGGTTGTCTGGGAGTCCTCCCAGAAATGGGATGCCAAGCTCAAAATCATGAAAATCTGTGGATATCAACCATCCTAGCCTTGTGTTTCTCGGGATCAGTACCTCCTCCGTGTCTGTGTTGCACACAGCGACAGATGTGGTTCTGGAGTCGAGGCTCACTTGGCTCGTGGCCTCAATGGACAGTCCTAGTTTGAAAAACGTAGGAGATGGTTGAAAGTACGTGTGTTTAAGGCTAATAGCTTGTCCCGCCACAATGTGGACTAGTACCATCAGGTTTGTTACCTGAGGTGGTACTGAGGTATTTTGGTTGCTAGCAACCTGGCAGACCTCTGGAATGGTCTGTCCAGCCATAAGGTTTGCTGTGTCTAGCACAGGAGGATCCTTTTTGGCTTGTTTTACTGACCACAGTACATTGTGGCTGGTGTCCACTTGGACACCTAATCTTACCAAGATGTCAGAGCCTATGTAGGTTGCATGTGGTAAGTCTTGGACCACGAGGAATTCAGTTCAGTTTCAGGTTAATGACTCCTTTTGCAGTCATCATACGTGGACTGTTGGGATACAGTGGAAAGCGGAAAGCTTTCTTGATCAGAACTGGACCCAAATGTTTTTTAACCAATGTTTTGTAGAAAGCTTGGTTAATAGCTGATTTATCTGTCCACAGCGACAGTACAGCATCTTCGGTGTGGGATCCTTGGATCTCTACACCTTTAACTACCAACTGTAGGTAGAACCCGGTGGGCTCTGACTGTCTCAGCTCGCAGAGGAGGCTTTCCAGTTCAGTCAGAGTTGGGTCCACCGGCTGGGTCTCTTTGGTCTCACAAGCTTTTGAAGGCGTACTTACCGGGACTATATTCTCTGCCGAGAGGTCCTCAGTGCCTTCGGTGGTGCCTGCTGTTGGGCAGTCTGTGACTGTCTCAGGAGGCATGGGTATTGGCAGGGGTTTGCTCACTCTAGCCCACATTGTCCATTTACCATAATCTATAATCACGTCAAAGCGATTTATAAAATCCTGGCCGATCAAAAATGGGAATGAGTCAACCATAGACACATATACCGGGTGGTATAGTGTCATCTCGCCAACCTGCATGTGAACCATAGCTATAGCTGTTAGGGTTGTCCTTGTCTCTGCAAGGCCCTGCAGCCCTATAGCACATTCTATGAAAGGTATGTCCCTATGAAAACCATTAGCGGCAGTCCTGAGCTCCTCGAACAGTTTGGCAGACATAATAGTTATGTCGGCTCCCCCATCCAGTAGGGCTTCATGTGTGACGACTCCTTCAAGTGTGATCGACAGGTAAGCATTTTTAGCGACCCCCTTTCTGATCAGGTTACACAGGAACCTTGTAGGTTTTGGCTGACGTTTCTTCTTATGTTTACCTTTACCTGTGTAATCCCGGTTTTTCCGAACCGTTGGTGCAGTTGCTGCTGCTCCTGGGAGTTCAGCTTTTGACGGGCCTCCGTCACTGATATATGAGATCACCCGCCCACTGTGTGTTGAGGGGCTCTCATTGTTTGTTATAAAAAGGTCCTGGTGACTGTCCGTGACAGCGGCAACGTTGTTGTTTGTGTCACCCTGGTTTGACTGAACCGTTAGCACAGCTGTTGCTGTTTCTGAGGTTTCAGTTTGTGACGGGTCACTGTCGGTGACGTGTGATTGTACCCCCCCCTCTTTCAGGTGAGGGTGTGTCAGAGTTTACAACAACAGCGTCATGGTGACTGTGACAGCAGTAACGGTGTTGTCTGTGTGCTCTGACTTATCAGCAATGATATTGCCAAACAACGCGTTAGGTTGTTTGTCCGTGGCAACACCTTCCAACAATTCCAAGAACCGACGCACACTCTCTGTCTCGTCCGAGCTTAGAGGTCTGCGGCTCTCTTTCTGGACCTGCTGCTGTTTCTTTTTCGTCTCAGGCTGTTCAGTCCGACGTAGTGGAGAAGCAGGTCCCCCCCTCTGGGGTTCCCAGTGGGATCCCTGTTTGTATTGGTCACTTTTGGTGCCATACTTTTTACACTTAGGGCATTCACCCCCCTTCTGGTACGTTCATTCATCCTCTGGTTTCTTGGGAAACCATTTAGGATCTCGTCTGGACCAGGGGGCACTCACCTGTTGTGGTTTGGCTGCTGGGAAACCTCGTTTCCTCTCACTTTTTTTGGGAGGGGGAGCTGAAGCACTCGTCCCTTCCATTTCTAATGACTGGGCAGGAATCCTCTCACCTGGGAACACCTCAATGGGTGTTTTGGCCTGTGAACGGGCTTCAAAGACATTCACAGCACAACTTTTTATCTCATGAATGGATTTCTCTTTGACATTAGCCATCATTTGCACTGACGTGCTTATGTCAGGGTGGAGATTTTTGCTGAAAACGAAATTAAACGCTTCCTCCTCCTCCATGCTGGTCTCGTTCCTGTAACCAAAATTAGCCTGCAAAATCCTGGAATAATATGCCCTTGGGTGCTCATTCTTACCTTGCATGACCTTGTCGGCGGCTGGATAAAAGCCAGGTCCCGCGCAAGGGGAATACTCTTTCATAAAAGCAGCACATAACAGACGGTAATCCTTTCTTGTGGCATCAGGTTGACGCTCTATGAAGGAAAACACCGTCCTGGTTGAAGTGAGCCTGATCAAACCTACTTTATCCTCAACTGTAGCGTTGGGATAGCTTCTTAATTGGAAGTCAAGGTCGTTCAGATAGGCCTTGTGATGTGATGTATGACTTCACTTTGTAAACGCACGCCTTGTTGGACTAACGCTGCATTTTCCAATCTGTACTCGTTCAGAGCTTTTGATGTGAGCTGCACCTCTCGTTGTAGCGCATCCTTGTCTGAACACAGTACTTGGTACTTAATCCCAGTTTCACGTAGCTTCACCTCATATGAGTCTGCTTGTAACGACAGCTGAGCTTGTGAGAGCTCTCTCTCACGTTTTAATTAATTTGCCCAGGTCTCCTTATCAAATTTAGACTGTGCCATGAGTCTTAGATACTCCTCTGTTTCGCTGTTTAACCTTATTGCAAGGTCTTCAGCTTTGTTGGCTTCAATATAAAATTTAGCCTTCAGCAAGAGTGCAAATTTATCCAGATGTTCATAGCTTGACTTTGTTATGTCTGCAGAAGTCACTCTTTATGCAACATCCTTCAGCTCATCCAATAACTCTGTTGAGTTCATGCTGTCCACCTGTTCACCATATGGATGTAAGGATTCTGTTAGCAGCGTTAACGCTCTTTCTAACCAGTCCTTCCCACCACACGGAAAAATATTTGTTTCTGTCACATCTGCCATGGTTATCCACTGTTCAGCAAACCTATCTGGTTAAACAGTTGCAAACTTAGAGTTTTTAACAGGTAAATATATTTTTTTAAGTGAGCAGTGAGATTCACACACTATTTTAGCTCTGGGTTCAATCAACAGTACTGTTAAAAGCCAACTTTTCAATAAATGGCCCCTGTGGAGGTCTTATCCCATAAATATTGTAAGTAAATGCCTCCTTCTGGCAGTGTTACTTAATTATGAGCTTATTTTTAACAGATACCATGAACCAGGCCTTTTCAGTGTTAATTTTACTCAAGTGCACTTAAAATTAATAAACCTGCAATTTTTCTAAAAGTCTGACATCAACTTTAGTGTTCAAACGCTTTTTTAAGCAGTTTTCATTTACCAGAATTCGCTATTTAAACAGGACACAGAAACCAGGCTCAATTAACAAAACAAACAAAAAAAAAATACATGAAAAGCAGTGTTCAGCTTTCTTTAAGGAAAACTGTTATACTCCTTTTTCAACAGCAGGTGGCGGTGTAAGCTTACTTTTACCGGTAGGAGTCTTTTGACAACTTCCTGTAAACCAAATGCAAATTGTACTGTTAAAAATGTAACAAATAGCATAAAACACAGCATCTGAGGCGGCGCCCAGCTCCAAACAGCTTTTCATCCATTTAAAACATGACTCGTTCAGTCCAATAAACAGAACCGAGTCGGACAGCAGAACCTCCGTTCATGCAAGAGTTTTAACAGAATAAAGCGTCTTCCCCACTGCATCCAGCTTAGTTACACAAACAGATTTATACCTTTCAGCTTTAACAAGAACACATTGACTTAATTGCAGCTTTCTGAACACCACAAGCATGACTTATAATGTCCTTTCAAGCTCAAAACTCGGACTCCCATGTGCCAACACGCAGCATTATCTCAATAGCACAGAAACTCGTGTCACACAGAATTTATATCTCTTCAGAAACCTGTTCGGCCACCAAAATGCAGAAGGTGGGTTTTAAACAGGGGATGGAGGATAATTTATCTCTTTAGAGACCCGTACACGGCCACCAATATGTAGTGGTGTCAGGGCCAGCTTTGCTGCACCTCCACTACAATTATTTAAATATAACGGGTTCTCTCTTTTTCAAGTTAAATTTCTGCCATGTGACGAGGTACTGTGAGGATTGTTGAAATCAGTGACATGAGACGTTAATTTCCTTTAACCCATCAGAATAAATGTGGTCATTTATTTAACAGAATCAAAATTTAACATCAAAACATGTACACGTGATTAGCTGATCTGGTTCTGATTAATAAAACTTGGCACGCTTTACTAATAAGACAAAATATAATATGGCAAAATAGAAGAGTTGTAAAGGAAGGAATGAAGAGAAAAGATGGGTAAAAGGGGGTGTCTGTTCGGACCAGGATGGCACGCTCCCTTCAACACCAGCTCAAACCTCCGGTACACTTGGCGCGTCACGACTCGTTACCTTTGCAGAAATTAATCATCTCCGGTGTCGGGTCCATTTCAACGCTACCTTCCAGCGTCTCCGGTAAGAGCGGCTGGCCATCGTCAGGAGTCGTGTCGTTTACTCCGTTCAACAAACACGCTCATCTCCCGGGTGGATACACAGCAAGCTGTGAGTCCGTCAGAGGTTCCACTAAGGAGTGGAAGACTCCATCAAAAACTCAGAAGACTCACCAGACCCAAACTCAACTAGAAGACAGACTTGAAGACTCAGAAGACTCGAAACCCTCACCAGAGTTCCAGAGAGCCGAGTTCACTACACTAATGTATTTTATTTTATTTTTTTCTTTCGGCAGTTCCCTTCTTCAGGGGTCGCCACAGCGAACTAAGTCACACGAAGACTTGGCAATTATTTCTACACCAGATGCCCTTCCTGACGCAACCACAGATCACCGAGCTACCACAGCTCTCTGTGTGGAGCAGAGAGCTGCTATCTGGGGTGACTTGAGGAGCAGATGATGGTGATTAAGGGCCTTGATCAAGGGCCCAGAGTGAGCCAAATGACGACAGGACAGCCCCCAGAAATCATCTGATCACCAGAAAACTGGTTGGTCCACTAAAAGAGTGTACTGCTTAGTGGGGAAAACAGTTTACTTGGGACTCCTCAGACTGAAGAAGCCCTCTGGATAGAGTGTGAAACGTCTTTCCACAAAAAAGAAACTGTCCAGATGACCTGATTGACCATTATTGGATCTTGTACCTGGATGACTTAGTATGAACTTTGATGAGGTATTACTGCATTTCTATTCTTGACATGTGTTTTTGTCTTTCTTCCAATAGGGGGTACACCTGCACCTACACCCGGACCTGCCATTCTGTGCTCATTTGTCTCTCCTTCCTGTCCTCTCAAACCCAGCCGGTCGAAGCAAATGGCCACTTCTCCTGAGCCTGGTTCTGCTGGAGGTTTCTTCCTGTTAAAAGGGAGTTTTTACTTTCCACTGTTACCATTGTGCTTGCTCAGGATGGGAGACTGGGATGAAGTGAAGAGTCGATGCATTTGCTGGCTTCCTTCCTTAGATAAAGAACTTTACTATTGGGCTTTTGTGTGTATTTGAATGTTTCTGTTCAGTGCCCTGAGACAACTTCTGTTGTGATTTGGTGCTAAATAAACAAACTGAATTGAACTGAATGTGTGTCAAACGTCTTCCTTGTGTCATTTACTAATTTTAACAAATTAACTGACTTTAGCAATCTTTTTTGTGGTAAACTATTTAAAAAAAACACAAAGTTGTTGTGCATAAATTATTATTATTTATTTATCCTGTGCAGAAGCATGTGTGCACATGGTTCGATAAATTTGAACATTTCAATGCGCACACAATTTCAAATTTAGTCCACACACCAACTTACAGTATGAAAGTTGATCCTGATTGTGCACTCACCTTGTGATCCACCAGAAGGTTATTCTAGAGAGAAAAGAAGCTCCGGGCTCAGGACATGGATTCTGCACACAAAGACATCATAGTTCAACCTTAAAGACAATGCTTCTGAAAAATCTGTCTTCAGAAATAATGGGGGAGGGAAGAAAAACCTTTTTAGATGTGAAAAGAACTTTCATCTGGGCTATTTTTATTTCCTACAGTTGCCAAGCTAACTCCTAATTTTATTTATCAAAACTCTCTTGATCGAGAGTTTTACTCAATAAAATTGTGCACCTGTTTACATTTCATTGGTCAATCTAATCTTCATACAGTAACACATTTTTTGTTGTGACTAATAATTATTGAAAATACATTGTACTCTCTGAATAGAAACCATTTAATCAGATTAGTCATAAAATTAAGGCTTTGTGTATATATTGAGATTTGTTGTTCTGGTTTAGTCTCAGGAAACCAGACTTTATGGGTATTGCCCATAGTTTAAAGGACTGTGCTAATCTGAGTGTATAGAGTTTGAAAAAAGAAATAAATGTACACAGTGCATTTTGAATCCAAATGTGAGATGACCATTTAGCTCAACCTTTGTAGTACTGCAGATGATAATCAGTATGTAGACATGTCAGTGTGAAAATGAGGTGATCTTACTGTGTCTTTGACTGCCTGGGAGAAGAGCGGCGGTCGATCAGTCAGAGCGGATAGGATCAGAGCTATCAGCAGCAGAGCATAGTATATATAGAAGGTGGTATATCTCCATATACAGACCATCTCTGGCTAAACGAAACAGAAAACAAAATTTATTTCTTTGTTTTTGACTAATTAGCTATAAACTCTTGGTTCTGGATGAATCAGTCACATTATGCAAAGAGTTATGGTAGTATCTCATTGGGCTACGACCAGTTGGCAAATGGCATTCAGGAGGGAGTCTCCAGGATGCGTTACAATGTTTGCAGTGGTACGGAGTTTGTTTGTGAGTCAAAGGTTTGTCAATTTAGTTTTATACAAAACTAAAAATATATACAGCACACAGTAGTCCCTCGCTACTTCGCAGGTCAATTGTCGCAGATTCGCTATATCGCAGTTTTTCAAAGTAAGATTGAACATGACACAATTGGCTGATTGATGGAGCCATGGATCGTTTATTTAAAATTAATTTATTTAAATGATTTTGCAGCATGTGTGCAGTCCACAGGTGCAGGGGAAAGCTCCTTACTGCACCTGATCAGCCGATTTTCTTCTCTGCCACACACACATTTCTCCTGCTGCATCAGCTTTGTGAAGAGTTAACCCTTTGCTGTCCAGATGCACCAATCAACTTTTGTCTTCCAACTTAAAATTCAAAGTATGTCCAAACATCCATCCATTATCTTTAACCCGCTTCTTCCCTTTTTAGGTCACGGGGGTCGCCGGTGCCAATGTCCAGCAATCACAGTGCGAGGGGCGGGGTACACCCTGGACAGGTCTCAAGTACATCACAGGGACAGAGAGACAAAAAAAAACTTCTGAGGCTACTTACAGTCCCATATGATCAGGTTTAAAAGCCACACTGATGATAAGAATAAATTACAATAGGCCTTCGCAGCGCTTCACTGCTCGTGCCTAAAAATCTCTTTCCCAAAAGGTTAAATTATTAATGTGGGGTGGCTGCCAAGTGGCTACGAAGTGTGCAGAGGCCAGTACATTTTGAGTGAAGTTAGGCAATGAAATAATGGACATGACCAAGAATGTAGTTTTGCAAATTGCATAAAGGAAAAAAGGATGTTGTTTTCAAATACTGGCCATTTAAAACACAGCAACATGGCTCGCAGATTAGTCAGAGTCAGCGATTCTTTATCGTCGTTCCACCATATGTGGTACATGTGGTGGAACGAAATTATGAACACAGGGTCCCAGTAACATCCAACAATGAAATGTAAAATAAAAACAGTAATAACATCTAAGATATGAACTAAGAAAAACAAACTAAAAATAAACTAAGCACTAAGTGCGTAAAAACATTACATCAAACAGCAGCACGGACATGAGCATGAGTTTGTGTGAGCAGATGAGCACGCATGAACACATCAACATGGAACAGATCATTAGCAACATTGAAACAGATCAGCAGCAACATGATGTGATTTTTCACAGTGATTATTCTGGTTAGAGATTCATGAGTCTAACAGCCTCAGGGTAGAAGTTGTTCCTCACTCTAGTGGTTCTACACTTAATGCTCCTCAACCTCCTTCCTGAGGAGAGTGGGGCAAAAAGTGTGTGTGCTGGGTGAGTGGGGTCCTTCATGATGCAGGTGGCCCTCTTGATGCATCTGGAGGTGTAAATGTCTGTGATGGTGGGGAGGACGACTCCAACAGTCTTCTGTGCAGCCTTCACCACTCTCTGCAAAGCTTTTCTTTCTGCAGCTGTGCAGCCTCCATGCCACACGTTGATGCTGGAGTGGATGCTCTCCACTGCACACCTGTAGAAGGAGGCGAAGACGGAGCTTCCCAGACAAGCTTGTCTCATCCGCCTGAGGAAGTAGAGTCTCTGATGAGCTTTCTTGATCAGGCTGGTGGTGTTGTTGCCCCAGCTGAAGTTGTCATTCATGTGTACACCCAAGTACTTGTAGCTGGAGACCACTTTCACCGCAGATCCTCTTATGTTCAGGGGGGTATAGGCGTTTATTCCTTCTGAAGTCCACCATCATCTCCTTTGTCTTCTTCACATTGATGTGAAGGTTATTCTCTTTGCACCAGCTCTCCAGGTGTTCCACCTCTTGCCTGAAGTTGGACTCATCATTGTTTGTGATGCATCCTACCACCGCTGTATCATCTGCAAATTTTACAATGTGACAGCCTGGATGGGTAGCTGCACAATCATACATGAGCAGAGTAAGCAGGAGGGGGCTCAACACACAGCCCTGAGGAGAACCAGTGTTGAGGGTTATGGTGGAGGAGGAGAAGTTGTGGATCCTCACTAACTGTGGTCTGTTTGTTCAGAGGTCTAGTATCTAGTTGCAAATGGAGGGGCTTAGTCCTAGTGCGAATAGTTTGTCCATCAGGGTTTGGGGGATCATGGTGTTGAAGGTGGATGTGAAGTCCATAAAGAGCATACGGACGTAAAAGTATTTCTGCTCCAGGTGGTTGAGCGCAGTGTGGACCACAGAGGAGAAGCATCCTCTGTTGATCGGTTCTCACGGTATGCATACTGATGAGGGTCCTCATCTGATCGGCCACTGGCCGATAGTCATTCAGACCAGTCACTGTAGAGATTTTTGGGACTGGGATAATGGTGGCAGTCTTCAGGCAGATGGGAACTGTCTCCAGGGTAAGTGAGGTGTTAAAGATGTCTGCCAGCACCTCGCAGAGCTGATCGACACATACTTTCAACACTTTTCAGGGGATGTTGTCTGGGCCGGTTGCCTTGTGCTGATTAATCCTCCTGAAAGTATTCCTTACTTATGCTGAGGTCACGCGGAGATGCTCTTCATCCAGTGGTGAGGTGAGTCTGGTGCTGGGTGGCCTGTTCGGGTCTTTAAAGCATGCATAGAATTTGTTGAGGGCATCAGGTAGAGATGGGTCTTTGGGGCATTGTTTGCTCTTTCCTTTATTATCTGTTATACACTTAATACCCCTCCACATGCTCCGAGGTTCTTGTGAGGTGAATTGACCCTCGATCCTCTGTGCATATGTAGCCTTGGCCTTCTTAATACCAGCAACCAGCTCATTTCTTGTCCTACTCAGCTCCTGTGAGTTTCCAGACCTGAAGGCAGTGTTCCTGGCTTCCAGCAGGGTACGCACCTCTGCATTCAGCCAAGGCTTCCTGTTCGGGTAACATAACATTTAACATATCTTATGGTGGAGACAGTGTCTGTGCATGTGCCAATGTATCCCAGAACTGAGGTCCAGATCAAGCGATCCTCCATTTTCAGCAGCTTCTCTGAAAACCTACCAGTCTGTTTGTTCAAAACAATCTCTCAGTATGGGACCACTGTCCTGGATCCAACATTTAACTTTCTTTTGTACTGGTCTGGAGCGTCTCAGCGGGGGGAGGTAAGCAGGAGCCATTAAGATTGAGATGTGATCAGAGAATCCTAGGTGGGGGTGGGGTTCGGCTTTGTATGCATCTTTTACGTTTGTGTAAACACGGTCCAGCGTGTAGTTTCCACGTGTTGGTATGCCCACATGCTGGTAAAAACTTGGGAGGCAGTCCTTTAGATTCACGTGATTAAAGTCTCTGGCTACCACGTAAAGAGCCTCAGGGTGTTTGTTCTACAGCGAGCTGAGGAGATCATGGAGCTCCTGCAGAGCGTCGGTAGCATTGGCATTCGGAGGAATGTAAACAACGGTAACACTGTGAACTCGCAGGGTAGATAATGTGGTTGACATTTCACTGTTCGTTGCTCCAAAGCCTTCGAGCATTAGCTTTTTACAACAGTACAGTTTGTGCACCAACTTTTACTCATGTAAATGCACACTCCGCCTCCCCGTGATTTCCCCGTTAGCTTGCTGCAGCAGTCCGCTCGAAAAAAAGTCTGTCATCCAGCTGAAAGATTGTATCCGGTGTTTCACTTGTAATCCATGTTTCCGTGAGGCAAAGCACCGCACACTTCATCGCTTCTGAGGCACCCGCTCTCAGACAAAGCAAATCCATCTTGTTTTCCAACGAGCGGACGTTCGACAGAGAGAGACGGCATTGGGAGTTTTCCAGCTTTAGCGTTAGCATGTAGCCTCACCAGAACCCCCACCCAGCGTCCTCTCTTTTAAAGCCGAGAGCAGCGCTTCCTCTTGTGCCTGTTGGAATGCCTCTGCTGCAGCTTCCAGGTAGATGACTTTAAGATCTGCATTCTGCTGAGCATAGTTTTGAGTTTGTTGCCGATTTCTGCTATATTTTGTGGCAAATCCGCTCCTATTCTCATCAATTCGGTTCAGCTATATGAACTATAGTTCACACAAATAAATCGGGTTAAGTCAGGCACAGAGTCAATATCAAAACTTCTAAACACTGGGATAGTACCGGGAGCCTGTGAAGCTGCAACTGCTCTGAGCATGGCCATCTTGGTAACAACACAAGACACAACACACTCTTCAACAGGTGAGACTACAACAAAAAAAATCAACTATTTTCTCTGTCACAAATAAGATGTCACAGCCCAGTGAGGTACATACTTTATTATTGATTGTTTTCATCTGGATATAGCTCAAATTGGTTTTCAGACTGACTTGATTCAGCGCCTGGAGGATCTTGGACCTGAAGGGGATTGTGGCACACAGCAAAATCAGCAGCCAGAAGATCAGCATGACTCCAGATGACTGGACTCCTTTCAGCCGTTCGTACTGGATTATCAGGGTGCTCAGCAACTGCAGCACAAACACATTAAGGACATTGACACTAATGGTTGAACATAATGTACATTTTGTTCTAAATTAACTTATAAAGAGATGTTCAGGTCCACATTGAAGTGGGGTTCTGTCAAAAAGGTTAAGGACACATAATATTACAGGAAGTGTTATAGCTTGCTGCTATGGTTTGCATTTGCAAACTGTTTTAAATATTCTGAATATTCCTTTACAAAGACAAAGGCAATGCACAGTGGTGCTTGAAAACTTGTGGAGCATTTACAATTTTCTGCATTTCTACAACAATTTTCTGCATTTCTACATCAATAATGACCTCAAACATCTTCAGATTTTCATAAAAGTCCTAAAAGTAGATAAAGAGAACCCAGTTAAACAAATAAGACAAAATATTATACTTGGTCATTAATTTATTGAGGAAAATGATCCAATATTACATATTTGTGATGGTAAAAGTACATGAACCTCTAAGATTATCTGTTAATTTGAAGGTGAAATTAGAATCAGGTGTTTTCAATCAATGGATGATGATCAGGTGTGAGTGGGCACCCTGTTTGATTTAAAGAACAGGATCTATCAAAGTCTGCTCTTCACATGTCTGTAGAAGTGGATCATGGAGAAACAAAGGAGATTTCTGAGGAGCTCAGAAAAACAGTTGTTGATGCTCATCAGGCTGGAAAATGTTACAAAACATCTGAAAAGAGTTTGGACTCCACCAATCCACAGTCAGACAGATTGTGTACAAATGGAGGAATGTCAAGACCATTGTTACCCTCACCAGGAGTGGTGGACCAACAAAGACCACTCCAAGGCGTGGAATACAGTCAGCGAGGTCACAAAGGACCCCAGGTTAACTTCTAACAACTGAAGGCCTCTCTCACATTGACTGATGTTCATGTTCATGAGTCCACCATCAGGAGAACTCTGGAAAACAATGGTGGTAATGGCAGAGTTGAAGGAGAAAGACACTGCTCTCCAACAAGAACATTGCTGCTTGTCTGCAGTTTGATAAAGATCAAGTGGACAAACCAGAAGACTGTTGGAAGAATGTTTTGTGGACGAATGAGACCAAAACATAACTTTTTGGTTCAAATGAAAAGTGTTACGTTTGGAGAAAGGAAAACTGCATTCCTGCAGAAGAACCTTATCCCATCTGTGAAACATGGTGGTGGTAGTATCATGGTTTGGGCCTGTTTTGCTGCATCTGGGCCAGGATGGCTTGTCATCATTGATGGAACAATGAATTCTGAATTATATCAGAGAATTCTAAAGGAAAATGTCAGAACATCTGTCCATGAAGTGAATCTAAGAGAAGGTGGATCATGCAGCAACACAATGACCTGAAGCACACAAGTGGTTTTACCAAAGAATGGTTCAAGATGAATAAAGTTCATGTTTTGGAATGACCAAAACAATGAGGCGGCTGTGGCTGAGTGGTTAGAGCAGTCGTCCTCCAACGCAAGAAGTTGGGGGTTCGAATCCACCAGCAGTCACATGTCGAAGTGTCCATGGGCAAGACACTGAACCCCTCATTACCTCTGATGTGTGTCCCATCGGTGTATGAATGTGATAAAGCTCTGATTAGTCTCTTTAGAATGATTTGTTCAATTAGCTTTGTAGAGATCTAGTAGAGTGCTGTATGAATGGGTAAATGAGGACACAGATTGTTGTGTAAAGCGCTTTGAGTATCTTGATCAGATAGAAAGGCGCTACCCAAGTACAGTCCATTTACCAAGTCAAAGTCCTGACCTTCATCCAATCCAGATGTTGTGGAAGGACCTGAAGCAGCTGTTAATGTGAGGAAACCACCAACATCCAGAGTTGTTCTGTACGGAGGAATGGACTAAAACTTCTCATAGCTGAGCAGCACTGATCAACAGTTACCAGAAACATTTACAATATTATACAATGCAATACAACTTTATTTATAAAGCACTTTAAAACAACACCGTTAGCCAAAGTGCTGTACACTAACACATACAAGCATAGAAACTATGAACTTAACAAATACCATAAAAGTAATGAACTACCAAATCATAAAACAGCAAACAGTAACAACAATAAAACAAAAAACATAAAACAATAAAGCCAAAATTTCAAGCTGCGTTAAAAGCCACAGAGAAAAAATGAGTCTTCAGAGCAGATTTAAAAACAGGAAGTGAGTCAGCTTGTCTGACGTGCAAAGGCAGCTCGTTTAGTTGAAGTTATTGCTGCATTGGGGGGGGGGGGGGGGGCGGGGGTTTCACACCAGATATTGAAAGCAAAGGTTCACATACTTTTACCACTTACAAATATGAAATATTGGATCATTTTCCTCAATAAATGAATGACCAAGCATAATATTTTGTCTCATTTATTTAACTATGTTTTCTTTATCTACTTTAAGGACTTGTGTGAAAATCTGAGGATGTTTTAGGTCATATTGATGCAGAAATATAGAAAAATATAGAGTTCACAAACTTTCAAGCACCACTGTAACTGAAAGTAAATAGAAATGTGAAGCAAAATTAACAATTGGTACGCTGATTATTCCCGTTGCTGAGGGGTTTATTGTAGTTTTAGAGAAGCGTGTTTTTCTTGACTGGAATTGAACAGTAAATGCAAATAAACTTTAATGTTTTTGGTGAGTTATACTGTGAAGAACAGAAGTAGTTTTTCTTTTCCTTGTCCAAGGCAGCACAAAGTCAAGGATCCTAGAGAGTGGAGGGAGAAATTTGATCCATGACCAGGCGCAATGGTGGAGCCAGGGGATGGCAAGTGGTGACCTTGGCCACCATAGATTTACCTTTGGCTACCCCAGTCATTGAAAAAAACTATACTTTTAAGCAAAAATACAACCTAGAAAGTATACTTTTCTCGAATGATTTGGATGGTTGGTTTATGGTGGTGGCTAGGGCTGGGCGATATGGACCAAAATTAATATCTCAATATTTTAAGATAAATGGCGATATACGATAAATATTTTTTTCTTTCCATAATTTTTTTTCTTTTCTTTCAGCTGCTCCCTGTTTTAGGAGTCGCCACAGCGAACTAAGTCGCACGCAGACTTGGCAGTTATTTTTTTTACGCCGGATGCCCTTCCTGACGCAACCACAGACCACCGAGCTACCACAGCCCTCTGTGTGGAGCAGAGAGCTGCTATCTAGGACTCCCGGAGGAGCAGATGGTGGGGGTTAAGGGCCTTGCTCAAGGGCCCAGAGTGGGACGAATGAGGGTGGGGGCAGGTGTGGGTGCTTCACCTACCCCACCCACATTTTTGATGTTGTCTGTACCGGGGCTTGAACCAGCAATCTTCCAGTCACAGGCCCACCTTCTCTAACCTCTGCGCCAACACTCCCCAGATTTTTTCTTTCCATAAAATAATAACAAAAATATATTTCTGAGTCAAAGCTTTGTCCCAATTGTCACACAAGCACCTTTATTAACAAAGCTGTAAATGTACAAAATAAATGCCTAAAATATACATATATTTTCCTCCACAACAAAACTAAAAATACAGCTGTGCACTTAAAATTTAAACATAATATATACAGAGCAAACTTAATGAAAGGCTGACTTGCTCTTTAAAAAGTCTGATTCTATTGAAGTATATTCATTCAGTCTTTAATAACCTTTATTAACAAAGCTATTAGAAAGCCCACATTGTGGTTGGCTTTTTTACTGACCTTGGTTCTGTTTGGTTACAGCTCATGAGCTTACAGCTCATTTTGAATGTTATAGTTCCTATGCTCTTGAATGCACCGTGGGTTTTCCGACACTAGTGAATGTACCACTCTATGTAAACAAAGTGCAGTTGGAGCTTTTCTCTCCCGACACAGACTGAGCCTTGCTGCTTTTGTCGCGCTTCTATTTGCACTTTAAACTGCTGTATGTAAAATACCTGAAGAAACACAGCAAATAAATCACCCTAAACTTGACATTTGTCACCATGTTTTTTAATGAAAAAACAACTTCATACCTTCCTCAAAATCCTATTCTGTCCGACCATTTTTTAATAACCTTTGAGTTTACATTAAATGACTACACAGTCAGAGTAAATTTCATCTCAGCAGGTGCTTATCATAAAATGCTGTAACCAAATTTAAACGATCTCTTTCATCTATGTTTTCCTCTATCTTGCAGAGTAATTAAAAAAAAAATACCTTATTAATCCCAAAGGGAAATTATTTGTTGTTGTAACTTGTTATCCTCATTTCATTAAGAGATGTTATAGATGCTGATGGCTGTAGACAGGAAGGATCTCTTGTAAAGGTCCATCCCACAGTGGATCCTAAGAAACTGGCTGCAGATGCCGTCTGATTCGTCCACACAGACTCAGGTGGCCTCTCGGTTCCTCCGGGCTGTAGGACCGCCCAAATGCAGGGCAGAACTCCTCCCAGTGCGATGGCCACTCCTCCCAGCAGTCTGCTGAGCTCCTCGTCGCTGCGGACAGCCAGCTGTAGGTGTCGAGGGATGATCCTGTCTTTCCACTGTCATGAGCCGCGTTTCCTGCTAGTTCCAGGATCTCAGTGGTCAGTCACTCGAGCACAGCTGGCAGGTAGATGAGAATGCATCCACAGAACATACTTTTCAACTCATTTGAGATTCGGGGCTGTAGTTGAGATATTATTTCAGCTTTTGAGATGTTAATCAGCTGCTGTTGGTTGTAGAAAACTGCCTTGTTGCCATGGTTACGCATCATAACAACTGTCCAAAACTAAAAAAGTTTCAGTAAAAATCCTTCCAGCTGCACAGCATCTAATACCGGAGGAAACAATCATCTAAAAAAAATGTGATTTGCATCCAGAAAAAGAGGAATTAAAGTTTCCAAAAGCAAAATCTCAGAATGAAAGTAACAGAGCTGCTCCAACATGCAGCCACCTTGAGCGGCGCAATTCTAGAACCATGCATGCAATGCATCAGAGAACAGTGACTTAGATCATCTAGTTGATCTTACAACTTCATTGCAAACTTCACTTGATCAAATTGCTCCACTGAAAAAGAAAGTAATCAATCAGAGGAACCTGGCTCCTTGGTTCAATTCTGAGTTACATACTTTAAAGCAGGCATCTAGAAACCAGGAGAGAAAATGGCACTCTACCAATGTTGAAGAATTTTATTTAACTTGGAAAGATAGTCTGCTAACATATAAAAAAGCTCTCCGTAAAGCTAGAACTTTATATTACTCATCTTTAATAGAGGAGAATAAAAATAACCCTAGGTTTCTGTTTAGTACTATTGCTAGACTAATTAAAAGTCCCATTTCTGTTGAACCATGTACCCCTACAACGATAAGTAGTGATGACTTCATGAGATTCTTTATAAATAAAATTATTTAAATTAGAGAGAAAATTCAAACCATCATTCCTTCTACTATCTCTAGTCCCCTGTCAAATGAGGCAACTTTAAAAATTTCACTAGAGCCTGATTTATGTTTGGACAGTTTTTGTCCTGTTGAGCTCTCTGAATTGTCAAAAATAATAACCCCATCCAAACCATCCACATGCCTGCTAGATCCCATCCCAACCAGACTGTTTAAAGATGTATTTCCCCTAATTAATGTCCACATTTTGGATCTACTTAATTTGTCTTTAATGAATGGTTATGTATCACAGAGCTTTAAGGTTGCTGCTAACCTTTATTTAAGAAGTCTGACCTTGATTCAGAAATTCTGGCCAACTATAGACTAGGGCATTAACAGAGTACTTGAGTAATCTACACATCGATTGCTAGGACATCTATCGAGGTTAAAAATGTTACGAGTATCCGTAGTGACGTCATATTATGTGACCACCGTATGACCGTAGGGGGCGGTGTTGCACTGTTGCAGGTCACAGAGTATGGTGTAAAACCAGGTCCAATCCACCAAACCAGAACCAGTTTCGGTTTAAGTTTCGTTTTTGACGTGCTGCATGTTTCTTCACGTTTGCAGTTTAATAATAATAACTAATAGTTTAGTTTTTCCTGTGACTTATTTCAATTCAATTCAATTCAAAAATACTTTATTAATCCCAAAGGGAAATTATTTTGTTGTTGTAACTCGTTATCCTCATTTCATTAAGAGATGTTATAGATGCTGATGGCTGTAGGCAGGAAGGATCTCTTGTAAAGGTCCATTTCACAGTGGACCCTAAGAAACTGGCTGCAGATGCCGTCCGATCCGTCCACCCAGACTCGGCTGGCCTCTTGGTTCCTATGGACTGTAGGACCGCTTGAATGCTGGGCAGAACTCCTCCCAGAGCGATGGCCACTCCTCCCAGCAGTCTGCCAAGCTCCTCATAGCTGCGGACAGCCAACTGTAGGTGCTGAGGGATGATCCTGTCCTTCTGCTGTCATGAGCCGTGTTTCCTGCTAGTTCCAGGATCTCAGTGGTCAGGCACTCGAGCACAGCTGGCAGGTAGATGAGAATGCGTCCATAGAACATCCTTTTCAACTCACTTGAGAGTTGGGGCCATAGCTGAGATATTATTTCAGCTTTTGAGATGTTATTCAGCTGCTGTTGTTGTAGAAAACTGCCTTGTTGCCATGGTTATGCATCATAACAAATGTCCAAAACTAAAAAAAGTTTCAGTAAAAATCCTTCCAGCTGCACAGCATTCGATACCAGAGGAAACAATCATCCAAAAAATGTGATTTACATACAGAAAAAGAGGAATTAAAGTTTCCAAAAGCAAAATCTCAGAATGAAAGTAACAGAGCTGTTCCAACATGCAGCCACCTTGAGCGGCGCAAATTTGCAGTATGATAAATGGTAGGAGCATAATATACAATCCCAATGTTTTGTTGGTCTTTTTTTTGTAAATAATTACCTTTTTTGCGGTTTTATTTATTTATTTATTTTTCTATCTTGAGATCTATGACGTCATCAAATACTCGAGTTCTACTTTGGTTTTATTATGTTAATGTCGAGTTTAAAAATTATATACTCGTTCAACCCCTACTATAGACCTATATCTAATCTAACTTTCATCTAAAAATTCTAGAGAAAATAGTTACAGGTCAGTTGCGTGAACATCTACAAAGAAATAATCTGTTTGAAGAGTTTCAGTCAGGGTTTAGAGCTTATCATAGCACAGAAACAGCACTAGCAAAAGTAACTAATGATACTCTCATGGCCTCAGACAATGGACTTGTGTCTATGTCTTGTGACTTAGTTCTAGAATTGCGCCGCTCAAGGTGGCTGCAAGTTGGAGCAGCTCTGTTACATTCATTTTAAGATTTTGCTTTTGGAAACTTTAATTCTTCTTTTTCTGGATGTAAATCACATTTTTTGGATTATTGTTTCCTCTGGTATCAGATGCTGTGTGGCTGGAAGGATTTTTACTGAAGCTTTTTTAGTTTTGGACATTTGTTATGATGCGTAACCATGGCAACAAGGTAGTTTTCTACAACCAGCAGCTGATTAACATCTGAAAAGCTCAAATAATATCTCAACTACAGCCCCAAATCTCAAGTGAGTTGAAAAAGATGTTCTGTGGACTCATTCTCATCTCCCTGCCAGCTGTGCTCGAGTGCCTGACCACTGAGATCCTGGAACTAGAAGGAAACACGGCTCATGACAGCGGAAGGACAGGATCGTCCCTCAGCACCTACAGCTGGCTGTCCACAGCGACGAAGAGCTTGGCAGTCTGGTGGGAAGGGTGGCCATCGCTTTGGGAGGAGTTCTGCCCAGCATTTGGGCGGTCCTACAGCCCGAGGGAACTGAGAGGCCAGCCGAGTCTGAATGGACTGATCGGATGGCATCTGCAGCCAGTTTCTTAGGATCCACTGTGGGATGGACCTTTACAAGAGATCCTTCCTGCCTACAGTCTCAGTATCTATAACATCTCTTCATGAAATGAGGATAACAAGTTACAACAACAAATAATTTCCCTCTGGGATTAATAAAGTATTTTTGAATTGAATTGAATACTGGTCCTGTTAGATCTCAGTGTTGCATTTGATACGGTTGATCACAATATTTTACTACAGAGGCTTGAAAATGATATTGGGATTACAGGAACAGCTCTAAAATGGTTTAAATCATATCTATCTGATAGATACCAGTTTGTAAATGTAAATAATAAATCTTTTTTTTTATTTTTTAACCCAGTCACAGCCCCCCACAGCCAAGC
>NC_056512.1:11225728-11226254 GCF_014905685.2 Nematolebias whitei
CCACGGCACAGGCCCCAAAGCCCACCAACGCACCGAAGGCCCCAAGGTCAGGGCCGGGCGCCGGTGCACCCGCCGGCCCAAGACCCCGGCAACATACCCGTCAAGGCCCGAGACCCCTGGACCCAGCCGGGAACCCCGCCCAGGAGCGATACCACCCCCGAACCTGCGCCCGTGTCCACCCCAAACCCACCCAGGGACAGCCAGGTCACCAGGCCAGTAACCCATGTCCGCCGGTACAGACCGCCCAGAAGCCCACATGCGCCAGCACAGGCCATCACCCAGAACCACCAGAGCCACCTCCCCAGTCGGGCACCACCGCTCCAGGCCCATGACCCCCCCCCCCCCCCCCCATGTCCCCAGCCCCGACACCGCACCCACACCGACCACCATGCCCCACGGGACAAAATCAAAGGGGACCACTGTTACGGCCGGCTCAGACCGAACATATTTAAGGGACAGAGGACACCAAAAAGAGGTTTAAAAATAAAACTTTATTAAACCTAAGTTTTATAAATCACTCCGGGCA
>NC_056512.1:11236254-11262866 GCF_014905685.2 Nematolebias whitei
AACCATGACATTGACCTTTTCTCTCTAGCCCCGCTAGAGAAACAAAAGGTCACTAATCTGGGGGTGATAATGGACCTGTCCTTAAAACCCAACAGTCACGTAAACATGATGGTCAAATCCTGTTTTTTTCAGCTGAGACGGCTGTCTAAGCTGAAGCCTATACTCTCCAAAAAGAACCTTGAGACAGTGATCCACGCCTTCATAACATCTAGGCTTGATTACTGCAATTCACTTCTGTTTGGAATCAGTCAGTCCTCCATTGCTCGTCTACAACTGGTCCAAAATGCTGCAGCCCGATTTTTAACTGGTACAGGCTATAGAGAGCACATCACGCCAGTTTTGGCCTCCCTGCACTGGCTACCCATTCACCTTCGGATCCATTTCAAAATTCTCATGTATGTTTTTAAATCACTGAACAGTTCCGCCCCATCCTATCTCACTGATCTTCTGCAGCCATATGTCCCACCGCGCTCTCTGAGGTCAGCAGACCAGATGCTTCTCTCAGTCCCAGAAACCCGTCGTAAGCTCAGAGGTGACAGGGCTTTCTCTGTTGCAGGTCCACGACTGTGGAATGAGTTGCCACTGAGTGTCCGGCAGGCTCCCACACTCTGTCTTTAAGTCTCGCTTGAAGACCCACTTCTATTCGCTTGCCTTTAACACAGTGTGATTTGTTTTGGTCCGGTCTGTTCTCTACTCTGTTGGCCATTTTAGTTAGCTTCTGCTGCTATTTGTATCTGTATTTCTATTTTATGTTTTCCTGTCTGCTGTGCATGTTTGTTTCTTTTGTACAGCACTTTGGTTGGCCTTGTAGCTGTTTTAAGTGCTATATAAATAAATTGGTATGGTATGGTATGGTATGGTATATTGTGTTATTAATCTGTTAAATGGGATGTAGTCCACTTCTTCATATATATGTTCCAAATATTCAATTCCTTTACACCTCCAACCTGGGAAGTTTATCATCTTATTCTGTTGTAGGATGTCAGGGTTGTTCCAGATGGGTGTACGTTTACAAGGGATTAGTGAAGACTCTGTCATGGGATTTCATTCCATTGTTACGCTGATGATTGTCAGATTTATTTACCCCTAAAGCAGAAGGATGGACATACGTTCACACATCTCCTGGAATGTCTAGGAGATATTAAAGCTTGGTTGGCCTTGAACTTTTTAAATTTTAATGAAAACAAAACCGAGGTGATGGTGTTTGGACCCAGTGGCTCCTGTGAGTCCTCCTCTATTAACCTGGGACCCTTGGAGAAATATTTTAAACCTGTTATTACAGATCTTGGTTTTAAGGTGGACAGTGATTTTAAATTGGACAGCCAAATCAAAGCCGTGGTTAAGTCCAGCTTTTATCATTTAAGGCGATTGGCGTCAGTGAAGTCTTTTCTTTCCAGACAGCATTTTGAAATGGTGATCCACGCCTTTATTTCGACTCGATTGGATTACTGTAATGCACTTTATCTGGGAGTCAGTCAGTTGCTGCTCTCACGTCTGCAGCTGGTTCAGAATGCTGCTGCACGACTTTTAACAGGAACTCGAAAGAGGGAACATGTGACCCCTGTCCTGGCTTCACTTCACTGGTTGCCTGTATATTTTAGGATTCATTTTAAAATTCTTATGTTTGTTTTTAAATTACTGCATAATCTTGCCCCGGCTTACCTCTCTGGGCTTCTTCATCCCTACATACCCTATCGGTCTCTCAGGTCAGCAGATCAGCTGCTCTTGGAGGTACCAAGAACAAGAAGGAAGCTCAGAGGGGACAGGGCTTTCTCTGTCATGGGCCCTAAGTTATGGAACGACTTGCCTTTGCAGGTCAGAGAGTCCCCTTCACTGTCCATTTTTAAAGTTCGTCTTAAAACTCATTTATTCAACTTGGCTTTTAACACCAGCGGGATCTAGTTTTTAAATTTTGTATGCTTTTAAAATGTATGTTTTTAACACCAGCAGGATCTAGTTTTAAATTGTATGTTTTCTGTTTTTAAACTGTTTTTATTTCCACTTTTATTATGTTGTGTTTTAATGTACAGCACTTTGTGTCAGCTATGGTTGTTTTAAGGTGCTTTATAAATAAAGTTGGTATGGTATGGTATGGTCATTTTAAGAAACTCCCACCAAGCTGTCAGAGAGGAGCTGATATTGATGCTTTTAAAGCATTCCTGTCGTTTTATGTTTGAGCTAATGAATGGAAGGTCCGAGATCATTATAATATTGCAAAGTGTCTGTTCTACGTCTAGCCAGGGTTCATCAAGGGGTGTGTGTTTTATCCATTTTGAGATATATTCTAGCCTGTTGGCTAGAAAATAATAATAAAAGTTGGGTAATTCTAGTCTTCCTTTATCTTTGGATTTCTGTAGTGTTTTTAATCTAATACGAGGGCGTTTATCTTTCCACAGAAATTTAGAAATAGAGGAGTCCAGGGATCTAAACCAGTCAGATGATGGTTTATTTGGGATCATTGAGAATAAATAATTTATTCTAGGCAAAACCATCATTTTTATTGATGCGATCCTTCCCATGAGAGATATGGGTAAAGATTTCCATCTAGCCCGATCATCCTCAATTTTCTTTAAAAGTGGGGTGTGGTTTAGTTTTGTTAAATCTGCTCATTTAGGCGAAACTTTGATACCCAAATATGTAATATTCCCTGACTGCAGTTGTGTAGTAAGTGAATTGTTGAAAGAGCAATTAATTGGTAGAACTGTGGATTTTAGCCAGTTTATAGAGTAATCTGAAACTTTTGAGAAAGAGTTTATCAGTCCAATAACCTGAGAGATGGAGGTTTGTGAATGCTGGAGGAAGAGCAGCACATCATCAGCATATAGACTGATTTTGTGCTCTCTGTTCTTGCATTTTATGCCTTTAATATCTGTAGTTTGCCTGATTGCTGCGGCTAGCGGTTCGATGAAAATAGCAAACAGTGAGGGGGAGAGTGGACATCCCTGCCTGGTTCCCTTTGCAGAGCAAAACTAGCAGATATTTGATTATTTGTCCTAATGCATGCTGAAGGAGAACTGTATAATATTTGTAACCAATTTATGAAATAATTTCCAAAACCAAATTTATGTAAGGCTGCAAATAAAAATTTCCAGTTAACTCTATCGAAGGCTTTTTCTGCATCTAGAGAGAATATTGCTGTTTCAATATTTTTACTGTAAGAATAATCTATTAAATTAAATAATCTGTGTGAATTTGTGGCTGAATGTCTCCCTTTTATAAAACCAGTTTGGTCAGGATGTATTATTAGAGGAGTTACCATTTCTAATCTTTTTGAGAGGGCTTTACAAATTATTTTAAGATCAACATTGATAAGAGATATGGGACGATAACTGGTAGGTAATACAGGATCTTTGCCTGGTTTTAACAGGAGACTAATGTTGGCAGAATTTATATTTTTTGGAAGACTTTTATTTTTCTCAGTTTCTTGTAGCATTTTGTGAAATAGTGGTGCCAGGATATTCCAGAATTCTTTATAGAATTCTGCTGGGAATCCATCTGGACCTGGAGCTTTTTTATTGGACATGCTTTTGAGGGCTTCCTGGAGTTCCACTGGTGAATCCAGCTCCATTGTTTGACTATCTGATAGTTTAGGAAGTGTTATTTTATCCAGGAATTCATTAATTTCATTATCTGATGGGTTTATCTGGGGCGAATACAAGTCTTTATAAAAATCTCTGAAAATGCTGTTAATTCTTTCAGGGTCGTAAACTGTATTCCCAGTCAAGTCTTTAACACCAACTATAGTTGTTTTTTCCTTATTTATTTTGAGCTGTTTAGCTAGAAAGCTACCTGACTTGTTGCTCTGTTCAAAATTTTCGATTCTAAGTCGTTGTATTAAGAATTGAGTTTTTTTGTTAATACATTCTTTTAATTCCAATTTTGCTTTACGCATTTTATCCAGCATTTCTTCATCTTGAGAGGCTTCTAACGATTTAATGGTTTCTTCTAGTTCCTGAATATGTTTATTTTCTTTTTTCTTCTTTTGTGATGAGAATGAAATTATTTTACCTCTCATTACAGCTTTACCTGCCTCCCAGAGAATAGATGCTGAAGTTCCAGGCACGTCATTATACTCCAGATATGAAGCCCACTCTTCTGTAAAATATTTGATAAAATCTACATCTTCAAGCAGTGATGTATTAAATCTCCAGTTTATACTTTTGGGGATTTCTTTTCTGTTTGCTAAATTTAAACAGACAGGAGCATGATCACTGACAGCTATAGGGTGAATCTCAGTGTCTGAGATGTCCGTCAACAACGAGCTGCTGACTAAAAAATAATCCAGATGAGAGTAGGAGTGATGGACAGAAGAGAAGAAAGTATACTCCCTATGATTCAGGTGAAGAGATCGCCATGCATCACAAAGTCCATAATCATTCATGTACTGTTTAACTACATTTATGGACTGCCAACTACGCTGAGTTCCTGCTCTACTACATCTGTCTAATTCTTCATTTAGACCAAAGTTGAGGTCACCTCCAAGTATAAGTGAGCAATCCAAGTGATCAGAAAGTGCTGAGAAAAAATCATGAAAAAAAGAGGTGTCATCTACATTTGGGGCATATATACTGACAATACACAACTTATAGTTATTTATATAAAGTTTTATTATTAAATATCTGCCCTCTGGATCTGTGACTGTGTCTAGTATTTTAAAGTTAACATTTTTATGTATTAATATTGCCACTCCTCTTTGTCTTGAGTTATAGCAGGCACAAAACACATTAGGAAAATCAGTTGATTTAAGATCATCTGCAGCTGTCGTAGATTTATGAATCTCTTGTAAAAAGACAACATCTGCCTGTAATCTTTTAAGCTGGTTAAAAATTCCTAATCTTTTTTGTTGAGTACTGGTTCCATTAACATTCCAAGTTACAAACCTTACTCTGCCCATATTTGTACGTGTGTAGTTAAAAGTTGACCAGTGCATGTCACCATAGATACAAATAGATCTAAATAAAATCTGAGTTAATGCTTGAGCTAGCCTGTTTAGATCTTCACAAACAGTGATGTTGGAAGTGGAAAGATACCAGAAGATTGAGTAGATGCTGGATGTTGTTGAGGTGGAAAGATATAAAGTTCTCATATGAGGTGTCCGTGTGTGTTCTCTTATGAGGTGTGTGTGTGCGTGTGTGCTTGTGTGTAAATGATTGTTGGGTGGCAAAGAAGCAATGAGAAAAATAAAAAATAAAAAAAAGAATGACGAAGAGATGCGTTAACAGACACAAAAAGAAAAAGAAAATAAGTGGAAAAAACAAACAAACAAACCAGCTGTGACACCGTTCTCCTTCACCAGTGCAGACACCCGAGCTGTGCTTTACATTTTATTTACAAATGCCAGTTAATTTACTTCCATTATTACCATTTAAATCATCACCACTAAACCCCAGCTGCCCAGGGGCCACCGTCACCAAAAGCCAAACTTTAAATAGTTCAAAATAATAAATCGTAAATAATAAATAATAATAAATCTTCTTCATACACCAAAGTTAGTCATAGAGTTCCTCAGTGCTCAGTGCTTGGGCCAATACTCTTTACTTTATATATGCTTCCATTAGGTAAAGTTATTAAACAGCATGGGATAAATTTTCATTGTTATGCTGATGACACACAATTATATTTGCCCACTAAACCCAATGAATCCAATCAGCTACTTAGACTACAAGCATGTCTTAAAGACATAAAAACCAGGATGACTCTTAATTTTCTCCTGTTGTACACAGACAAGACTGAGGTTTTGGTTTTTGGACCTGAGCACCTTAGGAATGAATTTTGCAGTCTTTTTCCCTCCTTAGATGACATTAATCTGTCCTCCAGCTCTAATGTTAAAAATCGTGGTGATATTTTTGATCAGGACATGTCTTTTATCCTCCACATTAAAAATGTTACTACAAGCCGGATTCCAAAAAAGTTGGGACACTAAACAAATTGTGAATAAAAACTGAATGCAATGATGTGGAGGGGCCAACATCTAATATTTTATTCAGAATAGAACAAGAATCACAGATCAAAAGTTTAAACTGAGAGAATGTATCATTTTAAGGGAAAAATCTGTAGTTTCCAAATTTCATGGCATCAACAAATCCCAAAAAAGTTGGGACAAGTCCATTTTTACCACTATGTAGCATATCCCCCTTCTTCTTACAACACCCAATAGACGTCTGGGGACAGAAGAGACCAGTTTCTCAAGTTTAGAAATAGGAATGCTCTCCCATTCATGTCTAATACAGGCCTCTAACTGTTCAATCGTCTTGGGCCTTCTTTGTCGCACCTTCATTTTTATGATTCGTCAAATGATCTCTATAGGTGAAAGATCTGGACTGCAGGCTGGCCATTTCAGTACCCGGATCCTTCTCCTACGTAGCCATGATGTTGTGATTGCTGCAGAATGTGGTTTGGCATTATCGTGTTGAAAAATGCAGGGTCTTCCTTGAAAGAGATGACGTCTAGATGGGAGCATATGTTGTTCAAGAACCTGAACATAGTTCTCTGCATTATTGGTGCCTTTCCATTCCAGACATGCAAGCTGCCATGCCACAAGCACTCATGCAACTCCATACCATCAGTGATGCAGGCTTCTGAACGGAGCGTTGATAACAACTTGGGCTATCCTTGTCCTCTCTAGTCCGGATGACATGGTCCTCTCTGGTAGGGATGACATGGCGTCCCAGTGTTCCATAAAGAACTTCAAAACGTGACTCATCTGACCACAGAACAGTCTTCCATTTTGCCACACTCCATTTTAAATGACCCCTGGCCCAGTGCAAACGTCTGAGCTTGTGGAGCTTGCTTAGAAATGGCTTCCTCTTTGCACTGTACAGTTTCAGCTGGCAACGGCGGATGGCACGGTGGATTGTGTTCACTGACAATGCTTTCTGGAAGTATTCCTGAGCCCATTCTGTTATTTCCTTGACAATGGCATTACTGTTTGAGGTGTAGTGACGTTTAAGGGCCAAGAGATCACGAGCATCCAACAGAGTTTTACGGCCTTGACCCTTACGCACAGCGATTGTTCCAGATTCTCTGAATCTTTTGATGATGTTATGCACGGTTGATGATGATAACTTAAAAGTCTTTGCTATTTTACACTGGGTAACACCATGCTGGTATTGCTGCACTATCTTTCTGCGCAACAATGGTGGAATTGGTGATCCTCTTACCATCTTGGCTTCTGAGAGACACTGACACTCTGAGAAGCTCTTTTTATACCCAATCATGTTGTCAATTGACCTAATTAGTGTTAATTGGTCTTCCAGCTGTTTGTTATATGCTCAATTTCCTTTTTCCAGCCACTTATTGCTACTTGTCCCAACTTTTTTGGGATTTGTTGACACTGTGAAATTTTGAATCAACATATTTTTCCTTTAAAATGTTACATTTACTCAGATTAAACTTTTGATCAGTCATCTATGTTATATTACAAATAAAATATTCACATTTGCCATCTCCACATCATTGCATTCAGTTTTTATTCACAATTTGTTTAGTGTCCCAACTTTTTCGGAATCTGGTTTGTAGAACTGCCTTCTTCCATCTGCGCAATATCGCTAAAATTAGAAACATCTTTTTAAAAATCCATCCTTTTTCTTCCTCTTATCCGGGGTCAGTCGCAGGGGTAGCAGCCTAAGTAGGGAGGCCCAGACTTCCCTCTCCCCCGTCACTTGGGCCAGCTCTTCCAGGGGAATCCCGAGGTGTTCCCAGGCCAGCCGAGAAATATAGTTCCTCCAGTGTGTCCTGGGTCTTCCTCTGGGCCTCCTTCCGGTGGGACGTGTCCGGAACACCTCACCAGGGAGGCGTCCAGAAGGCATCCTAAACAGATGCCCAAGCCACCTCAACTGGCTCCTCTCTATGTGGAGAATTTTTAAAAATGATGCAGAAAAACTTGTCCATGCATTTGTTACGTCTAGACTGGACTATTGCAATGGTTTATCATCTGGATGTCCAAATACTTCCTTAAAACGTCTTCAGTTGATCCAAAATGCTGCTGCCAGAGTCTTAACCGGAGTTAGTAGGAGAGATCATATTTCTCCAGTTTTAGCTTCTCTCCATTGGCTCCCTGTCAAATCCAGAATAGAATTCAAAATCCTACTTCTAACCTACAAAGCTCTCAACAACCTGGCTCCATCTTATATTACAGATCTTATTGTTCCATATTTTCCCAACAGAGCACTTCGCTTTCAGGCTGCAGGTCTACTTGTGGTTCCTAGAATTTACAAAAACAGAATGGGAAACAGATCTTTCAGTTATCAGGCTCCTCTATTGTCGAACCAACTTCCAATCTCTGACTGTGAGGCTGACACATTAGCCAGTTTTAAAATTAGGCTTAAGACTTTCCTTTTTGCTAAATCCTATAGTTAGGGTTGGCTTGGGTTTCCTGAGCTGTCCCTTAGTTATGCTGCTATAGGCTTAGACTGCTGGAGGACAAACTGACCACACTTTTCACTCTGCTACTGTCTTCACTTACTCTGCTCAACCTGTTTTGTATTTGTAATTATTTTTTCTATCCTTAACATGTGTTTTTTTTTTTGTCTTTCAGGTACACCTGGACCTACAGGTCCTTCTCAAAAAATTAGCATATTGTGATAAAGGTCATTATTTTCCATAATGTAATGATAAAAATGAAACTTTCATATATTTCAGATTCATTGCACACCAACTGAAATATTTCAGGTCTTTAATTGTTTTAATACTGATGATTATGGCATACAGCTCATGAAAACCCAAAATGCCTGTCCCAAAAAATTAGCATATTTCATCCCACCAATGAAAGACAAGTGTTTTTAATACAAAAAAATGCTAACCTTAAAATAATCATGTTCAGTTATGCACTCAATATTTGGTCGGGAATCCTTTGGCATGAATGACTGCTTCAATGCGGCGTGGCATGGAGGCAATCAGCCTGTGGCACTGCTGAGGTGTTATGGAGGGCCAGGATGCTTCAATAGCGGCCTTAAGCTCATCCAGAGTGTTGGGTCTTGCGTCTCTCAACTTTCTCTTCACAATATCCCCCAGTTTCTCTATGGGATTCGGGTCAGGAGAGTTGGCAGGCCAATTGAGCACAGTAATACCATGGTCAGTAAACCATTTACCAGTGGTTTTGGCACTGTGAGCAGGTGCCTGGTCATGCTGAAAAATGAAATCTTCATCTCCATAAAGCTTTTCAGCAGATGGAAGCATGAAGTGCTCCAAAATCTCCTGATAGCTAGCTGCATTGACCCTGCGCTTGATAAAACACAGTGGACCAACACCAGCAGATGACATGACACCCCAGTGACTGTGGCAACTTGACAATGGACCTCAAGCAATGTGAATTCTGTGTCTCCTCTCTTCCTCCAGACTCCGAGACCTTGATTTCCAAAGGAAATGCAAAATTTACTGTAATCAGAGAACATAACTTTGGACCACTCAGCAGCAGTCCCAGGTGAGATGCTTCTGACGCAGTCTCTTGTTCAAGAGTGGCTTGACCTGGGGAATGCAGCACCCGTAGCCCATTTCCTGCACACGCCTGTGCACGGTGGCTCTGGATGTTTCTACTCCAGACTCAGTCCACTGCTTCCGCAGGTCCCCCAAGGTCTGGAATCGGCCCTTCTCCACAATCCTCCTCAGGGTCCGGTCACCTCTTCTCCTTGTGCAGCGTTTTCTGCCACACTTTTCCCTTCCCACAGACTTCCCACTGAGGTGCCTTGATACAGCACTCTGGGAACAGCCTATTCGTTCAGCAATTTCTTTCTGTGTCTTACCCTCTTGCTTGAGGGTGTCAATGATGGCCTTCTGGACAGCAGTCAGGTCGGCAGTCTTACCCATAATTGCGGTTTTGAGTAATGAAAAAGGCTGGGAGTTTTTAAAAGCCTCAGGAATCTTTTGCAGGTGTTTAGAGTTACGTCGTTGGTTCAGATGGTTAGGTTAATAGCTTGTTTAGAGAACCTTTTCATGATATGCTAATTTTTTGGGACAGGCATTTTGGGTTTTCATGAGCTGTATGCCATAACCATCAGTATTAAAACAGTTAAATACCTGAAATATTTCAGTTGGTGTGCAATGAATCTGAAATATATGAAAGTTTCATTTTTATCATTACATTATGGAAAACAATGACCTTTATCACAATATGCTAATTTTTTTAGAAGGACCTGTATATCTGGACCTACCAATCTGTGTTCGTTTGTCTCTCCTTCCTGTCCTCTCAAACCAGCTGGTCAAAGCAGATGTCCGCTTGTCCTGAGCCTGGTTCTGCTGGAGGTTTCTTCCTTTTAAAAGGGAGTTTTTCCTTTCCAGTGTGATTGCTAAGGATGGGAGACTGCAACGAAGCCAAGATTCAACTTGTCTGCTGGCCTCCTTAGAAAGAGAACTTTACTAATTGGCTTTTATGTATTTGAATGTTTCTGTAAAGTGCCCTGAGATAACTTTGTTGTGATTTGGCGCTATATAAATAAACTGAATTGAATTGAATTGTAAGCTAAGGACCTATTTACATGGACACGGTGGGGGGAAACGTAGGTTTTTTTGTATGTTAATTAGAGGAAAAAATCCGCGTTGACATGGGCTAATTTTGTGTTTACATGCATCTGGAGAAATCCCCTCCACCCCACCGACTCTGCTGTAGTTACCATGCCGGGTCATTAGTTGGCGCTGTGAATTTTGTACATTCACCTAATGCGCATGCGTGCTGCCTCTGTCTGCTCCTTTCCTCTGGGCTAAAAGTTCAGCTAACAACATCTTAACCAGAAATTAAAGCTGGATTTTGGCTGGATTCTGAATAAGAGTCGACAGATTTGACGCCAAGAGGGACCGCTTCATCTAACAGCTCCACACCGGTCGCTGAGTGGACCAGAACAGAGTCGACAATGTCGGACTTTACTCTGTGATAATCAGTAGCTGATTTACAGCAGGTAAATAAACGTTCTTAATAATGTTAGCTTGTGTTTATTTCGATCACACAACAACCAGCTGAGTTTTTATTTTTTCCTGAAAAAAGAAGAAGCTGTCCTTCCACCAGGTGGACCGGTTCTGAACGAGGCTCGGTCCAAGTGCAGTGCAGGAGGACGTCGAAGAGAGAGATGTTGGATGAACTATTTATTTAAAATACCCCTCAGTTCTTTTATTCAATCCATTCAATGGTTTAAGCTACATTAATCAAAGGAGTAACAGCCTGAACGAGCCAGATGAACAATGTGGGACCAGATTCCAGGATGAAAACAGAGTCCAGTTAATTAATGTAGTTTAAAGTTAACGTGTTTTTAATAGTGTTCAGTTTAATTATCAGTGTTTGTGTGACATACAGTTTGTGGTGTTGAAATAAATAAAAAAAATAAAAATTAAACCTGATGTCTTCATTTTCAACTTTAACACGCAATATGTTTAGCATCATTTTAATCACATAATTTGAATTACATAATGTCCAGATAGTTTCACTATATATCTCAAACTTAAGATAAATACTGTTTATTATTATTAAACTTGTTATTTAGCACATAGTATGTTCTAGTGCAGCGCGACGTGTGCACGTGCCTCGTTCTATAAACAGCGATATTAGAACTGGATCAGATTGTCTCTTCCAACACAGATGTTGGTCACAGCTCCTGGAATCTGACGTAGATTAACTACGAGATTAAAAATATATTCCATCAGTCGTAGTTCAGAAAGCACCGTGTCCGCCGTCATGTTGATAGAAATGTAGCGTCGGTCCGCGCATGTGCGGATGTAGTTTAACACAAAGCCTCAGCAGGAGATGTTTACATTATCAGCGGGTGGTCAGCGAAAATCCTCCACTCTGGAAGGTGGGTTGAAAAACCTCCGGATTCAAAGACAGGGGCCACTGGTGTCGTGTAAATGATCAACAGAACCACAGAGAGAAAGCTGCGGATGCACTCAAAATATGCGCTGTGTAAACGGCTCCTAAGATATCTGCATATACGAGCTCAGCTTTGAAATTCAAATGAGTCTTCAGCTGCAGTAAGTGGCGGGGACAGGGCAGGTTTGTATACAGTGAGCGAAAGAGGTGGGGTGGCATGAAGGTGCAGATTGGGAGGAAAAAGTGGCAGATTTTCAAGTATAATTATAACTCTAGGTAGAATATAAGACTATATTGTTTTATAATGATATAGTCTCATTTTATATTGTGAATTAAATTATATTGATATTTTAAAAATATCGATATATCGCCCAGCCCTAGTGGTGGCCATCTTGGATTTTAATATGGGAACCCAATTTTTGATAGGGTGTTTTTTATGGTTTTAATGCCTAGATGCAATCACACACCAAAATGGAAATTGGCACAGTGCTTATTTTTCAAATAATCCAGCTCACAAGGTTAACATATACACTGTATAGTAATTTTTATATACTGCGGCAACCATCTTAGACTTAGACATGGCAAATCCAATTTTCAAAAGGATAGATCTAGAATGTAGCGGTAGATGTAGTCACACTCCAGAATTCAATACAACTTATTTTTCAAGTTATCGCACTCACAACATGCATGGGCGGGTGAAGGGCATTTTCATTTGCCTCTTTTTACTCTGTGATGGGGGACAAAAATACTTCTTACAATCCAGTCACAAGTATGGGCCCAGTTAAAACTGCACAGGTGTTGATTAATGTTCATTTCAGCTTAGTGTTAAATTAATGATACGTTCTCCTCACATTTTTACTGGTTCTAGATTTTCTTACACTAAACACTACATGCATTAAATATAACACAGCTATTAAAATATAATTTGAGATAAAATTGTTAACTTATGAAAGAAGAAAGTAACCAAACTAAATAATTTTTACTGTGCGGTGTGGAAAGGTGACAGAGATAAGAAGAACTCTTACCATGGTGAGGCCCAGTAAGGTTGGACTGATGAGGTGAACGGGTGCCGAAACACTGCTGTTGTGACTCCTTTCCCAGAAAGTATAAAACACATCTGACCAGCAGATGATCCACAATAGAAAGCCAACAGCCTGGGAAGAAAAAACAGTTTAAAATGTCTCAGAAATATAAGTTATGTTTAAACTATTATAAACCTATTACAAATGTAGCGTCCATCTAACCAGGGGTCCCTCAAAGAGACAGAACATCCTCAAAGACATCACGTCTCTCCTACCCCCCTCTCTGTTAAATCTACAGCTCAGATCAACATCCTGACCACCCCTGGTTCCATATTGTATTATAATTAACTGTGTTAATTAACCCTCTCTCTTGGGAAGGGACAGATATTTATTCTCCGACAAGAAGTCCATAACAAAGTATGAACTTCACCATACTAAAAAAACCAAGGTCGCCATGGTAACAAAGGAAGTTACCCACCAACTGAACAGAGATTCAAAGTAGCCTACTGTTTTCAATGTAAGGGGTGTCAGAATCAAACTTGCATTTTGTGAAAGAATGGTGCTTACGTAAAACAAGGTGTTTCCATTTTCAACAAAGCTATTGTTCCCATCTGTGACTTTGAGGGGAGGTTATAATTACATTAATTATGCAGTCGGTTTACACCCACTGTGATAGCAATCCGATTGGTGAAAACCAAGGGGCACAATCTCTCCTGGCGTCAGGTAATACACCAGAGATCGGCAGTTGCTAAAAAGTTGTTGAAAAGAGTTGCAGAGAAGAACTCTCTGCAGAGAAGCAGTCTCATGGAAGAGAAAAACTCTCTTGAGAGGAGCAGTCTCATGATGGAAGAAGTTGTCCGAAGCTGGCAGAAGTGGCTCCTGGTGGAGAGTTAGGGCTGTATACCGAATAGGGTTGTATATCTCTGTGTGATAGACGATTCGATTCGCATCTATAGATACAAAGGTTACAATTCGATTCAAAAACGATTTATTTTAAAAACAGAACGATTTGATTCGATTCGATACAGTGTAAGAGCGATTTGGTTAGATTCAATTTTATATATTTCTACAGTTTAACATTTGTTGAATGTAGACAAATATTTCATTATGAACAAAAAGGGCCATTTCTATAAATGTGACATTCTTACATTATTTTTAAATTTGTAAAAGTCTACATATATCAAATCTAAAAGCGTGCAGTAAGGCACTGGCAAAAATAAAGTAAAAAGCCAAACAACAGAATCACATGTCAAATGTGTTTATTTTTAGACATGGACCTAAAAAGACCAGCTAAAAGAATATTTCTTTGTTTGATGGGATCAATATAAAATGAGAAAATAAAGAAAACTTATAAAATGCACAAATGACTACAGCAGAATGTAATAAAAAAAATCACTAGGAAAAAAATAGGAATAAGCTACAGTAAGCACAAAGCACCTGTGCAATAACCTGCTGTGCAATAACCTGTCACACACCCTGTGTAGTTTGGTAGTTATGTGCAATATATATCGTGCATTTTAGCTTATATTACAAACCGGATTCCAAAAAAGTTGGGACACTAAACAAATTGTGAATAAAAACTGAATGCAATGATGTGGAGGGGCCAACATCTAATATTTTATTCAGAATAGAACACAAATCACAGATCAAAAGTTTAAACTGAGAGAATGTATCATTTTAAGGGAAAGATATGTTGTTTCCAAATTTCATGGCGTCAACAAATCCCAAAAAAGTTGGGATAAGTCCATTTTGACCACTGTGTGGCATCCCCCCTTCTTACAACACTCAACAGACGTCTGGGGACAGAGGAGACCAGTTTCTCAAGTTTAGAAATAGGAATGCTCTCCCATTCATGTCCAATACAGGCCTCTAACTGTTCAATCGTCTTGGGCCTTCTTTGTCGCACCTTCCTCTTTATGATTCGTCAAATGATCTCTATAGGTGAAAGATCTGGACTGCAGGCTGGCCATTTCAGTACCCGGATCCTTCTCCTATGTAGCCATGATGTTGTAATTGCTGCAGAATGTGGTTTGGCATTATCGTGTTGAAAAATACAGGGTCTTCCCTGAAAGAGATGACGTCTAGATGGGAGCATATGTTGTTCTAGAACCTGAACATAGTTCTCTGCATTAATGGTGCCTTTCCAGACATGCAAGCTGCCATGCCACAAGCACTCATGCAACTCCATACCATCAGTGATGCAGGCTTCTGAACGGAGCGTTGATAACAACTTGGGCTATCCTTGTCCTCTCTGGTCAGGATGACATGGCATCCCATAAAGAACTTCAAATCGTGACTCATCTGACCACAGAACAGTCTTCCATTTTGCCACACTCCATTTTAAATGACCCCTGGCCCAGTGCAAACGTCTGAGCTTGTGGAGCTTGCTTAGAAATTGCTTCCTCTTTGCACTGTACAGTTTCAGCTGGCAACGGCGGATGGCACGGTGGATTGTGTTCACTGAAAACGCTTTCTGGAAGTATTCCTGAACCCATTCTGTTATTTCCTTGACAGTGGCATTCCTGTTTGAGTTGCAGTGACGTTTAAGGGCCCGGAGATCACAAGTATCCACTAGAGTTTTACTGCCTTGACCCTTACGCACAGCGATTGTTCCAGATTCTCTGAATCTTTTGATGATGTTATGCACGGTTGACGATGATAACTTAAAAGTCTTTACTATTTTACGCTGGGTAACACCATTCTGGTATTGCTGCACTATCTTTCTGCGCAACAATGGTGGAATTGGTGATCCTCTTACCATCTTGGCTTCTGAGAGACACTGACACTCTGAGAAGCTCTTTTTATACCCAATCATGTTGTCAATTGACCTAATTAGTGTTAATTGGTCTTCCAGCTGTTCGTTATATGCTCAATTTCCTTTTTCCAGTCACTTTTTGCTACTTGTCCCAACTTTTTTGGGATTTGTTGATACTGTGAAATTTTGAATCAACATATTTTTCCTTTAAAATATTACATTTACTCAGATTAAACTTTTGATCTGTCATCTATGTTATATTACGAATAAAATATTGACCTTTGCCATCTCCACATCATTGCATTCAGTTTTTATTCACAATTTGTTTAGTGTCCCAACTTTTTTGGAATCAGGTTTGTACATTACTACCTTGAAATACTTATTCACACAAATTCATTCTACTTCACCGTAAAAATTCTACAATGTTGTTTACTATTTTTCTCTTCAGAAACTTTGTAAATATTATAATTACTTTTTCACTTTTTGGTAGTTTATTTTGTACTCTTATTGCATGCTTTAGTATTTCTTGTTTGCTTGTTTTTTTTTTTTAGCAAGTCAAATCGGTTCTTCTCATCCTGAGCATTTCATTGTGTTAACCTTGCATATGACAAATAAACACAACTTGAACTTGAACTTAATAAAACAAAAATATTATGCAAGAACAGTACGCCTAACAACAGCAGCACGAACATGAGTTTGTGTGAGCAGGTGGGCACGGATTAATATAACATCATATCATTTAAACAGCAGCATGAGATCAGATCAGCAGCATGGATAATCAGCAGCACATATCAACAGTCAAAAGTGTTGATTACATGTATAAAAGAAATCAAACTGCAGCTTTTTGACCTGGTGAGGTAGTCTGAACAAAAGTAATGTCCTGCATTTCTACATTCACGTCAGGTTAAATCTGAAATCAAACACAGTGAAGTAGTTCACTTCCTTATGTTTGTGCTTAGTTACCTATATTTTTATTCATCATAATCACTGTCCTCATCTTTTTTTGCGGCAGGTTTTTCGCAAAGAAAATCAGCTGATCCACATGCTCATGTTTGAGTAGACTGCGTTTTGTGGAAACAATATCTCCTGCAGTGCTGAAAACTCTCTCAGATGCCACACTGGTGGCTGGTATGCAGAGATACATTTTAGCCATAGATGACAGCAGTGGCAAGTCCTGTTGCTCTTTCCACCACTGTAGTGGGTTTTTTTTCAGGGGCAAAGGATCACGCTCTCTGTACCTCTTGACTTCTTCATTGGCCTGGTCCCTCACAGATCTAGCCGCCGTCCTTACTTGAAAGTCTTCTCCCAACAGCTGGTCCAGGGCTGACATTTTCTTCTTTTTACAAGGACGTTTATCATCTGAAATAGAAAATATCCATTATCTAATCCATTATCTTTACCCGCTTATTCCATTTTGGGTCACAGGGGTCGCTGGTGCCCATGTCCAGCAATCACAGTGCGAGGGGCGGGGTACACCCTGGACGGGTCGCAAGTCCATCACAGGGCCACATAGAGACAAACGAGACAAACAACCATTCACTCTCTCATTCACACCTAGGGACAATTTAGAGTTACCAATCAGCCTAACATGCATGTTTTTGGTCTGTGGGAGGAAACCGGAGTACCCGGAGAAAACCCACGCATGCACGGAGAGAACATGCAAACTCCACCCAGAAAGGCCCCTGGACCGGGGTTTGAACCCAGGACCTTCTCACTGAGAGGCAGCAGCTCTACCAGTTGCGCCACCGTGCTGCGAAATAGAAAATAATTACCTTATATTACTGGCTATGCTTGCCACAAAGTTTTTTTAATTAACTTTACCATTTTATGTATAAATCTTCATTTGATGTTCAGAATTTATTTATGTAAGGACTTGTGTACATATGTAAACGATGTATCATTATCATCATCATCATCATCATTATTATTCAACTCTTTCTTTGCATGCAGATCCTCTCATTAAAGTGAATGTGTTTTATACTGACACTATGGCTGCAGCACAAGTTTAAGACAAAGTCTTCTCGTTCTTGATCACAAGTTATAAAACACACAAACCTTTATGCTCATCTTGGGTCTGAGGTACATCAATGCAGACGTCCGGATCTCCATTTGCAGGTTCAGTCTAACATGGATCAGTCTGCACTGGACCTCTCTGAACTGAATCTCCCGTTACCTAGAAATAAAACATGAAATTACATTTAGTGTACAGTATGGTTAAAAGCAATGTAAACAATCAAATAAAGAGTAGTCAGAATATATCTAATGGCAGCAACAAAACACAGCAGACTGTAACTGAATGTACTGTAATATGTATTTTGACAGTGTGTTGGGGGATTTACCTTGTGATGCAGGTATGTCGCTTCTGCTGATATGCTTGTGAATGTCCTCTCTGCATCATGGTTACTGAGGAAGGGGAGGGACTTAAAATGGGGGTCCAGAGCTGCTGCAGTGTGGAAGAGATCTTCAAGGCCTGTGTAGCGTTTCTCCAAGTCATTCTTGAACGCCTGCTTCATCTCTCTGATTAACACTGAGTCTTCATCTGATGGTTCAAAGTTCTTTTTAAGCTTTGCTTTTACAAGAAGAATCATTGAGAGTGTGGGTCGCTTGTCTTCAGACATGCTGGTAGTCACAAGTTTGACCGGCACCATCAGTTTGACAATGTCTTCAATGTTGCAGAAGTCTTTGTCCTTGAGAGTATTCACCTCTTCTGAGGTCCCTGGACATGAGTGCTGCAGAAATCGCAGGATGTTGCTCAAAAAAGCGTTCAAGCATGTCATGGGAGCTATTCCACCGCGTGGATACATCTTGGATGAGTTTGTGGGAAGGCAAGGCCAGTTGTTTCTGTTTCTCTTAAAGAATTTCTGCTGCCCTCACACTACGATGAAAAAAGGCAACAGCTTTTCTCACTCTTTCCAGCAACCTTGCTACAGTATCAACTTTAAAAGCTTTCTGTGTGGCGAGATTAATTGTGTGTGCAAAGCACATGAGGTGAGGGGTCATCTCTGCTTCCACTCCAACTAATACCATGTTTGTGGCATTGTCTGTCACCAGGGCTGGATCTTTATCAAGAAGGTTCCAGTCAACACATGCCTGTTTTAGCAGAGCACCAATATTTTTCCCAGTGTGGGATCCTTTGAATGCCCTGGTTTGCAACACATGCACATTTAACTTCCAGTCTGGAGAGATGTAGTGGACAGTGATGGTCACATAAGACTCAGTGGAGCATGACATCCAGGCATCGGTTGTAATAGCAACTCGCTCTGCATGTGCAAATTCTTTTTCAACTTGGCTCTCTTCACTTCGGCATGTGTTTGTGATATGCTGCCGGGAAGGAATCTTATATCTGGGCTCTTAAGTATTAATCAAATCCTGAAATCCTCCCCCCTCCACTATATTGTACGGCCATAAGCCCTTAGCGATAAAACGGGTTATTGATGCCGTTATATCCTTAGCTCGTGATGAACTGTCGCCGAGTTGCACCTAAAATTTAGTGATAACGTTACCCGTCGCTCTCTATGTGGCAGCTGCCTGCTCCTGCTCGTTGTTATGGGGCTTGAGAAGTTCGCCATACTCCTCTCTGTGTTTTCTCGTTGCATGTTGATCAAGGTTTGTTGTGCTACCAGTGTACTTCAGAGGTGCTCTGCATAGCTTACAAATAGCGGGTTTTTGTAAAGTTTTCCGTCCTTCTTGTAAAACCCAAAAACGTACCACACTTTAGATTTTTGTCTGGCTGCTGTATTGAAAATCTTTCGCAGTGACCAGCTAGCGCTGCTACTATTTACATCCATTCTCATCGTCTTGGTGAGCTACGGAGCATGCGTGAGAATAGCTTCGCGGGCATTTCTGACTCTCGCGTTGTTTTATAAACGCAGTGTCAACCTAGCTAGTCTCGCGATACCCGGTCCATGTCTCTTCAACCGGTTCATCTCAGCATTTGTGGCTGGTTGCTTTCGATTTATACAGCTGCTACAGACACAAACATATCGCTAGCTTGTCAAACCGGATATCCGGTCGTATCGGGTTATCTATAACAACCCTAATACCGAACCAAGCTTATTCCATGACACCGACCGAACTGCGTTGGTCGTTGTATGGATTGAAACGTCACTCTTCTTTCAATGTCAAGTTTTGGTATTGGATGCAACGTGTCACATGGTTTTAGCATGCAGCCAGGTAAAACACAGACATATGACAAACAGACTACGTGTTTACATCCAGAGCTGTTATAGAGCTGCCCTACAGCTGTATGTCTATGGTGCCGATTCCGCCCACAGACGGGATTCACGGCAGCGCGTATGGCGTCAAACGGCTTCAATTTACGAGCGGAAAGTTGTTCCGTGGTCGTCTTCAAGGGGGACCGCAGCCTCCCCCCCTCCTCTCAGAGTTAAAATCAGCCTGTGTGTGTTGAAATGTCTGATTCATTATCTCCACGGCCGGACTCCCCTTCTTCAAAGAACTTCGAGGACGGAGCTGTGTCTGAGATTTCAGCTGGTGAGTTTACATTTATTAATGTTACTGCAGCGTTATACGTGTAATACAGTGAGTTAAACTAGAATCCATGTAATGCTAACTTTAAGATATTATTGTGGAGCTTTATTTTATGGTTATGTAGTTAGCTAAAACCAAAGCTAAATAAAGATTGACACTAACAGATAAAGCTTGTAAAAATGTGTTCATCCATCAGATCAGCTGGTTAAACAGTTCACCTAATGTTCACCATTTGTTTATGTTCTCCTCACAGGAGGCTCTGACCCTGATGTGAGGAGGACAGAGGCAGACAAAAGAAAAGCGAGGGGGGGGGGGGGGGGCACTGCCTTTTTCTACAGTGGAGGCTGCATGGTGAAGGTAAGTAAGCTGTAAAGGATATTGTTGACTAGTTAAAACTTTTGTCTCTCAGCCTAGATAATGGTTTGTAAGCAATAATAACACAACCATGTTATTGTTGATGTTTTGTGTTCTCATGTCAATTAGGGAGAAGATAAGAGCCATAAACCCCAGAGAACCACAGAGAAGATTCAGGAAGAGACACAGAGCTACAGAAGTCTGCATCAACCCTAACCTCAGTGAATCTAGAGACCTGCTGCTGGAATGTGAGGGACACTATGCCAATGCCATCAAACTGACAACCAGGTATCTGTGTGTGCAACAGGCATCATCCACACCCTCAGAGTGAACATTTTCTACTGCTGGAGATACCATCAGCCAGGAGCAAGCTTGTTTGTGTCCAGAGAAAGCAGACATGTTGATTTTTCTGAAGAAAAACTGCTAAGTGAAAAGGTCCTCAGTGTGTAGCAGTGAGCACTAGACACTGACGTGTCACTGGTTTGCAACTGTTCTTTTGACTTGAAATTATTTGTTTATTTTTATGTAAGAAAACTGCTTGGAATGGAAAAATACCAAAGTTAAAAAATGAAACTCGCGATTTGTACTGTAATGTGTAACATAATTTTCTTCTTGTTAGAATTGAAATTAATTACAAAATTGGTACCGAAAATTAAACCGTCTAGGAATCGACACCAGGCTTAATTTGTAAACTAAAGCCCCCAGTATACTGCCGCGTACAGCCATACGCAGAGGTACGCACGTACGTATGCACGCAGAGGTACGCACGTACGTACGCACGCAGAGGTACGCACGTACGTACCCACCAGGGCATGTCCGTGCAAAGCTCAAATTTTTATGACCGTGTACGCGGTGTCGCACAATAAACTGCCCAGCGACGGACTGTTTTGTATGCAACGCCAATGTATTAAATTCCCCTTCTTCATCCCTGATCTGGCCTTTTCTTTTGTTTTTTTATCAAGAGGCAGTGATCTCTTCCTCCTCCGTTGATGCAACGACTGAAATGGTGAGAAATGAAGGAATTTGTCACGAGCAAATTAAACACAGGTCCAGCGTGGCTGCGGGAGGGTCTGGAGATTTCCTGGTGGGCTGGACTGATGTGTGGGCTGTAGAGCCAGCGCTCCCTGTTTTTTTTATTTTTTAGATCTTTTATTAACAATTTATAAACACAAAACACCGCTGCTTCTGAGGCTGCCAGCGCTCGCTTTTTTTTATTTTTTCCGACCTGTCAATCAATCCAGTAGGTGACCAATCAGCGACCTCAATTTGTCCCGAAGGTAAACGCCCCTTGTCTGTGAAGCTGCTCTGCAGCTGCTCGGGGTGTACGCTGGAGTATCATGTCTGAACCCTCTGCGTACAGTATAGGGCTGCAACTAACGATTATTTCAATAATCGATTCATCGGGCGATTATTTTTTCGATTAATCGATGAATCGGCAAAAAAAAAAAACGTTTTAATTTCCACCCCTTTATTCCAAAATTGAACATTTGACTGACATAGTAATTCACACAAATAACAGGTTGCTATTTTACTATTCTGTTAGTAAAAGATTGAATAATAAAAAAATAAAAGTTAGTCAAATAGCTTAAAAAAATAAATGTACACAACAATATATACAAATGTATCTTTATACCTGCACAATATGTAGCTACTTTGTAAAATGTGTCCTTGAGGGAAGAGTGTAACCTGGATTAAAAGTGTGGATTATTGTAACCTGGATTAAAAGTGTGTATTATTGTAACCTGGATTAAAAGTGTGGATTATTGTAACCTGGATTAAAAGTGTGGATAATTGTAGTGAAGCCTTCGTCTTCAACCATCGACAGAGGCCTCATGTCAGTGACGATCATTTAAGGATGTTTCAGTGAAGCTGCTGCTGCTGTGGTGTCCATGGTGTCTGTCCATCATGAAGGATGTTGTTGTTTGTTGTTGTTTTCTGGAATGAGACAGTAAATATGTTTTATAGCATAATTTACAGCAACTCAAGAAATGCCTTGTTTCACTTACAGTGTTAGGTTCAGGCAAAAGTAGCTAAAAGAGCAATTAAACACACACACATATATATATAAAATACTTAATTCCACACATTTGAGTAGATGTAATAAATTACTTTAATTCCTGTTTAAATGCAATTCATCCTGCCATACCTGCAGTGTCTTCAGACTTTGCCAGCAAATTAAAAGTTGAAGCTTAATCATTTAATTATTATCTTTGTGTTAGATTTATTTATAAATCACATTTAAACACTGCTTGTACCAATTAAATTAAATAAAAAGTAACACACGTTCTCTATCACCGCCATTAATCAGATAAACAAACAAACAGCAGCTTCATCTACCAGACAGACTGACGTTACGTTTTCTCTCTGGAAACAGAACAATGTGTTAAATTGTAGAGACTCACCTGCAACACGAGTTGGGAGTGAAACATGTTGTATCAGCTGCAGCTCGTGACTCCGACATGTTTTCATTTATCTCCGTGGTTCTCTCGTGTCGTGTCGGTGATTTTCAAAGCAGCATGCTTCTCATCTTTTATCTTTGTGAAGTTCTCCCACACTTTGGAGGACTTGGGTCTAACAGTTTTCGCTGCGTCGTTTGTAAAATTTACTTAATTTCCTTTGAAAACACTCTGCTCTGCTTCCTCCTCCCCCTCGCTCTGTTCAACTCGCGCTGCAGTTTTTTTTTATCAAACTTTATTCAGTCAGTCAGCATTGACAATGAACTGCAGGTGAACGAAACAAAACCGCTCCACAGCGCCGTGAAAGACGCATAATCGCGCGACACAACGAATCGATAACGAAATTCGTTGCCAACGCTTTTAATCATCGATTTTTATCGATTTTATCGATTCGTTGTTGCAGCCCTAGTACAGTACACGCGTACGTCCGTTCACACGTACGTACGCTGCAGTATACTGGAGCCTTAATTGATGCCAGAACAGTGTGTGTGTGTGTGTGTGGGTGGGGGGGGAGGGCGGGGTCTGTGGGTCCTCTAACAGAAAATTTTGAATAACAGATGCATCCTGATGCATGCAGAGATGCAATTTCCTGCATTCTGGTATATTTGAATGCGTTGTGTAGTGAACTAGGCCTGAGGTCAAGTCCTGACCTTAAGGACCTTATGGGACAGAAACTGTCATTTCATTGATTTGAATCCAGAAATACAGGTTGACCCATCCTGAGACTTTCTTTCTTGAATTGATCAAGTGAAAGAACTCTCTTTTCTATTATCATTACTATTTTACAAATGTTTTGATAATCAAATTGTGTTAGTTCAAACAATGTTTAAATGTTGAAGTGAACTACTCATTTTTAAATCAACTGTGAAACAGTAATAACGATTTTTAATCCTCATTCAAAGTGAAATCAAGTTGGAATATGTTACAGAGTAATGATTCAATTTCTTGATCGTCTGTTTGAAATGAGCAAGTGGTGTAAGTTGGTCAAAGTTCAAGTTTCGGTCAACTGCAAGTTTACTGAAAAAGAAATGTCATGTTTAACTTTTACAGCAAGATACTAGAGAAGTGACTCCACGAAGTCTGAGTTCTTCATAACAATCTTCTGTCTGTTCTTAAACAATCTTAATCTTTTTCCTTGACTTTTCATAACACCTTACATCACAAAACACACCTCTGTTTTGGTCCATCGACCAATCAGAAACTCCCAAATGAACCGGAAATAGAGCTCTTTAAATGTTGGTACTTCCTAGTTCAACCCAGTTGGAGTTCTGCAAGAGGTTCCACCTCCAGTTGGAGTCGGGTGGAGAGTTTGCAGCTCCAGTCGTTTGGGAGAACAGAAGTCCAGCCATGATTCAAAGCTCTTCCGAGTATTGGGGATTATGACATCTTCCACCTCTGAGTGGAACTCTGACGGACTCCACTCATGTGAAGTCCACTCGTGAGGTGAACTGTTGTTGACGAAGTCCCGCCACCACTCCGGACGGTTCTCTGCCATCCTACGGAGACGCTGGACCGGTAGCGTAACTGGAGCTCCGCTTCCACTGATAATCGTCAGAGAGGTAATGAGTCGAGTTCACTACCGAGCGTACCGAGGAAAGCTGGGTCGAATGGAGGGTGCAGTTCTGTCCAACACTTTTCACTTCACCACACACAATCTCCCTCCCTCTAAACTTCAATCTTTAAACTCTTCTATCTGCTAAGAAATTAATCCAGATATTTTTAGAAATGTCTGAAGCAAAGTTTTTCAACCACCGCCGTGTGGTTAATGTCTGTGTGAAGCTGGAAGCAAGGTTTTCAACCATCGCCGTATGGTCTTCCTTGTAAAACTGATTAATAAGCTGTCGTTATTTTCAATTTTTGCCAACTAATGTAAATGTGTGATGTGTTAAACTTGATTCTGTTAATAAATGACCCACTGTCGTTGGTGAGTCAAAGATAATTAACGTCTCACGTCACATTTTATTAAATTCAGATGCACGTCATTATACAGTCCAGAAAAATGAAAGAATCCGTTAAATTTATGAATATATATCAGTATATGTTCATTCTACAGTTGTTATACATCAACATTTATCTACATTTGTAAACAATAAAATTACTATTTTGGAGAGGAACAGCAAGTTGTGTGCAGCAGCTCTGATTCTGTCAGGTGTCCTAACCCCTCTCCCTCCTCCCTCCCCTCACTTCATAGTTCTGAGGTGAACTCTTCTCCGCTCCTGCTCCAGTCTCGTGGCACCTTTTGAAGCACCTGAAGGCTTCAATTTTCTGTTGTCCAACTAAGGACATTCATCCATCCATCCGTCCATCCATCCATTTTTTATGAAAGTAAATGGGATATTTTTTTTTACATTTTGATCGCTTTTGTTATTTTGACAAATTAGTGCTGTTGATTTGAAACGTGACGTATAATGTGAATAACACATCAAACATTTCTTTCTTTGTATTTTTTATTTATTTTTTACAGTAAGCTTTTTTTATTTATTATGTCTGAAATGTTGCAGGAGTTCAGGCACCTGCTGATGCTGTGCGCACGCAAGAGCTGTCTGGAGACGTTTCTGTGCGTAACGTGCACTGTCGCAGGGCATTTATTTATTCTGTTGAATAAATTATCATTTCTGTTTCGGGGGTCTGAGAGGAGGAGAGAGGGGGTGTTTTTCAGTGCGCAGCCCCGCTGAGTAGGGATATTTGGAGAGGAGGAGAAGGACTCTGTGCAGAATCTCTATGCGTAATGTCACCATCTGTGGTTCGCCGCGCGTGCTGCGGCTAGGAATCTCCACTCCACAGACTGGGTCCGCTGGGCTAAAGTCTCCTCTCGTAGTATTTTTAAATAAATAATAAAAAATAAAAAAAACGTGCGATGACTGAACTTTTAGGGGCAGAACTGGAATAGAACGGGTCAAAATGAGAAAGTTCCTGGATCTTGTTCCGGCAGGATCCGGCTCAAATTAACCACTGACTGACACTGAAGTGAAGGTACCGACACAGGTACCAAATTTTTTAGAAAGGTACCTAGCCCTACGAAGAGTTGGCTCTGAGCCAGCCCAGAAGTTCGTGGGGACTCTGATCCAGTTAGCTGAGAGACGGAGAGAGTCCTAGTAACTCTCAAACACCCCGTGAGTGATGAAAGACAACCACCGGCTGGAAGAGACATGGTCCCCGAAGGAAAAGCATCCCTTTTCAGATGACAATGTGAACCTCCTGCCTCAAGTCATCATATCCACTGTGGTAGTGAGAAAAGGACATCTCCTGGTAGGACAAACGTCTTCCTTCTGATGAGAAAATAACTAAGTGCCAACTGAGTTTAAACATAATTAGTTCACGAATCGGAGAGATTACCTAATTTTTAACATTGAGAGCTAAAGTCTTACTCCAAATTGAAAACCTCTTCTCAAAGTCTTACATCATTCATTTTCTGAAAAAATACTATTGGTTATTCGTCCATATATCATATTTGCCATAATTTCATAATGTCATTATTCACAAGCTGACAAATGTTACAGAAATGTGTATTTAAATTACCAGTCTTTCTTCTCTTTGAGTAAGGAGGATTACATATTGTTTCAAGTACTCACATAATTCTTGATTGAGGTTTTCAACATTACATAACTCTGAACAGTTAGCCTAAACACCTGTTCAAAGGTATTCAGACCTCTCAAGGGTTTCCCCTAGACAAATAACTAGAAAGATCCTGGATAAACTTTGACAGGTACGGCATATATATATATATATATATATATATATATATA
>NC_056512.1:11262966-11264018 GCF_014905685.2 Nematolebias whitei
ATATATATATATATATATATATATATATATACACATATACACATACAGGTCCTTCTCAAAAAATTAGCATATTGTGATAAAGGTCATTATTTTCCATAATGTAATGATAAAAATGAAACTTTCATATATTTCAGATTCATTGCACACCAACTGAAATATTTCAGGTCTTTAATTGTTTTAATACTGATGATTATGGCATACAGCTCATGAAAACCCACAATGCCTGTCCAAAAATTTAGCATATTTCATACCACCAATGAAAGACAAGTGTTTTTAATACAAAAAATGCCAACCTTCAAATAATCATGTTCAGTTATGCACTCAATACTTGGTCGGGAATCCTTTGGCATGAATGACTGCTTCAATGCGACGTGGCATGGAGGCAATCAGCCTGTGGCACTGCTGAGGTGTTATGGAGGGCCAGGATGCTTCAATAGCGGCCTTAAGCTCATCCAGAGTGTTGGGTCTTGCGTCTCTCAACTTTCTCTTCACAATATCCCACAGGTTCTCTATGAGGTTCAGGTCAGGAGAGTTGGCAGGCCAATTGAGCACAGTAATACCATGGTCAGTTAACCATTTACCAGTGGTTTTGGCACTGTGAGCAGGTGCCAGGTCGAGCTGAAAAATGAAATCTTCATCTCCATAAAGCTTTTCAGCAGATGGAAGCATGAAGCGCTCCAAAATCTCCTGATAGCTAGCTGCATTGACCCTGCCCTTGATAAAACACAGTGGACCAACACCAGCAGCTGACATGGCACCCCAGACCATCACTGACTGTGGGTGCTTCACACTGGACTTCTGGCATTTTGGCATTTCCATCTCCCAAGTCTTCCTCCAGACTCTGGCACCTTGATTTCTGAATGACATGTAAAATTTGCTTTCATCCGAAAAAAGTACTTTGGACCACTGAGCAACAGTCCAGTGCTGCTTCTCTGTAGCCCAGGTCAGGCGCTTCTGCCGCTGTTTCTGCTTCAAAAGTGGCTTGACCTGGGGAAAGTGGCACCTGTAGCCCATTTCCTGCACACGCCTGTGCACGGTGGCTCTGGATGTTT
>NC_056512.1:11267351-11276670 GCF_014905685.2 Nematolebias whitei
CACAGTTTATTGCAGACTGGTAAACCCATGCCTATCTTTACTTCTTAGAGATTTGGCCCCTCTTAAATGTCATTTTTACACTTTTTACAGTCCTCTTACATTCAACATGGAAACTATGTGAACAGACTGGTAAGAAATCCTAAATATTAAAATGAGAATCATGAGGTTTGGTGGTCTTCACAGTGCCTAGCAGAAAAACTAGCAATGAACTGACAGCAGTGTTTATCCAAGGAGGGCGCCTCGCCCTGTCAACAGAAACAAGCACACTGCCTACTGAAATGTCCTTCACGCTCAGCTCCAACCCCCCGGCACTGATGTAGCACTAAGCTAGTGGCGCACAATTCAGATGCGCTAGCTAAATCGCAACAGACATAGCATACCACTTCTCTCACGCATCCTACCCCCATCCCTACCCTTGCTCGACGTGTCTCCATCCCCGCCCCCATCCCGTCGACAACAAACCCAAAGAGATGAGTGCCCTGCCAAGGTAAGTAAATGGTAAATGGACTGTACTAATATGGCGCCTTTCTATCTTATCGAGATACTCAAAGCGCTTTACAACACAATATGTGCCCTCATTTACCCATTCATACAGCACTCTATTAGATCTCTACAAAGTTAATTGAATAAATCATTCTAATGAGACTAATCAGAGCTTTATCACATTCATACACCGATGGGACACACATCAGAGGCAGTGAGGGGTTCAGTGTCTTGCCCAGGGACACTTCGGCATGTGACTGCTGGTGGATTCGAATCCCCAACTCTTGCATTGGAGGACGACTGTTCTAACCACTCAGCCACAGCAGTAAGTGACCTCAGGAAACACTGGACAGAGGTTACTTACAGTTTTTGCTTTGTTAAGGTAACTCATACATATGTAGCCACGATCATTGCACCGGAGGTAGATGAGGTACACAGGGGCACAAATCCAGAGGTAGAGGCATGGCACCCACACCAGGACAGTGTTTTGGAAACACTGTGTGAAGTCTGGATTAGAAATATGCCAAGTAAGGTTCCAGTCCTGTCAGGAAAATAGGAGAAAAGAAGCAAAGATTCTTCAATAAATCGCATGAATAATGTAATAAGTAAATGGACTGTACTTACAGTATATAGCGCCTTTCAATCTAATCAAGATACTCAAAGCGCTTTACAACACAATATGTGCCCTCATTCATCTCCACACACACATTCATACTACATCTACAAAGCTATAGCCCCCAGTATACTCCTGCGTACATCCATACGCAGAGGTACGCACGTACGTACGCAGAGGTACGAGCGTACCCCCCAGGGCATGTCCGTGCAAAGCTCAATTTTTACGACTGCATACACGTACGTGGTGTCGCACAATTAAACTTCCCGGCGATGGACTGTTTTGTACGCGACACCAAAGTATTAAATTCCCCTTCTTCATCTCTGATCTGGCCTTTTATTTTGTTTTTTTGCCAAGAGGCAAGCGATATCTTCCTCCTCCGTTGATGCCATGACTGAAATGGTGAGAAATGAAGGAACTTGTCTTGAGCGAATTAAATTCAGGTCCAGCATGGCTGCGGGAGAGTCTTGAGATTTCCTAGTGGGCTGGTCTGATGTGTGGGCTGCAGAGCCAGCGCTCCCTGTTTTTTTTTTTTTTGTATTTTTTAGATCTTTTTATTAACAACATATAAACACAGAACACCGCTGAGGCTGCCAGTGCTCGTTTTAATTTTTTTTTTCGACCTGTCAATCAATCCAGTAGGCGTGTCAGCAATTGACCAATCGGCAACCTCAATTTGTCCCGAAGGTAAACGCCCCTTGTCTGTGAAGCTGCTCTGCAGCTGCTCAGGGTGTACGCTCGAGTACGAAGTCTGAACCCTCTGCGTACAGTACACGTGTACGTACGCGTGAACGGATGTACACGGGAGTATACTGGGGGCTTAAGTGAAAAAATCCTTTTATATCCTTCTCCGGGTACTCTGGTTTCCTCCCACAGACCAAAAGCATACATAGGCTGATTGGTAACTCTAAATTGTCCCTAGGTGAGAGTGAGAGAGTGAATGGTTGTTTGTCTTGTTTGTCTCTGTGATTTTCATTCAACCTTTATTTATACAGATTAGTGTCATTGAGCCTCGGGGACTCATTATAAGACAGACCAGTTTTTTTTTTAACTAATAACGATGACAAGAGTAGATAACAAAAACAACAATAGACAATCATAAAAGAAAGCATATAAATTGAGAAGAATGAAAGAAAATGGTATTTAAAAAACAAAACAAAAAACAGCTAGATTGTAAAGCGATGTAGAGTACTAGAATACTAAAAACAGGAACATGTCTGCATTGATTTTTGCTATGAACTTATCAGATGTTTGAAGCCACTTAGAGAGGTCAAGAGCTTCAGATATTTTTGCAAGATATTCCAGGAAACAGGAGCAGAGTAGAAGACCCTTTTGCCTAGTTCAGTCCTCGCTAAGGGGACACTGCATGGAATGGAGACCTGTCCAGGTGCCCCCCGCTTCTTGCACAGTGATGGCTGGACATGGGCACCAGTGACCCCCATGACCCAAAAAGGAAGAAGCAGGTAAAGATAATGGATGGATGGATGTTGTGATGATGCACTTTGATCACATGAGGTGAAGGAAAACACTGTAACCTTATTAATCTTTAACATGGTTTCAAGATGTCAAAAAGCTGAGGAATTGAAAATTGTGAACTTCACAAGCAAATGTTATTTGCTTGTGAATGTCATGGGGCACAGTATGTTTTGTAGGATACGTTATAACGTATTATTAACCTAGAAAAGGTATAGTTTAAAACAGAAAATTCAGGTTTTCAGTCACTCTTTAGATTTTAAATTTGAGCTCAGAAAGTGAAACATTAGCTGGTCGTTTATCAGGTTTTCAGAGTCAGAAAAAACATTAAAGTACAAACTGAGATTTTCTTTGGCTCATTTTACCTTTTTTAAGGTTCAAGTTATTTCCTCCAGACTAGACCAGGAGTTGGTCCAGTATCGTTGCACACTTGGCTGACACCTCTGATACGAATTGCCATTCTCAGTGTTCCAATACATATTGAACAATATTATTGATATTGTTTATCTCCTTTCTTTATATATTGTTTTTAACATTTTAGGAACTTTTTGTTTGAATCTTTTTATCTGCTGCTGCTGTTGCATTGAATTTCTCATCAGTGGGACAATAAAGGCTGTTTCTATTCTATTTCTATTCTATTCTAATTTGGACAAATTTCCTAAAAAAATTTTTTTTGGTATGGGGCAATAAATATTTTTATATTAACAGCTAACTACTGATTTGATCGTGTTTGCTGAGTTCTGTGAAGGTTAAATGAAAACATTTTTAATTTATCACAGAATGATCTCGCATTAAAGAAATGGGTGGTGCACATTAAAATCTGGGGTGGCTGTAATTACCATGATGTTATTTCATGTGCTTGAAGGATTTTAAAAGAAGTTTCACAGAGTTAGATTGGAAGATTCTTCTTTCTTCTTTCTGCACCCTTTTCATTCATTGTTTTTCTTAGTAACGGATTAGTTTTGTTTCTTTAAAATGAATGAATAAAATAAAAAAAGAAAAGAAGAGGCCACTGCTTTAAGTTATTTAAACAAGTTTAACGCCAAGTCAACATTTGATAAATTAAAAAGTAAATAAATGTTACACTGCCTGTTTTAGATTTGAGACTAACAGCAAAAAATAAAGTACCGGTGGTTGTCCGGCTGGAGCTGTACCTACTAAATGATTAAATGCTATATAATTATGTAATCATAACATAAAATAACAACAGCAACAACAACTCCAGTGCTCAGATTAGTCTTTATTGGAGATTTCTACAGCAGGAATCTCAAACAGCTACTGTAACTCTGTAGGTTTGATCTCTATAGGAACACTAAAGAGAAAACCTAAACTCTGAATGGTAGAAAACACCTTGTAACTTCGACTTTCCTTCCCTCCATTGATTGCGGTGACATTATCTATATGAATGCTCCTACAAGCACCCTGCAGATGCTGGATGCTGTCTATGGCGGCTGTGGCTGAGTGGTTAGAACAGTCGTCCTCCAATGCAAGAGTTGGGGGTTCAAATCCACCAGCAGTCACATGCCGAAGTGTCCCTGGGCAAGACACTGAACCCCTCGTTGCCTCCGATGTGTGTCCCATCGGTGTATGAATGTGACAAAGCTCTGATAAGTCTCTTTAGAATGATTTGTTCAATTATCTTTGTAGAGATCTAGTAGACTGCTGTATGAACGGGTAAATGAGGACACAGATTGTAGTGTAAAGTGCTTTGAGTATCTCGATAAGATAGAAAGGCGCTATACAAGTACAGTCCATTTACCATTTACCATTTATCATGGTGCATTAAGATTCATAACTGGCTGTAATTACAATAACCACCACTGCACCCTGTATTCACTGGTTAACTGGACATCATTAAATTAATTAGCAGTTGTTTTTAAAAATGATTTTAAATGCCGGCAGATCAGCCTGCAGTCTTCTTTTACAAGTTTTGAACACTGCTCATTTGAAATCGGCCGCGCTCATGTGGTCTTGTGTGTCGTCATCTATCGGTCACCCAAGCACAATAAGGATTTAATAAATGACTTTTCAGAATTTCTGGCTGACATCCTGCCCAAATATGATTATTTTCTCATTCTTGGAGATTTTAATATTCGTGTCTGCTGTCCAGAAGAGCCGATCTCCAGGAGCTTTTTAAATGTTCTTGACTCTTTTAACTTTGTACAGTCTGTGTCTGGTCCTACTCATGAACTCGGGCACACACTTGACTTGGTCCTGTCTCATGGTCTGGATGTTTCCAACTTGGACATATGTGATGCTGTTTTTTCAGATCATATGCCCATCCTATTTGACATTCCCACTCACTGTCTAGTTAAAGTGCGTGCTCCTCCTCATCGCTGTCGCATGTTTAACTCCTCCTCTCCAACCTTGTTCTCCTCCACTTTTCTTGGTCTCTGCGAGGATAACTCTAAAGACTCTCTTAGTTTAAATATTGATGAACTGGTTTCCAGCTTCCATTCTGTCTGTTTACAAACACTGGACACGATCGCTCCTTTGAAGAACCGGCGCACCAAACCTACCCCCGAACCCTGGCTGGGTGACGTCACGCGTGCTGCCAGGCACGAGTGCAGAAAAGCGGAGCGCAGGTGGAAAAAGGACAGACTACATGTCTCTTTTAATATTCTCAAAGAGAGTCTGTTACATTATCAGAAAACTGTAAAAGCCGAGAAGAACAAATATCTCTCAGGCATAATTTCTTCTAACTGTAACAACCCCAGAGTTTTGTTCAAAACCATAGATATTGTTCTCCATGCTTCCAAGTCTGTTGGTTTTGATGCCTCCACTGAAATCTGTGTTTCCTCCACTTCTTCACTGATAAAATTGTGTCAACCTGAGCTTGTATTTCTCAGCCTTCCTATGATCCTTCTATTCCTCTACACCACTCATCTGTTTTTGATCAGTTTGAGCCGGTGTCCTTCTCTTTTCTACAGGACACAGTTGATCATATGAGGCCCTCTGGTTCTCCTGCAGATTCCATTCCACCTCGTTTGTTTAAGGAGGTATTTTCCACTATTGAACCAAGTGTACTTCAGATTATCAATAGCAGTCTTTCCTCTGGTATAGTACCTGAGGCTTTTAAACATGCATTTGTATGCCCTCTACTAAAAAAACAGGTCTTGACCCCTCTCTCTGCTCCAATTTCAGGCCTATCTCTAATCTCCCATTTATTTCAAAACTATTAGAGAAGGTTGTTTACAACCAGTTGTTACCATTTTTAGAGGACCATGGTATCACTGAGCCGTTTCAGTCTGGGTTTAAAGCCCGCCACAGTACAGAGAGTGCACTTTTGAGGGTTTCAAATGATATATTCTTGTCCACAGACTCCGGAAAGTCTGTTGTTTTAGTGCTCTTAGATTTGTCTGCTGCATTTGACACTGTTGATCACAGCATTTTAATCTCGTCTTGAGCACTGTGTGGGCATCAGGGGTGTCGCCCTCAATTGGTTTCGGTCATATTTAACCAATAGGAGTTTCTGCGTAAAAATCGACAATTTTATGTCTTCCACTGCTCCTCTTCCACATGGTGTCCCCCAGGGCTCAATCCTTGGCCCTCTTTTATTTGCCCTTTACTTACTCCCCCTTGGCTCGATTTTTAGGAAGCATGGCATTTTATTTCACTTTTATGCTGATGATTGCCAGATCTATTTTCCCATGGCACAAAACAACACAGTTCAACAACTTACACACTGCCTTAATGATGTTAAGACATGGTTCTCTCTTAACTTCCTTAGTCTAAATGAGAACAAGACTGAAGTTATGATGTTTGGACCAAGTTGCCGTCCCTCTCCCAGCATAGATCTTGGCTCACTGTCATTTTATCTCAAGGACTGTGTCACCAATCTGGGGGTGAAGTTTGAGTCTGATTTTAAATTTGAAAAACAGATCAGCAGTGTTGTTCAAAAAAGTTTTTATCAGCTCCGCCAAATAGCAAAAGTGAAACCAATCCTAGCAAGACCTGACTTGCTTGTGCAGAACTCTGCTGCTCGCCTGTTAACTCAGGCTCGTAGGCGCGAGCATATTACTCCCATCCTGGCGTCCCTTCATTGGCTCCCTGTGCACTACAGAATTAATTTTAAGCTTTTGCTGTTTGTTTTTAAATGTCTGAACAACCTTGCCTCACCATGTCTGTCTGAGCTGCTTCAGCCTTACTTTCCACCCCGATCCCTACGATCAGCTGATCAGCTGCTGCTGACAGTCCCTAAAACTAGGCTGAAGCTCAGAGGTGACAGAGCGTTTGCTGTTGTTGCTCCCAGGTTGTGGAACACTTTACCCTTGAGTGTCAGACAGGCCTCCTCTCTTCCTGTTTTTAAATCTCTTTTAAAGACAAACTTTTATTCTTTGGCTTTTAACACGTGATCTTATCTTTTATGGCTTTTTAATACACCTGCTGTGAAACTGGTATGTGAATGGTTTTTATGTTTCTTTGTGTATGCTTTGTATGTTTTTATTGTTTTGTTTGTTTTTATTGTTTTATTGTGCAGCACTTTGGCTACCCTTGTGGTTTTTAAAATGTGCTATATAAAAAAAGTTGATTGATTGATTGATTGAACTTCACACAGACTCTCTCACTGGTACATTTTCATATTTAAATCACTTCTTTGTCTGCTGCCTTCATACATCTCCTCCTACATGTCACTGCGTGAGTGCAGCTACAGCGTGCGCTCTCAGGACATTATTACCTGCAGTGTTCCCTCAGTGAGGACTGAACTTGGCAAAAGGGCCTTCTCCTACGCCGCTCCCGTTTCCTGGAATATCTTGCAAAAAGATCTGAAGCTCTCGCCCTTGACCTCCCTAAGTGACTTTAAAACTCTGTTAAGTACCTGGCAAAAACCAATGCAGACATGTTCCTGTTTTTATTTTTCAACATCGCCTTATAATCTAGCTGTTTTTTTGCTACTATTCCACTTGCGTGTCCTTTTGGTTGCCATTTTGTTTTTATTTGTAAAAAAAAAAAAAAAAACAGATACTCAAATTTGTATGCCTATGCCTATTTTATGACTGTTATTGTTGTCGTTATCCATTGTTGTCATCACTCTTTGTTAAAAAATCAGGTCTCTCTTGTAAACGAATCCCCGAGTCTCAATGGGATTAACTTGTCTAAATACATGTTGAATGAATGAATTTAAAAAAATTAGGTATGTTATTAAAAATAACTGAACAAATGCATTTGATTAGAAAAGCATTAAAAAATGTAAATGATGCCAAGCTCAAGTAAGTACGTTTAAGTATAAAGTGATGAATACTGTGAAAACTTGTCACAAAAATTAGTCTGATTTCTACAAGTTTACAGAATAATAATAATAATACCATGGCATGAGATTTTGAGCAAATTTCCTTTGATTAATGGTCAGAAGTCCTAATGTTTGGAACAATGTTAATATTGTTTTTAATAACTAGTAATACACCTTTGTTTGGCCAAAGAACGGTTTGTTATAATATCAGTACTGTCATGGTCATATCCACGTTTTGCTGGTGTAAAATAAAAATGTGCTGATGAAGAAATTATTGATTTTTTTTAATTAAATGAAATAAGAAACTCCAGCAGCTTTTCTTGTAGTAAAAATTATTAATTAAGCCACAATCATCTTTCAAACAGAAAGATGACGGAGGGGATTATGGGCATTTAATTTAAATTTATGATCAATGAACCATTTATCCCAATTTAACAACCTAGAATGTATGAAACAGGATAACCAGTGGATGGAACCAAAACTGCATATGAATCAGCACTAATGGTAACATACGTACTTAAATAAAATGTAATCCGTTTTTAGTTAATTCTGTTTATGAGGGCACCCTGAACCAGCCATCAGGAAACTGAACTCACCGGCGCTAACTAGAGCGCTAACCGTGTTAGCATGCTTAGCCGGGTCGCTAACAACAACCTGACAACTTAAGATAACACATAAACATACACAAGTCACGCTATAAAACTTACCCATAACGGATCGGAACTGTTCGGGCTGCAAAACTTTTCAACCCCCATTTCACCGAGATCTTCAACTCGTCGCGGTTTGAAGGTGTTTCGGCTTACAGGTGATGTTTTATAACCGGTGTTGTCGGGTGCTTTTTTTCTTCTTCAGCGCCTAAAATAAAGTTTAAAAAAAAAAAACGTGTGCTGCCACCTATCGTAGTAGTACCGCCATCAACCGGTATGGAGTTCATGGTTCAGGAAAAAAAGGTTTGTAAACTCAATCATCCACTTTTTTTTGTGATTTCCTGGATAATTGAGTTTACAACCCTTTTTTCTGAACCATTTTGGCCTTGGTGTCCTCAGGCTGTTTCTGTGAGTAGCAAGTTGGCCATCTGGCCCAAAACATCTGATTATTAGATTACTTTTTTCAAGTCAGATTGTGTTTATTTGTCATATGCAAGGTTAACACAGGGTTAAAAATACAGTGAAATGCTTAGGATGTGAAGAACTGATTTGACTTGCTAAAAAAAAAAAAAACCATAGAACAAACAAGAAATACTAAAAGCATGCAATGAGGGTACAAAAATAAAGTACCAACAAGTGAAAAAGTAATTATAATATTTACAATGTCCTAACATGAGATAGTAAACAATAACATGGTAGAATACAACAGTTCAGCAAGATGAATTTGAGTGAATAATTATTTCAAGGTAATACAAATTAAAATTAAATACACACATTATCTATCTATCCATCTATCTATCTATCTATCTATCTATCTATCTATCTATCTATCTATCTATCTATCTATCTATCTATCTATCTATCTATCTATCT
>NC_056512.1:11276770-11283145 GCF_014905685.2 Nematolebias whitei
AGTTGGGACACTAAACAAATTGTGAATAAAAACTGAATGCAATGCTGTGGAGGTACCAACATCTAATATTTTAGTCAGAATAGAACACAAATCACAGATCAAATGTTTAAACTGAGAGAATGTATCATTTTAAGGGACAAATCTGTTGTTTCCAAATTTCATGGCGTCAACAAATCCCAAAAGAGTTAGGACATTTTTACCAATGTGTGGCATCCCCCCTTCTTCTTACAACACTCAACAGACATCTGGGGACAGAGGAGACCAGTTTCTCAAGTTTAGAAATAGGAATGCTCTCCCATTCATGTCTAATACAGGCCTCTAACTGTTCAATCGTCTTGGGCCTTCTTTGTCGCACCTTCCTCTTTATGATGCGCCAAATTTTCTCTGTAGGTGAAAGATCTGGACTGCAGGCTGGCCATTTCAGTACCCGGATCCTTCTCCTACGTAGCCATGATGTTGTGATTGCTGCAGAATGTGGTTTGGCATTACGTGTTGAAAAATGCAGGGTCTTCCCTGAAAGAGATGACGTCTAGATGGGAGCATATGTTGTTCTAGAACATGAACATGCCACAAGCGCTCATGCAACCCCATACCATCAGTGATGCAGGCTTCTGAACGGAACGTTGATAACAACTTGGGCTATCCTTGTCCTCTCTGGTCCGGATGACATGGCGTCCCAGTGTTCCATAAAGAACTTCAAATCGTGATTCATCTGACCCCAGAACAGTCTTCCATTTTGCCACACTCCATTTTAAATGACCCCTGGCCCAGTGCAAACGTCTGAGCTTGTGGAACTTGCTTAGAAATGGCTTCCTCTTTGCACTGTAGAGTTTCAGCTGGCAACGGCGGATGGCACGGTGGTTTGTGTTCACTGACAATGCTTTCTGGAAGTATTCCTGATCCCATTCTGTTATTTCCTTGACAGTGGCATTCCTGTTTGAGGTGCAGTGACGTTTAAGGGCATGAAGATCACGAGCATCCAGTAGAGTTTTACTGCCTTGACCCTTACGCACAGCGATTGTTCCAGATTCTCTGAATCTTTTGATGATGTTATGCATGGTTGATGATGATAACTTAGAAGTCTTTGCTATTTTACGCTGGGTAACACCATTCTGGTATTGCTGCACTATCTTTCTGTGCAACAATGGTGGAATTGGTGATCCTCTTACCATCTTGGCTTCTGAGAGACACTGACACTCTGAGAAGCTCTTTTTATACCCAATCATGTTGTCAATTGACCTAATTAGTGTTAATTGGTCTTCCAGCTGTTCGTTATATGCTCAATTTCCTTTTTCCAGCCACTTATTGCTACTTGTCCCAACATTTTTGGGATTTGTTAACACTGTGAAATTTTGAATCAACATATTTTTCCTTTAAAATGTTATATTTACTCAGATTAAACTTTTGATCTGTCATCTAAGTTATATTACGAATAAAATATTGACATATTTCATCTCCACATCATTGCATTCAGTTTTTATTCACAATTTGTTTAGTGTCCCAACTTTTTTGGAATCCGGTTTGTATAAATATATCACATAATTAAGATATACTACACAGGTTGTGTGACAGGTTATTGCACAGGTAGTGATATTGAGATTGAATTATGATGGTAAAGTAGATACTGTTTCATACATGATACAGCCTAGAATCAGCCTGGATACAGCCACATAGTGCAGCAGCAATAAATAATAAACATATTAGCTGACACAAGCTAATATTAGTCATATTAGTTGTCACAGATGTGGCTTGGCACAATGTTATTGCCAGTTGTTCAGTGTTATTTATTCAGAGTTCAGAAATATGTCGCTTGTAGATAATAGCTGTCCTTTAGTCTTTTTGTACATGATGGCAGACTCCTGTATCGTCTTCCCGAGGGTAGTCGACAGAAGAGTCCTTGTGCTGGGTAGGTGGGGTCCTTAATGATGCTGCCTGCTTTACATAGACATCAGCTGTGGTAGATTCCTGGATGGTGCAGACTGCTACCAGTGATGTCCTCTGCACCCTCTGTAGTGCTTTCTGACTGGTGCAGTTCGTGTACCACCCTGCGATGCAGCCTGTCAGCAGGCTCTCAATGGTGCATCTATAAAAGTTGGTGAGGATGCTGGTGTTCATACCAAACTTATTTAGTCTTCTTAGGAAGTAGAGTCTTTGTCTGGCTTTCTTGACCACAGTGTATGTACGTAAAGATCAAAACAGATATACAGTAACCTGATGCATGCTCAATAATCCAGGTAGAAAAATCTAAAAGAGTTAAATCTGGTCCTCTGGACATTCAAAAAACAAAACAAAGCAAAACAACAAAATAATGTAGAATAATGTAGTTTTGTCTTCCATCCGAAAGACTTCCTCAGTCTGAGGTGCTGTATTCAGCTCAGTTTTATAAATAGCACCTTTTCAGAGTGGATCAACCAGTTTTGCTGCTGACAACCAAAACCAGCTGCTCACATGGTCAAGAAGAACCATCAGCCTAACAATGGATCATTAGCACACTGATGGCTGTTTACTATTCACAGGAGGCTGAGTGATAATAGCAATAACAGCAGTGTAAGAGGGGGACAGTTGAACCCGGAGGCCTCCACCCCTGTTTAATGATGGACGATTTCTTTTCACAAAGATGGCCTCTTTACTCCTCTCTCAAACCATTGTTCCTCTCTATCCAGGATGTGAACATCTTCATCCCTGAAAGAGTGACCACTGGCCTGGAGATGAGTGTAGACCGCAGACTCCTGGCCTGATGTTGTTGCTTTTCTGTGCTGGGCCATTCTTTTGGCCAGTGGCTGTTCAGTTTCCCCAATGTAAAACTGATCACAGCCCTCCTGACACTGAACAGCATACACAATATTACTCTGTTTGTGCCGGGGGACTGGATCTTTGGGATGAAACAGTCTTTGCCATAATGTATTTTGAGGTTTAAAATCCACTGGACGTTGTGTTTAGAAAATAAACGTCTCAGTTTCTCTGATACTCCCTCAACATATGGAATGACCACTGGTTTGGGTCTGGGTTCCTCCTTTTCACCTGATGGCTGACTGGAGTCCTGTTTGGGTTTCTTCTCTGCTTTCAGGAAGGCCCTTTTGGGATATCCACATTGCTTTAGAGCCTGTCTTGTGTGGGATTTCTCCTTCTGCCTGGCTTCTGAGTTAGTGGGGACGCTGTCTGCTCTGTGGTACAGAGTCCTGATGACTCCTAACTTGTGCTCCAAAGGGTGATGGGAGTCAAACTGCAAATACTGGTCTGTGTGGGTGGGTTTGCGGTACACCTCAGTTTGCAAATGTCCTCTATCAGAGACTGAGACCTCACAGTCCAAGAAAGCCAACCTGCCATTTTTTACATCTTCTCGTGTGAACTTGATGTATTTATCCACAGAGTTGATGTGATTGGTAAAATGTTGGACTTCCTGGACTTTAATTTTAACCCAGGTGTCATCAACATACCTGAACCAATGACTTGGTGGTGTCCCTGAAAAGGACGTCAAGGCTCTCTTTTCTACCTCCTCCATGTACAGGTTGGCAACAATAGGAGAAACTGGAGACCCCATAGCACACCCATGTTTCTGCCTATAATATTGCTCCCCGTATGTGAAGTAGGTTGACTGCAGGCACAGTTTCAAGAGTTGACACAGTTGTTCTGTGGAAAGCGTGGTCCTGCTGCTCAGAGTGGTGTCTGATTTTAATCTTTGACCACCTCTACTGCATCATCAGCAGGAATGCACGTAAAGAGTGATGTGACATCAAAAGAGACCATTGTTTCATCAGTCTCCATGATGACATCCCTCACTTTATCCACTAAGTCCATGGTGTTCTGTATGTGATGTTCTGAGCTGCCAACTAGGATGAGTACAGACGCCAAATATTTGGAAACATTGTAAGTGACAGAGTTAATCATGCTAATCACGCTGACCGGCGGGCACCAGGCAAGCAAGATCCTTCAGAAGGCACAGACCCAGCTGCTGATTGAACGGGTGAGACAGACCAATTTTACTATTGAGGCCTTGAAAAGCCAAAGAAAAGCACATTAAACAGAAACTAACAACGTGCCTAGATCAGACCACACTTCAGCAAGTGATGTACTGTACAGATCAGGCACGCTTAGCACAGCATGTCAAGTCACACACTCGACAACAAAACAAGTTTAACTTACAAATAACTAATCAACACCATCACAATTCCAGTAACAACACATTCAGTGTAAGACAACACTCCAGTAGACAATTAATTACAAGGTAAATTCAATTCAATTCAGTTTATTTATATAGTGCCCAATCACAACAAAGTTGTCTCAGGGCACTTTACAGAAACATTCACATACATAAAAGCCCATTAGTAAAGTTCTCTATCTAAGGAATCCAGCAGACAAGTTGAATCTTGGCTTCGTTGCAGTCTCCCATCCTGAGCAAGCACAGTGGCAACAGTGGAAAGGAAAAACTCCCTTTTGAGAAACCTCCAGCAGAACCAGGCTCAGGACAAGCGGCCATCTGCTTTGACCGGCTGGTTGAGAGGACAGGAAGGAGAGATAGACGAACATAGAATGGTAGATCCAGGTATAGGTCCAGGTGTACCTGAAAGACAGAAAACACATGTTAAGCATAGAAAAAATAATTACAAATACAAAACAGGTTGAGCAGAGTAAGTAAAGACAGTAGTAGAGTGAAAATTGTGGTCAGTTTGTCCTCCAGCAGTCTAAGCCTATATCAGCATAACTAAGGGACAGCTCAGGAAACCCAAGCCGACCCTAACTATAGGATTTAGCAAAAAGGAAAGTCTTAAGCCTCGTTTTAAAACTGGATAATGTGTCAGCCTCACAGACAGAGATTGGAAGTTGGTTCCACAAGAGAGGAGCCTGATAACTGAAAGATCTGCCCCCCATTCTGTTTTTGTAAATTCTAGGAACCACAAGTAAACCTGCAGTCTGAGAGCGAAGTGCTCTGTTAGGAAAATATGGAACAATAAGATCTGTAATATAAGATGGAGCCAGGTTAATGAGAGCTTTTAAGGTTAGAAGTAAGATTTTGAAATTTATTCTGGATTTGACAGGGAGCCAGTGGAGAGAAGCTAAAACTGGAGAAATATGATCTCCTACTAACTCCGGTTAAGACTCTGGCAGCAGCATTTTGGATCAACTGAAGACGTTTTAAAGAAATATTTGGACATTCTGATCATAAACCATTGCAATAGTCCAGTCTTGACGTGACAAATGCATGGACCAGTTTTTCTGCATCATTTTTAGATAAGATGTTTCTAATTTTAGCGATATTACCATCCATCCATTGTCTTTACCCGCTTATTCCATTTTGGGTCACGGGGGTCGCTTGGTGCCCATGTCAAGCAATCACTGTGCGAGGGGCTGGGTACACCCTGGACGGGTCGCAAGTCCATCCCAGGGCTAGCGATATTACACAGGTGGAAAAATGCAGTTCTAGTAACGTTTTTAATGTGGGGGATAAAAGACATGTCCTGATCAAAAATAACACCAAGATTTTTAACATTAGAGCTGGAGGACAGATTAATGCCATCTAAGGAGGGAGAAAGACTGAAAAATTCATTCCTAAGGTGCTCAGGTCCAAAAACCAAAACCTCAGTTTTGTCTGTGTTTAACAGGAGAAAATTAAGGGTCATCCAGGTTTTTATTTCTTTAAAACATTTTTGTAGTCTGAGTAGCTGATTGGATTCATTGGGTTTATTGGACAAATATAATTGTGTGTCATCAGCATAACAATGAAAATTTATCCCATGCTGTTTAATAACTTTACCTAATGGAAGCATATATAAAGTAAAGAGTATTGGCCCAAGCACTGAGCCCTGAGGAACTCCATAACTAACTTTGGTGTATGAAGAAAATTGGTGTAAGTCGACCCCCCTCTTTGATAAATTCAAGGAATGTTGCCTGTCTCTCAATCTTACCCAACTGATCAACTCTCCCACTAGATTAAACAAAAACAGTCCTGAAAAATCCTCCATCTTAGACCTGTTTCTAACTAATATGCCTCACAAATTCCCTGGTACAGGTGTATTTGCCAATATCTTGAGCGATCATTGTGTGACAGCGGCTTTGAGAGATATTAAACTTCCACCTTCTAAGCCCAGATTAATTCACAAAAGGGATATCCTGATGCATGCTCAATAATCCAGGTAGAAAAATCTAAAAAAGTTAAATCTGGTCCTCTGGACATTCAAAAAAAAAAAACAAAAAAAAAAAACAAAGCAAATCAACAAAAAAATGTAGAAACGTTTCGTCTCTCGTCCGAGAGTCACTTACAATGTTTCCAAATATCTGGCGTCTGTACTCATCCCTTTAGTTGGCGGCTCAGAACACCACATACAGAACACCATGGACTTTGTGGACAAGGTGAGGGATGTCATCATGGAGACTGAT
>NC_056512.1:11283245-11285503 GCF_014905685.2 Nematolebias whitei
TTTTTTTGAATGTCCAGAGGACCAGATTGAACTTTTTTGGACTCTAGGACAATGGCAGTTATTTGAAATTAAACCAGATAAATATAGACATTTTGCCTCTTTTACAGATTTCTGGTAGTTTATAAGGCATTCTCTCAAAAATTTAAGAGATGAAATAAGTTTGTCTTTCTTTCATTGTCGTTCTGCTTTCCTATATTTTTTCCTGAGAGCGCGAGAGGCATCGTTTAACCACGGTTCAGCTCTCAGTTTGGTGGATTTAAACCGAAGAGGAGCGATGGAGTCTAAAATTTCAGAGCAAGTGGTTTGAAAAGAGAGAAAGAAGCGATCGGGACAAAGTTCATTGGAAACAGAAGTCTGAAAGTCCATAAAAGCAGCGGTAAACAGTCCAGCTGTCTCAGGAGTAAAAATACGATGCCAATGACCCGCAACGGCAGGCCTACTGACTGGTAGGGGAGCTGAAAACTCCAACATGATGGGGAAATGATCTGAGATGGCTGTTTCAGATGTTTCACAGAGTGAGATGGACAGCCCATGAGATATAATAAGGTCCAAGGTATGTCCAAGAAGATGAGTAGACCCATGTACAGACTGTGTTAAGTTAAAAGATGTTAAAAGATTGATAAAATCAGAGGCTAATTGATCAGATTGGCAGCAAACATGAATATTAAAATCTCCACAGATCAACAGATTATCAAATCTGGAGATGGAGTCAGCTAAAAATTCAAAAAATTGTTGAATAAAGTCCTTATTATATTTAGGTGGGCGGTAGACAATTCCAAATAATACAGGCTGTGTCAGCTCAGTCACGAACAGCTGTAACTCAAAAGAATAATGTGTTCTGGCAGGTAGAAGTTTACATTTGAAATTGTCTCTAAAAACTGAGGCAATGCCCCCACCGCGACCCGTGAGACGGGGGGAGCTGAGGAAGGAGCAGCCAGGTGGGAGGAGCTCCGAGAAGGCACTGTTTTCATCTGGTCTCATCCACGTCTCCGTCAACAAAAGAAAATCTAGTGTGTGAGAGGAGAAAAAGTCATTCATGATAAATGTTTTGTTAGTTAGTGATCTGATGTTAATCAGTGCCAAACGAACGGAGTTACTAACAGTTTGCTGACATCCACAGTCAAGCGGACGGAGGTTCTCCTGAACGCAGCCCCGGGTGCGGGTCCCAACGAGCAGGTAGCGGGGGCATGGGCAGCTGGCGTCCGGGACAACCGGCCGGAGCCAACGATAGCAATCCCTTGTTAGCTGGTTGTGAAAGCCATGGAAGTTAAAATCCCGTATCCGGAGTTTGACATGAAGTCCGCTTCTCCTTCCACGTCGTCAACATTGGCGGCTCCTGGAGGGCAGCGTGGCGAGAGAACGCCATAAACAGGTAGGCACCGAGGCAAGGTGCGGCGGTGGCGGAAGCTGAGAATGTTTGTCAAAGTTAGTTGATAAGTTCTGCATAAAGTCTCTAATATTTAAAAGTGCCTGGCGATCGTACGCTAGTAGCTTTGACAGAGACCATACTGAAGGTAAAAATGCAAAGAAAAGCAAAAACACAAGTAGCGAAGACAGCAGAGGTGGACAGCGTGCCAGACACAGTGGCGCCATCTTCCAAGCTCAGTTCATACTTCAAGTATGAAGTATGAACATGAATCAATGGGGACACCATTTGAGGATAAAATCGGAGGAAGAACTGCTGGGACCAACTTCCTATTTGAAAAAAGCATCCCTTTGGTTTTGTCGGCATTTAGGACAAGTTTGAGGCGGAACAAATCTGTCTGGATGTAGTTGAATGCAGATTTCAAAAGCTGGAAAGCCTTAGCAACAGTTTTAGCTCGACAATATACAACTGTGTCATCAGCATAGAAATGTATGGATGCATTAGGGATGTTTTTACCTACATTATGTATGTAGATTGTAAAGAGGGTGGGTCCTAAGCCTGAGCCTTGTGGTACACCATTGTTGACTGTTAAATAACTGGAGGAAGTACCATTATGTTGAACACATTGCCTCCGGTCTGAAAGATAGTTAGAGAACCAACCAATGGTGTGTTCTGAGAAACCAATTTCTGAGAGCTTATGACACAAGATGTTATGATCCACAGTGTCAAAAGCTTTAGACAGGTCTAAGAAAAGTGCAGCACAATAATTCTTAGCATCCAGTGCTTCAACAATGTCATTAAGAACCTTCAGTGAAGCAGTGGTTGTGCTGTGTTGTTTTCTGAAACCAGATTGATGTGGAGGTAAGATGTTAAATGAGTCCAGGTAATTTTT
>NC_056512.1:11285603-11289624 GCF_014905685.2 Nematolebias whitei
CTTTTTCTCTGACATAATCTGCATAAGACTGATTATCCAATTTCTTCCATTTTCTAAATTTTTGTCGGTACGCTTCTGGAACCATTTCATATGCACGTAAAATAGCTTCTTTTACTTTAGCATAAACACCACTATCAGTCGCAGAAATAGAGGCATAAGCATCCTGAGCTTTTCCTTTCAACACCGTTTGTAACAACATTGGCCAAACATTTTTTGGCCACTTCAACGTACAGGCGATTCTTTCAAACATAATGAAGTATTTATCTACGTCTTTTTCATTAAATGGAGGTACCAATGAAACATGTCTACTCACATCGAACTCACGAGCAGGTAGAGGAGAATAAGTGCTTTCCAACTCCTTTAAACGTATCTCGGCGTCCAGCTCCATTTTTCGTTGTTCAAAGAGAAGTTTTTGTAACGTTATATCTTTTTCATGTTCCCTCATTTTTAACTCAAGTTCCCGCAAGCGGATCTGCTTGTCTACCTCAGATGGGGAAAACACAAGGCTTCTAGGGGACGTTGCCGCAGGAAGAATTCCTATCTGCACTAACGCAGCCATTAATTCACTTTCCACAGTTTCTCTTCGTGTGCATTTATCCACAGTGATTTCATAATAGTCTGCCACGCGTAACAGTTGTTCTTTTGTGCAATTAATCAGAACATCTACTGTGGGCTGTTCCACAAAGCTTCCTAGATCAAACTCCATGATCAAACACACACAGGTGGAGAGCTGTGTCTAACGGTTCACACACATACAACAGCGGTAAACACTAACGAAAATTTCCCAGCAGCACCTGAACGCACCACTAGCAAATTCACACACACACACAGCTGACAGCGCTCAACACAGCTAACAGCGCTCAATACAGCTGACAGTGCTCGCTCAATCAGCCGTCTAAACAGCAAAACAGCAGAGCTATTTATCACAACTAGTTTGGAACTACAACCAGATCAAATCCCGGACCCGAGCTCCCAATAAATATGTTACGGCCGGCTCAGACCGAACATATTTAAGGGACACAGGACACCAAAAGAAGGTTTAAAAAATAAAACTTTATTAAACCTAAGTTTTATAAATCACTCCGGGCAGCAGGCGAAGTCTTCGTGGGCTCCTCCCTCCTGGACTGGAGAGCACCTTCTTCAGGACCCGTGTCACCAAACAAAAAGAAAGTAAAGTAATAAAAAGAAAGGTGGACCAGGTGAGTTTGGCCAAAAATCAATATAACGCCGCCTGAGCAGGGCCAACCCTGTACAGGGTCGTCGAAGCCTCACAGACAGCGGACTACCTGTCCAAAAGATGTCTAGGAGTAAAGAAAAAAGACGAAAACAGGACTACCAAATCTCACCCAGTCAGAGGGCCTTAGTCTGAATGACTACAGCGAACGGGAGGAAAGAAACAAAACTGACCCAAATCGCAGGATCGTCCACGGTCAGCACAATCCCCTCCCTGGACAATAAACAGAAACACCCAAACGTTCACAATCACACAGCTCAGGCCCCTCTACCTGAGCTGAACTAGGCTTCCACAAGCACACTCAAGGTCTAAAGGCATATTAAGCACCCAGGCCTAAATCTCAAACAAAGAGCACTCAGCAGCTCTTTCACATCTCCTCAAAAGGAGCTTACCTCATAACAAGACAACAAGGGTGGGCGGAGAACACCCTAGTACCAAACAGCACTGCAGCAAACAGCACCACCACCTCTGAGTTCCTCAAGACTCCGCACTCTAAGAACCACACTCTGAAGCTTATATAGGAGCTTCAGTCAGAACTCCCAAGCTGACTGCAATTAAGCTGATTAAAATAGAAAGGCGTGCCCAAGAAGAAACAAAACTGCAGCTCATATGTACAAAACCTAGAAGGTGTCACTAGGGGCACCCTAGGGTACATAACACCCCCACCGCCAATATTTTTGTATGGGGGAAAGTGTAGACATGCTGTGACACATAATACATTTCACCATACAAAAAACAAGTTGGGCAGGGCTCTCAGAAGCGAGAGAGAGAATCAGCTATAATATTATCCTTACCTCTAACGTGTATTATCTCAAGATTAAAAGGCTGTAGCCGCAAGGACCAGCTCATCAAGCGGCGATTTTTATTACACATGCGGTTTAAAAAGGTAAGGGGGTTGTGATCGGTATACACTGTAACGGGGTTACAAGAACCACCAACGTATATCTCAAAATGTTCTAGGGCCAGAACTAAGGCTAACGCTTCTTTCTCAATAGTAGCGTACCCTTTTTTATGCTTATTCAGCTTTCTGGAAAAGTAGGAAACAGTGTGTTCTATTCCATCAGTTCCCTCCTGAAGGAGAACAGCTCCTACGCCAGAGTCACAAGCCTCTACGGCAAGTTTAAAAGGGACATCGAACTTTGGGGCAGCCAACACAGGGGCCTTGGTCAACAATGTCTTCGTTTGCTCAAAAGCAGTTTGGCAACAGGTAGACCAGACAAAAGGCACTTTTGGACTGAGCAGGTCTGTTAAGGGGGCGGCCACAGAGGAGAAATTGTTACAGAATCCTCTGTAATACCCAACCATAGCCAGGTAACGGCGCAACTCAGTTCGAGTGGAAGGAACGGGGACAGATAATATGGCTTCCACTTTTGCGTCCACAGGACGTACTTGTCCACTTCCGACACGTTTTCCTAAGTAGGTCACTGTGGCGTGGCCAAACTGACACTTAGCCAAGTTAATGGTCAGATTTGCATCTCTTAGGCGAGCAAAAACAGTTTGCAAGTGTTTTAGATGGTCCTCCCAAGTATCAGAAAATACTACTATATCATCCAAGTAAGCTTCACAGAAGGGTAACTCTGACAGAACAATATTCATTAGTCGTTGGAAAGTAGCAGGAGCGTTTCGCATACCAAATGCCATAACGGTATACTCTAAAAAACAATCAGGAGTGACAAAAGCAGAGACCTCCTGTCCACGTTTAGTCAATGGCACCTGCCAATATCTTTTTAGAAGGTCAAGAGTGGTCACAAAGCGGGCCACACCAACATGGTCAACACAATCCTCCATCCTGGGGAGAGGAAAACAAACAGGTTTGGTTACTGCATTCACTTTTCTATAGTCGGTGCAGAAACGGTCCTCACCGCCAGGTTTTGCGGTTAATAGACAAGGAGAACTCCATGCACTAGTGCTTGGTACAGCTAAACCATGGTCCAGCAAGTACTGCACTTGTTTATTTAAGCGGAGACGTTTTTCCGGATTTACTCGATATGGGTGTTGTTTTATGGGCTTTATTTCACCTACATCAATATCATGTGATATGATATTCGTCCTAGAAGGAATGTCTGTAAATAGACAGGAGTTAGAGCTAATCAACTGTCTGAGATCTTCTTCCTTCTGACTATCCAGATGTGAAAACAACAAGTGTGGATTACGGAGGTAATGAGAATTGGAGAGCTTTCCTTCAAGGATTTTAGGAGGGGAGCTGTCCACCTCCTGTTCAGCACCGGAGAGCTCCTCCTGGTTTTCTACAAGCTGAGGAATTTTAGAAACACAACAGAGAGGAACAACTGACGTACTGTTCCGCTCAACGTACTGTTTTAGCATATTAACATGGCAAAGTCGAGAAGTGCGCTTCCTACCGGGAGTGGAAATCAAGTAGTCACGATCATTTATCTTTTTCATAATGATATACGGACCACTATAACGAGCCTGTAAGGAATTTCCAGGAATAGGAAGTAAAGCCAGCACTTTTTCACCAGGCTGAAATGCTCTCATTACAGCTTTTTTGTCAAACAACAATTTCATTCGGGCTTGTGCAGCTTGGAGGTTAGTTTTAGCAATTTCACAAGCACGAGCTAACTTTAAGCGGAAATCACAGACATAGTCTAATAAATTTTTGTCAGTCTCTTCACACATCCACTTTTCTTTTAACAACTTTAACGGACCACGAACTTCGTGAGCGAAAACCAACTCTGCGGGGCTAAAACCCAGACTCTCTTGCACCACTTCTCGTATGGCAAACAACTGAAAGTGCACCCCCTCATCCCAATCTTTATCAAATTCTAA
>NC_056512.1:11289724-11291121 GCF_014905685.2 Nematolebias whitei
TTTGGTTGTCAGCAGCAAAACTGGTTGATCCACTTTGAGAAGGTGCTTCTTAAGAGACTGAGCTGAATACAGCACCTCAGACTGAGGAAGTCTCTCGGATGAGAGACGAAACGTTTCTACATTTTTTTGTTGTTTTGCTTTGTTTTGTTTTTTTGAATGTCCAGAGGACCAGATTGAACTTTTTTGGATTTTTCTACCTGGATTATTGAGCATGCATCAGGAGATTTTTGTGAACAGTCATTCCTCTGGGATCTGTATCACTTTGACTGGCATCGTATTCTGTTAACTGATGACGTGGACTCCACTTGGAACTATCTTCATAATAGTTTCATTTATTTTGTGAACAAACATGCTCCTTTTCATCAGTTCAGAATAAAGGGACGAGACAGCCCCTGGTTTACTCCAGAGCTAGCTGACCTCCTGCACAGGAGAGATCATCTTTGGGCCACAGCGAGAAAATCTGACTCAGACACTGATTGGTTGAGTTTTCAACAGATGAGGAATAAATGTACAACTGTTGTCAAAGCAGCAAAACGCAACTATTTCTTATCTCAGACCTCCAAAAATCTAAATGACCCTAACAGATTCTGGAAAACCAACAAATCTCTCTCAGGCACCCCCCAATCATCTGACCTCCCATCACAACTTCTCGTTAACTCTGTTCCTGTGTCAAATAAGCATGAGATCCTTGTAAGGATGGTACTTTTCTGTGGCCCGGTTTGTGTCTGTTTCCCTCGTGCTCCCTCATTAGTTCCATTAGTGCCACCTGTGTCTCGTCCCAGCTGTTTGTCATCATGTCTCGTCTTCTCCCTGTATTTAAGCTGTCCTATTCTGTCTTGTTCTTCGTCAGGTCGTCTTCGTTGGTACTCTCCCTTGGGTCTCCTGAGTCTTTCCCTGAGTCTTCCTGGTCCCTCGAGTTCCCCGTGTCTCTCGTGTCCCCGAGTTCCCCGTGCCTCCTTCCTTGTTTATGTAAGTTTTGCTGCCCCGTCAGCTTGTTTATTTTGTACTTTAATTTCTCATTAAAAGCCTATTTTTGTATATCTGCCGAGTTGAGTCCCTGTTCTGCACTCTGGGTTCGCTCCTAACCTCAAACCATGACAATCCCGAACTGTTTCAACAAACATTTTGTTGCTTCTAGTTCTTTATTTGACACAGTTACTAATGGAAAATCAGCCACTTCACTTAATAATCAAACTTCTACAAATCAAATCCCTCCTACAAGTCAATGCTCAGTTAATCACACCTTCTCTTTTTCTCCATTCTCAGTCAGTGAGGTTAATAAACTGTTAAAAGATCTTGATCCTAAAAAAATCTGTAGGTCCAGATGAACTTCCACCTTATTTCTTAAGGCTGGCTGCTCATATCATCACAGTCCCTGTGACCCACATCTTCAATCT
>NC_056512.1:11291221-11291418 GCF_014905685.2 Nematolebias whitei
AGACAAAACTCCATCCCAGACACTTGGAAAACAGCCTTTGTTCTTCCTTTGCTGAAGGGAGGAGACCCCACCTCACTGAACAACTATCGACCAATCTCTAAACTCTGCATTTTAGCCAAGGTTCTAGAAAAACTGATAAACTCTCAAATCAAAAATTACCTGGACTCATTTAACATCTTACCTCCACATCAATCTGG
>NC_056512.1:11291518-11302455 GCF_014905685.2 Nematolebias whitei
AGGGAAACAGACACAAACAGAAAACAGCAAATGGTACCATCCTTACAGAACCAGATCAACAAATCCTTGTGTACATGTTTTGATGTTAAATTTTGATTCTGTTAAATAAATGACTGCATTTATTCTGATGGGTCAAAGGAAAATAATGTCTCCTGTCACTCGGTCACATGGCATTAATTTAACTCGAAAAAGAAAGAACCCGTTGTAAATAATTAATTAGTAGTGAAGGTACAGCAAAGCTGTCCGTTGACATACTACTACATTCAGTGGCCCGTATGTCCACAGTTAAGCTGTACCCCATCTCTACTACACTGAGGAGACGAAGAGCTCCCTCTGCAAGGAGTCTGACGTCACCCTCAACCCGTGTGCCTCGTCTGCTGTCTGCCTGTTTGGCATCGCAGCCTGGATGACAATGGTTCAGAGGTCCACCTGGCTTGTCACTCCCCCTCCCTGTCGGAGAAGCTGCAGATGGACTCGCTGGAAGGCCCCATCACGACGGACACGCTGTTCAGAACCAATTTTCAAGGACATGCTCGAGAAATCGAAAAAGCCGGAGGTGTCGGAGACTGTGCGCCATCTCATCAAGCCGCACACCTCATCCCGCCCCCCGGCCCGCTGGAAGGATTGTCGTAGCCAAAGGCAGCAACAGAGACGTTCCACAGCTGCAGAAGCGTCCTCCCGCTCGGCTCCACCGCCAGCCCCGCCCATCAGAGAACAGCCCTTCTCATCCCAGCAACCAGCGGTACAGCGTTTCCCCAGAGATTGCCAACAGGCTGTTATGTGCTTCGGGCACATTATAATTATTTTTGTTTATTTTTTCCGATTGTTTTGTTTATAGACTTTAGTTGAATGATCTTTTGTTAATATATTTTTGAGTTGGGATAATTTCTTATTTTTGGTAATCAGTTTAATTACGTTAATTTATGGCGCTGTTGGTCCACCTATAAATAGGCTGGGTTTCAACATGTTGGGCCGCTTTTTTTTCCACTCACTTCCGCTCGCTCCACCACCACCGGGGTGTGTCTTGACGCGGTAAGCGCATGTCTCCAGTTGCGGTAGGCCGCAGCTGTCGTCTCCAGCCTGCCATGCGGTAGTTTCTGGTAGACCTTGTTTTTTTGCTTTTTTTTGTTTTGATTTTGGCCTGGTGGGACCGGTTGTCCTGTTTTCGATCTTTCTTTTGCATTTAGAGTCTTTTTTGCTTTAGTCCGATACTAGTAGGGGCTTCGACGGCCCTGTATAGGGTTGGCCCCCTGCTGTACCATTTTGTTCTGTTTGATCGGCTCACCAGGTCCAACTTTCAGTTAATACTTTTGGGATTTTTTTTTTTTTTTTTTGGGGGGACACGGGAAATTGAGGGCATTTAACTCTCTTTTTTTTTCTTCACAGAAAATCAAAAGCAGCTGAACCAACCCAAAGATCAGGAGAGTTTAAGAATAAAATATTTTGTTGAACTCTCATTTGTTGTCTCGTGTCCTCAAATATGTTGTGCCCTTGGTGGACGTAACATATTTATGGGGGCTCGTTTAAACAATGCTTACCTTTAGCATCTAGTCATGTCCTGAGGTTATTTTTGGATTTGTAGCGATTATGCTGGTTTTTCTGTGCATTTTGACACAGCTGGCGTTATGGTGGTTTAATTAGGACATTTGGGCGTGTTGTTGTTGTAGCTTGTTGTGCATGGGCTTTTGTAATTAAGTGTGGTTTTATTCTATGGTGTAGACATGGAGTTTGGCCTGGATGAGTTTGTTGAAAAGCCCACATTGGAAGCCTTGGGTAAATGCACAAAGGATCAGTTACTGTTAGTAGCCAAGCATTTCAAGGTTACCGTAAATAAACATGCTAAAAGAGGAACAGTTGAGGCTGAGTTGTTGGCAGCACTGGTTCAGGTTGGGATTTTTCCTGCTACGATTTTACCAAAAAGTCCTGTTGGGTCTCCATCGAAAGCTTGGATGCCAGATGATCCGGTTCGTTTGAAGGAACTAGAAGTTGAATTAGGACGGCTTGCTTTAAGAGAGAAGGAGCTGTATTTTGAACAACGAAAACTAGAGAAACAGGCTGAAATGCGTTTGAAAGAACTCGAGCTTGGTGCTGGGTCGTCGCAATTGTAGACGAACATATTCTATGATATATTCATAAATTAAAAGGATTCTTTCATTTTTCTGGACTGGATAATATCGTGCATTGAATAATTAAAAATGTAACATGAGACGTTAATTTTCTTTGACCCATCAAAATGAACGTGGTCATTTATTTACAGAATCAAAATTTAACATCACACATTTACATTAATTTGGCAATTGATTTCAACAACAACACTTATTTAGCAAGTTTTACAAGGAGGAAACAATACGGCGATTGTTTCCCTGCTTCACAACAGACATTTCTGAAAATATCTGGATTAATTTGCTAGCAGATAGAAGAGTTTTAAGATGGAAATTGAAGTTTAAGTTGAGAGAGATGGGTGAGGGAATTTGTCTGTTTAAACCAGAACAGCACGCTCCTTTGGACCAGCTTAACCCAACGGTACGCTTTGCGGTTGAAGATCGACTTTTTACCTTTCTGAAGATATGTCAGTTCCGGCGTAAAGTTCCACTTCAAGCCACTTTTCAGCGTCTCCGTAAGGATAGTAGGGAACCGTTCGGAGTCGTGAGATCATCCAGAACAGACTTCATAATTCCTCTGAACTTCTCTTGTTCAGCTTAGTCGCAGATGTCCTGAGCATTCTGCATTCCAGCATTCTGAACTCTGCTGCCCTCTCGGAACTAACTCACAGCAATCTCTCAGCGTTCTCCTCAGCGTTCTTCATAGAACTGCCGAGAACTTCTCCGAACTACTGAGCTCTCCAGAACTCGACTGGAGCTGGAACCTCACTGAACTAGGAAGTGTTGCACCTTTTAAAAAAGGTCACTTCCGGTTCATTTGAGGACTTTCTGATTGGTCGGTTGGACCAAACAGAGGTGTGTTTTTGTGATGTAAGGTGTTATTAAAAAGTCAAGGAAAAAGATTGTGTTTAAGAACAGACAGAAGATTGTTATGAAGAACTCAGACTTCGTGGAGTCAATTCTCTCATATCTGCCTGAAAAAGTTAAACATGACATTTCTTTTTCAGTAAACTTGCAGTTGACCGAAACTTGAACTTTGACCAACTTACACAACTTGCTCATTGAAGACAGAAAATCAGACAATGCATCATTAACCTGATTTCTACTTTGAATGAGGATTAAAGTCATTATTACTGTTTCACAGTTGATTAAAAATGATTAGTTCACTTCAACATTTGGAAATGGTTTGAACTAAACACAATTTGATTATCAAAACATTTGTAAAATAGTAATGATAATAGAAAAGAGAGTGTTCTTTCAATTGATCAGTGCAGGACACTTAAAAAGTCTTCTGGATGGACTTGATTTTGTGTTTCTGGACTCAAATCAATGAAATACAGTTCTTGTTCCAGGAAGGCCCCTCAAGGCCAGATTTGACCTGAGGCCTAGTTCACTACACAATCCCAACCAAAGGATTTTGATGTTAGTAAAAATGTTTGCTTGGTTCTTCCTTTCAATGAGCGAGATGTTGATAAATATTTCACGTTGATTTAAAGAGTGGCACTCACACTTAAATAGCCTTGAGAGATGTGGACTTTGTTGTTGCAGTGTGCATTGAGTGGCAAAGCGCAAGAGGCTTACGTGTCTCTGTCTGTGGCGGATAGCCTTGATTTTGACAAAGTTAAAAGTGCTATTTTGCGGGCGTATGAACTAGTACCTGAAGCTTATCGCCAAAAATTTTGCATATTAAAAAAACCCCCGCTATAATCAAACTTATGTGGATTTTGTCAGAGATAAAGAAATTCTCTTTGATCGTTTGTGTGCTGCTAAAAATGTTAATGACTTTGCTCAACTTAAGCAGCTCGTTTTAATGGAAGACTTCAAAAACAGCTTGCCAGAAAGAGTTACCACCTACTTGAATGAAAATAAAGTGTCAGATGTGTCGAAAGCGGCGGTGCTCGTTGACGAGTACATGTTAACGCACAAAGGTAATTTCGAGCGCTCACGTGTCTTTAATAAATTTGACAAATCTGAAAATAACGGTAAGGAGTGTGTAAAAACTGTTTCACTCGTAGAATCGGATATACCTGCTGTGCTCAGTGGCGTTGAAAGTAAGTCCGATCATGTGCTGGATTTAAAGACTAATGTAACGTGTTTTTATTGTAAAAAGAGAGGGACACATTGTGGCAAATTGCCCGGTTTTAAAGAAAAAGAACACCAAGCCGGTTGCTCTGATTAAAACTGTAAATCACGTTGCTCAGTCACTTTCAACACAAAAGCCTTGTGAGTATGCTGATTTTAGGCCATTCGTTATGGATGGGTTTGTCTCTGTGTCTCTTACTGGTGAGAAAATCCCGGTAAAAATATTGTGGGATACCACTGCCTCTCAGTCTTTTATTTTGGAGGGGATTTTGCAGTTAAATGGTGACACTGCGATTGGTTCTGATGTGCCAGTTCGTGGTTTTGGCATGCAAGACATTGGTGTTCCTCTGCACAAAGTTGTGGTCCAGTCTGAGCTGTGGTCTGGTGATGCTGTGGTTGGGGTGCGCCCTAGTTTTCCTATAGCGGGCGTCTCCATGATCATGGGCAATGACTTGGCTGGGGTCGAGTATTAGTTACCCTGGACGTTATACCCGTTCCGGTGTTGCGCTCCTGTCCAGATGAGCTGGCTCGTACATCCCCAGATGTGTTCACGTCTTGCGCAGTTACGCGCGCAGCACTTAAGCATCAAGAAGTGGAAAATAAAGATGACTTGGATTTGAGTGACAGTTTTCTGTGTAACGCTGACTCTGAACATGTCCCATTAAAGAAAAATGTGGAGAAGGACATGTTAGATGTGAATGCTCTGTCATTGTCTAGACAGCAGTTGGTGGAGCTCCAAAAAGCTGATGAAAGCTTAGCACCTTTGTTTAACGATGCATTACCTGGTGAGATTGACTCAATTTCTACCGGCTATTTCTTAAACGATGGGCTTTTGATGCGTAAATGGACGCCTTTAAATGTCTCTCCTGTTGAAGAGTGGAGTATTGTTAAACAGATTGTTGTTCTAGCTGCATATCGTTCAGAAATTTTGCGGTTAGCACATGATAATTCATTAGCCGGTCATCTGGGCATAAGAAAAACCTACGATCGCATTTTGCGTCAGTTCTTTTGGCCGGGTTTAAAGAGCGATGTCGTGCGCTACTGTAATTTGTGTCATTTCTGTCAAGTATCTGGAAAGCCAAATCAGATGATTCCGCCCACTCCTTTGTATCCCGTTCCAACCATCTCTGAACCGTTTGAACGAGTTTTGGTTGACTGTGTTGGACCGTTACCGCGAACCAAAGCGGGGAATAAGTTCTTGGTAACAGTGATGTGCACCTCTACTCGTTTTCCAGAGGTTTCTCCGGTGCGTACAATATCTACACCGGTAGTTGTGAAAGCATTAACAAAGTTTTTTTCATTGTTTGGTTTACCTCAGGTTGTGCAAACTGACCAAGGGTCTAACTTTATGTCCAAAGTATTTGCGCAGGTTTTAAATCAACTTGATATAAAGCACTGTCGTTCCAGCGCGTATCACCCGGAAAGTCAGGGCGCACTCAAGCGGTTCCATCAAACTTTAAAAACAATGCTTCGCACCTACTGTTTGGAGTTCGAAAAAGACTGGGAAGAAGGTGTACATTTATAACTCTTTGCTATACGGGAGGTCGTTCAGGAGTCTTTAGGGTTTAGCCCGTCGGACTTGGTTTTTGCTCACACTGTTCGTGGTCCTTTAAAGCTATTGAAAGAGAAGTGGTTGTGTGAAAAATCTGACCAAAATTTATTGGACTACGTCAGTAACTTTCGACTGAAGCTGAGCCATGCGTGCGAGATAGCTAAAGAAAATCTTAAGACAGCACAGGCTAAAATGAAGTCTTTATTTGACAGAAATGCAACTATGAGAGTTTTTGAGCCTGGTGAAAAAGTGTTAGCGTTACTTCCGGTTCCTGGTTCCAGCTTACAAGCGCGCTACAGTGGCCCTTATACGATCAGGAGGAAGGTCGGAGATCGAGATTATCTGGTCTCTACTCCTGATCGGAGGCGAACATCACGCCTATGTCATATTAATATGCTGAAGCCTTATATCGAGCGTGCACCCTCTTTGAATGAAGCTGTCAGCTGTGTTTTCAGTGAGCGAGCTGACACAGTCGTTGGGGCAGGTGTGGACGCACGGGAGGAGCTGTCCAGTGCTGAACCTGAAGGTGACGTTGTTTTCAGTGAGCGAGCTGACACAGTCGATGGGGCAGGTGCGGACGCACGGGAGGAGCTGTCCAGTGCTGAAGCTGAACGTCTTTTCCCCAGCTGTCACGGAAGGGAAATTTCCGAATTCAGAGGTGTTGAAAAACCTCTCTTGTTGTCTCACCTTGATGTTTCCAAGCAGGCTGATGTCATTCATTTGATCCAGTCTTATAGGTCGCTGTTTGCAGACATTCCCACTCAGACTCGTGTGCTCAGCCATGATATTGATGTTAGTGATTACAAGCCTATTAAACAACGGCCTTACAGAGTGAACACGGACAAGTGATGCCATTTGAAGACGCAGGTGGAGTATATGGTGAAACATGGACTTGCTGTTGCAAGCAGTAGTGAGTGGAGTTTGCCATGCCTCCTGACTATTAAAGCCAATGGGGAGGACTGTTTCTGTACGGACTTCAGGAAGGTAAATGGGGTGACTAGGCCAGATTGTTATCCACTGTCTCATATGAAAGATTGTGTGGACCATGTGGGGGCTGCCCAGTTTGTGACTAAGCTGGATTTGCTGAAGGGATACTGGCAGGTACCCTTAACAGCACAAGCCCAGGAAATTTCCGCTTTTGTCACACCTGATGATTTCCTTCAGTTTACAGTGATGGCTTTTGGGATGCGTAACACCCCAGCAACGTTTCAACAGCTAATGAATGTGGTTTTGTCTGCTTTATCATTCTGTGAGGCTTATTTGGATGATTTGGTGATTTGTTTTGCTACATGGGCTGAGCACGTTAAACATTTAAGAACTGTTTTTGAGCATCTGAGTGAGGCTAATTTGACAATTAATCTTTCTAAATGCCAACTCAGCCAAGCAACAGTGGCCTATCTTGGAAAAAGGGTGGGGGGAGGTCAAGTGCGCCCCGTTGAGGCAAAAGTAGAGGCTATTTTGTCTGTTCCGGTACCCACCACTCGTACTGAGCTACACCGCTATCTAGCAATGGTTGGTTACTACAGGGGGTTCTGCAAAAACTTTTCCTCTGTAGCTGCTCCTTTAACAGACCTACTTAGTCCTAAAGTAGCTTTTATTTGGTCTGAGCGGTGTCAATCTGCTTTCGAGCAGACTAAACATTTGCTAGTTAATGCTCCTGTGTTGTCTGCTCCGCGTTTTGATGTACCATTTAAGTTGGCTGTGGACGCATGTGATTTTGGCGTCGGAGCTGTCCTTCTCCAGGATGGTACTGATGGGGTGGAACATCCAGTTTCTTATTTTTCGAAAAAGCTTGATAAATATCAGAAATGGTATTCCACCATTGAAAAGGAAGCATTAGCGTTGGTCATGGCTTTGGAACACTTTGAGGTGTATGTAAGCGGTTCTAGCGGATCTGTGGTTGTTTTTACAGACCACAATCCGTTAGTTTTTCTGGATCGCATGCGTAATAAAAACCGCCGCTTGATGAACTGGTCTCTGCGACTTCAATCATTCAACATCTCTATCAAACATGTTCGTGGCAAGGACAACGTAGTGGCCGACACACTCTCACGACTTTAGTCCTGTGTTTTTTTTTTCTCTGAATGGGTTGAGGTTTTTTTCTAACGTGTTACATCACTCCCCATTCAGAGTCTTTGGGTGGGGGTGTTATGTGCTTCGGGCACATTATAATTATTTTTGTCTATTTTTTCCGATTGTTTTGTTCATAGACTTTAGTTGAATGATCTTTTGTTAATTTATTTTGGAGTTGGGATAATTTCTTATTTTTGGTAATCAGTTTGATTACGTTAATTTATGGCGCTGTTGGTCCACCTATAAATAGGCTGGGTTTCAACATGTTGGGCCACTTTTTTTTTTCCACTCGCTTCTGCTCGCTCCACCACCACCGGGGTGTGTCTTGATGCGGTGCGCGCACGTCTCCAGTTACGGTAGGCCACAGCTAACGTCTCCAGCCTGCCATGCGGTAGTTTCTGTTAGACTCTGTCTGTTTGCTTTTTTCGTTGTGATTTTGGCCTGGTGGGACCGGTTGTCCTGTTTTCGATCTTTCTTTTGCATTTAGAGTCTTTTTTGCTTTAGTCCGGTACTAGTAGGGGCTTCGACGGCCCTGTATAGGGTTGGCCCCCTGCTGTACCTTTTTGTTCTGTTTGATCAGCTCACCAGGTCCAACTTTCAGTTAATACTTTGGGGTTCTTTGTATTTTTTTTTTGGGACACGGGAAATTGAGGGCATTTAACTCTCTCTTTTTTTTCTTCACAGAAAATCAAAAGCAGCTGAACCAACCCAAAGATCAGGAGAGTTTGAGAATAAAATATTTTGTTGAACCCTCATTTGTTGTCTCGTGTCCTCAAATATGTTGTGCCCTTGGTGGACGTAACACAGGCGGCGCCCTGGGACAACAAACCGCAGGGCTCACGAGGGAGAAGATTCAAGAAATGACTCCTTGCGGGGGATGTGTATGTGCAAAATGATGACATGAGTTTTGAAATAAAACACGAACATCATTCAAAGATTAGAGTCTGATTTCAGCCTGTCTGTCTGTTCGAATGATCTCACAGCGGCTTCTCCTCACACATCCTCCACCCAAAACGAGCCGGTGTCCTCAAAACAGGTTTTTCAAAATCACCTCATCTCAAAGGAACACATAAAACGCTCGCATGACAAAGCAGCCAAAAGTGAATGTTTTCAGCAAACCGAGTCCAGTGGGAAACCTCGCTCTCAGCCTGGGCTACGCGCTGCTGCCTCTCACCGCAGCGGTGTCAAACACGCGCTCTCGCGGTGCAGGCAGTTTTCACCCAAACTGCGCCTCGTTGATGAGGGCGCGCACACCTCTCCTCAGCACGAATGTGAGCCCGCAGCCTGAGCGCGGCACAGAAGCACGCTCAGAGCCCTTTCGAGAAGCCTTCCCTTGGGTCACGCGGCGCACACTTCCGCAACACATGACGGCAGTGGAGGCTGTAAACTGGCTGACGTCCGTAAGAAACATGACGCATCACAAAAATGCACGCCCACTCCCCGAACGTTACGCGGAGTGGCAGCGGACGTGCTCTCTAGACAGATGGATGAGCCGTCTGATCAGCAGGGGTTACACGTTACAATTTGCAGCTCCCCCCAGAGGAATTTTAGAGATGGTTCTATCATTCCCAGACCAGATCTCATTCCTTCACGCAGAAGTTCAGGAACTTCTGGTAAAAGATGTAATTTCCAGGGTTCCCAACGGAGAGGAAAACACAGGGTTTTACTCACGTTACTTCCTGGTCCCAAAACGGACTGGAGGGATGAGACCCATTTTGGATTTGTCAATTTTCAACAAGGCGATCATGGAGAGATAGTTTCATATGTTGACAACCAGACAGCTGTTAGACAACATTCAGCGAAACGATTGGTTTATCTCCATCGATCTGAAAGACGCCTACTCTCACATCCCGATCATCCCAAAGCACAGAAAGTTCCTGCGCTTCTCCTTTCAAGGGATTCAGTATCAGTACAACAGGCTGCCGTTCGGTTATTCCCTCGCACCTCATACGTTCTCAAAGTGTGTGGAGACAGCTCTGCAACCGTTACACAGAGCAGGGATGAGAATTTTGTTTTACCTGGATGATCTGTTGCTGCTGACCCATTCCAGACAGGAGGCAGCAACGCAGACCCAGGTTCTGACGTCACACCTGTTAAATCTGGGCTTCACCATAAATTGGAAAAAAGCTTGATTTTCACGGCCCAGACGATCGTTTATCTGGGAGTGGAGCTAAACTTGATCACCATGAGGGCTCGTTTATCACAGATGAGAATCGAACTCTAAAAGACCAGCTCCGCCACGTAAGTCCTGGCAGAGTGGTAACAGCCATTTCCGTCATGAAGCTGTTAGGAATGATGTCGTCAGCTCACACAGTGGTTCCGCTGGGCTTACTCCACATGCGACGCCTCCAGAGATGGTTTGCTCATCTGTGTGTGGATCTAGTGAGGCAGAAGAGACGGATGATTGCTGTGTCCCCCTCCGTGAGAACAGACCTCCGACACTGGGGAAACACCCTGGTTCTGTCGGAGGGAGTCCCTGTCAGCAGACCTACGTCACACATCTCAGTGTTCACAGACATGTCCCTGTCAGGTTGGGGGGGAACATGCCTATCCCGCATGCGCACTTGACCAGGGGTATTGCATCTTCGACTGCTTTGCATAATGGTATGACAATGCAGAATTTTTGCACTGCGGCCACGTGGTCAACACCCTGTTGATTTATTCGCTTTGATTTACGTGATGTGTCAGCTCGTTCAATTACGCATTTTGTCCTTAGTGCCTTAACAGAATGAATATTGTTGTTTCATGGAATCTCGTTTAAACTCACATCTGTCGTAACCGAGGGGAACCCAGATTTGTATGAGACCCGGAACGAGACAGACTCAGGTGGAATACAAAAGAAACGGTGTTTATTTACAAGTGAAAAGACAACAGTTCTGGTACAGCTCCTCTGCAGCTCCTGGAGGAGGTAGAGGAGGACAGTCAGGACGAGGCAGAGTTCCAAATAGCTGAAAGATTGTTTTCTGTGAATCTCTTACAGTTTGATCCAGAGGTGGGTTCCAATCCTCCGGGGAGCTCCAGAGAGAGAGTCCAGCGGCTGGCAGGGCAGGCACTGGCCGGATTAGAGGCACCAGGCAAAAAGGGATCCAGGCACAGGAGAGGTTGAACCAAGGAGGGACCCAAGGGGG
>NC_056512.1:11302555-11309794 GCF_014905685.2 Nematolebias whitei
TCATCTCTTTTCCAGTAACTTCTCTGCTGTTTTGCACCTCAACCGGTTCAGACCGGTTTTCTCGGTACTTTCCAGAACTTGTTTTGCTCAAAGATGCGTCATCATGAGATGAGTTGTGTTTTGAACTCTCTGACTCCTTGTTTTCCTCCTACTGCTCGAGGCAGGCCCAGACATGTTCTTAGGTGTGCATGCTCAGACATGTTCACTGTTACTGAGGCCTCTTCAACTTTACCATTCCACAAGCAAAAGTGAATCACACAATCCTACATAAGATTATACGTCTTAAAGATTAACACTTTCATTAGTTGATTATGTGTTGATTATTAGTAAAACAGTTTGGTTACACATTATCAAAACAGTAAAACACTTTTGATTACACATTATCATTTTCAGCTTGATTTAAAGCTTGAGTTCAGTCCTTCTGCTGCTGAGGAGAACTTTTGATCAGGCTTCATTTTTCTTAAAGCTGGTGGTCTGTTCATGCATTATCACCACAGACACCTGGTTTATTGACAGGAGGTAAGAGCTGAGTTACCCACCAGTATCTCCCGCTTTACTGGTGGGGCTTGCTCGTTTCCCCGAAACGGGCAGAGAGGTAAATAATGACCGGGGTTGCCACAGTACATGCAGAGGTTAGCGTTTCTACGGCGCTCTTGCTCTTCAAACGTCAACCGTGTTCGCCCGATCTGCATGGGTTCTGGTTCAGGAGGCACGAGAAAATTGTTCTGGGGAGACAAACAAGAAGAATTAATACCCGGGGACGTTTTCAAAAGATGATTCTCTTTCGCTGTTTTAAAATAACGAGGTTCACCTGAAGGGGCCTTGAACCCGGAAGTGGAAGGTTTCTGGGAGTTGTAGTCCCGTTCTCGCCTCCGCTCACGGAAACGGTCATCAATGGAAATGGCCATATCGATTAGTTGGTCAAACCCTTCCGGTTCGTCTCGTGCAGCGATTTGGTCTTTTATCTGGTCGGAGAGAGAGTTTAGGAATGCACCTTGGAGAGCGAGTTCGTCCCACCTCGTTTGAGCCGCCAGGATCCGGAACTCCAGGGCGTACTCAGAAACAGGACGGCGGCCTTGACGTAATCCCAGGAGACGTTTCACTGCGTTTGAAGCCTGCAGGGGGCGATCGAAGATCCGTCGAAACTCCTTCAGGAGTTGGGGGTAAGTAGCCGGGGGGTCTACATGGGACTGCATGAAAGAAGTAGCCCAACGTAAAGCGTTACCTTTGAGAAGGTTAATAAAGTAAATAATTTTTGCAGAGTCTGTGCTGTAGAGAGATGGGGCTCCCTCGAAAACGAGTCTGCACTGCAGCAGAAAACCCCCACATTGGTCGGGATCTCCGGCGAACAGCTCAGACGGTTTGACGAGCAGCTGTGGACCATGAGAGGTTGCGACAGGCGTCTCACGAGAGACGCTGGGGACAGGCGTGTCGGTCGGATCTGGAGGAAGAGGAGGTAGAAGTTGTTGATTGAGGGAGTAAATCATACCTCCAAGTTCCTGCATGTTGGACTGGGCTGCACGTTGCTGGGTCAGAACCTGTTGCAACATGGTCTCCAGTCTGGAGATCCGTTCCACCTGTGAGATGGTGGTTGTCTGTTCGCTCCCAGTCTCATTCTGGGTCTGTTTAGGCTGGAGCATTTCTGTCGTAACCGAGGGGAACCCAGATTTGTATGAGACCCGGAATGAGACAGACTCAGGTGGAATACAAAAGAAACGGTGTTTATTTACAAGTGAAAAGACAACAGTTCTGGTACAGCTCCTCTGCAGCTCCTGGAGGAGATAGAGGAGGACAGTCAGGACGAGGCAGAGTTCCAAATAGCTGAAAGATTGTTTTCTGTGAATCTCTTACAGTTTGATCCAGAGGTGGGTTCCAATCCTCCGGGGAGCTCCAGAGAGAGAGAGTCCAGCGGCTGGCAGGGCAGGCACTGGCCGGATTAGAGGCACCAGGCAAAAAGGGATCCAGGCACAGGAGAGGTTGAACCAAGGAGGGACCCAAGGGGGGTCTGCAAACCAAGAACAGGTCATGAGGAGATCCAAGGAACCAAGAACAGGACACGAGGAGTCAGGAATCAAAGGATCACGAGGGGTCCTTTGAACAAGCCGAGGAATCAGGATAACTAGGAACAAGAGAACAAGGTTAGTACTGGAGAGACTAAGCCTAAAAGGCTTGAAGCACAACTACCATGGAAGGTGATATGCTCCAGCGAAGAGTAGCATTGGACTGCAGCCTTTTGTAGTAGGAGAGCCTCCTCAGTCTGATGGCCGTCAGGTGTGATTAATTAGCGGCCATCTTGGAGGAGGAGCTGCAGGCAGTGGTACTCTTACAACATCTGACTGCATGCATTTACATTGTGAGATGTTGTTATCAGTCACAGGTTGTGACTGTTGTTCTTGTTCTATTGTCACTAATCAGTTCATGACTATTGTTATCAATCAGTTATTTTGATTAATAATCTGTTCACTTGTTATTATTAATCTGTTCATATTGAAGAACCATGGATCTGCTTGGTTCACGACCTTTTTCAGCCTCTTCTTTTTCCCCATTGAAAACTTTTCCGGGGCATTCATGCACTCAGAACACATAACTACGCAGCACGCGTCTGTGCATGGTACTTTTCCCCTCCTCTCCCTCTCTGCTTTGCTTTGCTGCTCTGTCTATCTGTGAAACTGTTTCTGAGCCTCTCTTGCATATCTTCAGAACCATAATTATGGACTTGATTTGATCAGTTGGTCCCTCAACACAATTGATAACATTTCTTTGAAGAGAAGACAGGCTTTAGGCGAGCTGATTTGCCCTGTTGGCACGCATGTAGCTGGATATCTCATCAACTTGAAGACTTGATGATGTGTCTATCTCTGCTGCCATTTGTGGATTTTAAGGACGCATATTTAATTGGATTTACGATAACTGGTTCCTGCTTTTTGGATTCAGCTATTTGCTGGTTTTATCTACAATCAAGGAAATTGTCGGCAGCAAATTGAGACACGATCACGCTGCTTGCCTTTATGATGGCTTGGTTTGTGTCTTGAGTACCCAGACTCAAATGTTTTGGGCAGAATGAATCAGATCTTGGGGATTTTATTCAGGCACGTTCCGTTGGTGTGGCCATGTAATTTGGACATTTCTGAACCGTTTGGACCAACACAGACTCAAGGTAGTTGTCATTAAGTTTGGCCTGTCCCCAAAACAACTGTGTGTTTATCTGAATTTGGCTCCCCTGGCTGGCCTTGCAGGCCACCTTATCTGAATTTGCCTAGAGAACATGTGATATGACACTCAACCCCCCCCCCCCCCCATTCCATCCTTATCAGAACTCTTACAAGGTCCTCGAGAGCATCCAAGGACATTGCTCACTGCTCTCGTCGTCTCCCCACTTTGCGGAATGTCTACGTCACTATGTGCTTGTTCATGCAAGGTGTTTTTTAATTCAATTCAATTCAATTCAGTTTATTTATATAGCGCCAAATCACAACAATGTTGTCTCAGGGCACTTTACAGAAACATTCACATACATAACAGCCAATTAGTAGTTCTCTATCTAAGGAATCCAGCAGACAAGATGAATCTTGGCTTCGATGCAGTCTCCCATCCTGAGCAAGCACAGTGGCAACAGTGGAAAGGAAAAACTCCCTTTTAAAAGGAAGAAACCTCCAGCAGAACCAGGCTCAGGACAAGCGGCCATCTGCTTTGACCGGCTGGTTTGAGAGGACAGGAAGGAGAGACAGACGAACACAGAATGGTAGGTCCAGGTATAGATCCAGGTGTACCTGAACGACAAAAATACACATGTTAAGGATAGAAAAAATAATTACAAATACAAAACAGGTTGAGCAGAGTAAGTAAAGACAGAATTAGAGTGAAAATTGTGGTCAGTTTGTCCTCCAGCAGTCTAAGCCTATAGCAGCATAACTAAGGGACAGCTCAGGAAACCCAAGCCGACCCTAACTACAGGATTTAGCAAAAAGGAAAGTCTTAAGCCTAGTTTTAAAACTGGATAATGTGTCAGCCTCACGGACAGAGATTGGCAGTTGGTTCCACAAGAGAGGAGCCTGATAACTAAAAGATCTGTCTCCCAATCTGTTTTTGTAAATTCTAGGAACCACAAGTAAACCTGCAGTCTGAGAGCGAAGTGCTCTGTTAGGAAAATATGGAACAATAAGATCTGTAATATAAGATGGAGCCAGGTTAACGAGAGCTTTGTAGGTTAGAAGTAAGATTTTGAAATTTATTCTGGATTTGACAGGGAGCCAATGGAGAGAAGTTAAACTGGAGAAATATGATCTCTCCTACTAACTCTGGTTAAGACTCTGGCAGCAGCATTTTGGATCAACTGAAGACGTTTTAAAGAAATATTTGGACATTCTGATAATAAACCATTGCAATAGTCCAGTCTAGACGTGACAAATGCATGGACCAGTTTTTCTGCATCATTTTTAGATAAGATGTTTCTAACTTTAGTGATATTACGCAGATGGAAGAAGGCAGTTCTAGTAATGTTTTTAATGTGGGGGATAAAAGACATGTCCTGATCAAAAATAACACCAAGATTTTTTAACATTAGAGCTGAAGGACAGATTAATGCAGTCTAAGGAGGGAGAAAGACTGAAAAACTAATTCCTAAGGTGCTCAGGTCCAAAAACCAAAACCTCAGTTTTATCTGTGTTCAACAGGAGAAAATTAAGAGTCATCCAGGTTTTTATGTTTTTAAAACATGCTTGTAGTCTAAGTAGCTGATATGATTCATTGGGTTTGTAGTAATGTCGGGACAGCTTTTACTGCGGACATACTACTAATTAATTATTCTTAAAGCTAGTTCAAGCACAAAGAATATTAATTGTTTAATTAACAACGGATTCTTTCTTTTTCTAGTTAAATTTCTGCCACGTGACCAAGATAACTTGAGAGTGGAGTGTATAATTAGTGACATGAGACGTAATTTATCTTTGACCCATCAGAATAAATGCGGTCATTTATTTAACAGAATCAAAATTTAACATCAAACATGTACACTCGATTTGCTGATCTGTTTCTGATTAATAAACTTAGCAAGTTCAAATAACAAGACAACAGAGGATTACTGATGGAGAATAATTAAGCTCTGAAGGCATCTACCTTGATTTACTGGCACAGAGGTTTACAGAGAAGGAGTAAAGAAGTTTTAGATTTAAAGAGGAGATTTAGATGGAGGAAGGAAAATGTGTTGACCCAGAATGGCACCCTTCCTCTGACCCCAGCTCAGCCCTCGGTACACTCAGCATGTGACGACTCGTTACCTTTGCAGAAGATAAATCAGCTCTGGTACAGAGGTCCATTTCACGCTTCTTTCAGCGTCTCCGGTCAGAGTGGCTGGGAATCGTCAGAAGTCGTGACGAAGTACTCCGTTCAACAGAAAAAGCTTCCTTAGAAGTTGAGAGCATTTAATGCTCGGGGTGAGTTCACAGCGAGGCATGCTGTGACTCCGCTGAAATGGCGGGACCCTTGGCACATGGTCCAATTCATCAGCTATTTAGTTCAGTTGTAAGACTCCAGCAAGACTGCAGTCCCAGCCAGAACTCCAAACAGACTTTCAGTAAGAACTGAAAGTTCCTGTACGACTCGCCGTAAGACTGAGTCTTCCAGTAAGACTGAGTCTCATCCTAGACTGAAAGTTCCAGGAAGCCTCGCAAGACTTAAAGTTCCAGGAAAACTGAATAGTTCCAAGAAGTGTTGACTTTTAAAGGGTATCCACTTCCTGTCACTTGATACTTCCTGATTGGTTAACACAACCAGCAGGGGTGGAGTTTTTGTGATGTCAGAGGGTTATTAGAAGTCAACAGACAGCAGAAATGTTTTTCAGAACTGTTAGTACAGACAGGAAAATATTTTGAAGAAGTGAAAGGTGACAGTTTCTTATTTACTGTCTGAGAGTTTTAAAACAAGGCACTTCGTTCTCATAACTTGTTCTCTGACTTTTGACCGACATCAAATCCACTCCTCATTTAGACAGAAGAGTAAATGCACACTTACTTTGTAAATAGACATTTAACTTGTATGATCTAAGTCTAATGAGGTTTAAAAATCATTAATACTGTTTCACAGTTGATTTAAATGAGTGGTTTACTTCAACATTAGAAATGGTATTAACTAAACACACTTTTGATTATCAAGATATTGTAAAATAGTAATGATAATATGAAAAAGAAGAGTGTTCTTTCAATTGAATAATTCAGGATACAATTAAATAGTCTCTTGATGAGATAATTTGTATTTCTGGATTCAAATCAATGAAATAATAGTTCCTGCCCCCTGATGGTCTTCAGAGACAGATTGATGTCGGAGGTCTAGTTCACTACAGTCCCCCCTTTGGAAATCATCGCCTGTCCATGGGGATGAATTCTAACATGAACTTACACCTCTGAATGTCCTTGATCTTGATGTAATCCAGCAAGAGGAAAACAAAAGTCAAAGAAGGTAATCCCACAATGGTTTTGGTAATTCTATAATGTTGTTGGTAATTTGTTGATGAAGATTCTAAGTCATCCAGGACATGATGAATTCAAAAAACGATCAATACAAAAACAACTGGACTTTATTTGTAACAGAAGATGTTTCGCTCCTCATCTGAAGAGCTTTCTCAATTCAAAGAGCAGAGAGTGAGAGATTCAGGTTATAAGGCTGAGTGAGATAAGACACACACACATAGATTGGCAATTCAGTTGTTGGTAATTCCATTGGAAAAAGTCATATAATCCACAATTGGAGGTGTTGATTGATCAGCATGTAGAGGGGTTCCCTCGATTGAACTGAAGAGGCGACCACTGGATGGAGTTCGGAGACCCACGTTGGAGTTGCAGGTCCCTTCTGCCAAGGTTGCTGCTGGTGGTTCCCAGTGGATGCCATTCTGGTTCTTATGTGTTCATGCATTTATGTGGTTTTAGTTGGGCTTATGAGTGGGATTTTACATAAGACCTTAAACCTATATGCACCTGGTGTGTAAGCTATCATGGTTTAGATCAGCTACAGATATCAGTTAAAGGGTACGTCATGCTGAAAAAAAAAGGGATTTATACTTATAGAAGGGTATTCCAAACTATTCTTCCATTCCTAACTTGGTTTAAGTTAGATTTATATGGCAAAATAAAGTTTGGTTCAATTGTCTGTTGTCCCTTTAGACAAACGACTTGAGTTTTGGGTTTTTGGTTTCCCCCTAAATGTTTTTGGAGTCTATGGCGAGACTCATTTTAAGGATTAGTTAGC
>NC_056512.1:11309894-11317392 GCF_014905685.2 Nematolebias whitei
TTAATGCCTACTTCCCCCCCCCCCCCCCCCCCCCGAATAGGATTGTTCGAGTTGGTTCAACTTGAGAGTCGCGAGACCAATGTAGGTTATGGTACTTAAGGTAGCATTAATCTACATTGACTCCGCAAAGGGGTGTTCAGAAACAATACCAAAACCAAATAAACAATGTCTCAACATCGACAAAAGTAGTGATTAAGCAACTACAAAACAACGTTTCAACTTCGACAAAAGTAGTGATTAAGCAACTAGAAAACAACGTTTCACTGCGTCACTCACTCTGATTGTCAGATTCGATCACGTTATCGCATCTGAGTTGTTACCTTAACACTTAATTAAGCTTAGACTTATTTAGTTTCTGCTTGGATGACCCTTTTTCCTACAAGGTCTGAGTTTGTGAGATCTTTGTCTCCTGTGGAGTTATTGAACGTCTTGTATAGTTTGACCTGGTTTCGATGTACCCATTTAACAATTGGCTCTTTTTGGCCTTTGCTGATTTTGATCTGGTAGACAACTGGAGACAGTTTGTCTGTTATCAGGTGGGGTCCAGTCCACCTGGGCATCAGTTTGCAGGCGAGAGTTCCAGTCCCAGACTCTCCTTTCCCGGTTGTGGGGGGTGAACGTGTAGTGCCAGACCCTATCTCCCACTTGGAGTTCCTCGTGAGAGGCCTTTTGGTCATAGTACGCCTTTCGTCCTTCAGTGGATTTTTCCAGGTTTCTCTGGGCAAAAGCAAAAGTGTTTTTAAGGTGTTTTTCCAAGTCATTCATGTATTGTTGTGTGGTGTAGGCTGTTGCCATGGCTGCATCGCCTGGTTGGTACAACAGGTGTAGAGGGAGAGTCATTTGTCGACCCGTCATCATCTCGAAGGGAGAGATGCCAGTCAATGTGTGTGGAGTGGCCCTTATGGCCATGAGGACCAGAGGGAGTTTCACGTCCCATTCATTGTGGTTTGCGGCTACGCATTTCTTCAAAATACTTACCACAGTTCTGTTTGCTCTCTCCACTTGGCCTGAGGCATGTGGGTGGTAGCCAACATGGAAGTTGACTTTGATGCCTAGCGTCTTCCACAGTTCTTTCATCACTTCAGCTGTGAAGTGTGTACCTTGGTCTGAGTTCACCTTGAGGGGAAGTCCAAACCTTGAAAATACATGATTCATTAGTAACATAGCAGTTGTTTGTGCTGTGTTGTTAGGAGCTGGTAGACATTCTACCCATTTGGTAAATGCGCAAGTTACCGTGAGAAAATATTTATTTCCTCTAGTGCTCTTAGTAAGTGGTCCAACCCAGTCGATCTGGAGGTCAGACCATGGGAATGCAATGCCTCTACTTTGCGGTGGTGCTCTGTGGAGTGGTCTGGATGGCTGAAACTGGCCACAGACCAGGCACCCTTTTATGTAGTCCTTGACATCCTTTTTCATTCCATGCCAATAAGCTACTTGTTTTAATGCTTTCAGCGTGGCATTATCTCCCTTGTGTCCTGCGGACGGGAGGTCATCTCGTGAACTAACATCCCTGTGGTCATGGGGGACCACGAACACAGGTGAGGACGTCGGTCCATGAGCAAAAGTTAGGATGCCCTTGATTATTTTAAGCTGTTTGCACAGCTGAAAGAGGACTTTAAGGTCTAGATTGGAATCCAGGTCGACTTCGGACGGAGTGTTTTTGTCTGGGCCAGTCAAGTACAGTATCATCCAGTTTATCGCAGGATCCAACTTCTGAAGTTGGATGATGTCTGGGTCAGTCAGCACGGGTTGTACAGAGACTGTGTTGTCAGCCGGTTTGGCTGCAGCCTGTGCACGTGTGACTGCCATTACCTCGGCTGTAGGTTGTACTGCCAGAGTTGCGAGCAGCCAGGAGGGGTCAAAGGACCACAGAGGGCCGTCCACAGCTCCATCCTTGGCTAGGAAGTGTGCAAGGTCATTATACCGCTTGTCATCACCTAGGTCTCTTGAATGTCCTGGAACCTTCTTCCAGTAGACCTGTAGGTCATGTGATGTCACCAAGTGATCACATGCCATGGAAAGCTCTTTGTATTTGACCACTTTCTTGTTGCTTGTGAGAAAGCCGTTCTGTTTCCACAGAGCGAGATGACACAAGAAGCTAAGTCGAGCGTAATTAGAGTACGTACAGATGACTAGCGTTTGGATGGAACGTTCTACTGCCATCTGGAGAGCTATTGGGATTCCTGCTATCTCAGTGTACTGAGAAGACTGAGAGCCTAATTTAAGCTAAAAGTGACCTCTTCTTAGTCTTGGAGGAGGATCCCTCCAACACCTGATTTGCAGGTTTTTTCGTGGTGGAATGAGCAGCCATCCACGTACAGTGTTGTCATATCTTTGCAGATATTGCTATCAAAGTAGTGGTGATTCGGGTCATCACTTACTGAGGGTTTTTTCGCAGCTGGCGGTTGGGTGGCTGGTATATCTTTTGTACATTCCTGGCAGAGTGCCAGGTCGGTGCCCAAATGTGACTTCTTGTTTTGTCCGTAGTGGATGTCTAGGTCAAAACTTTGAAGCGCCATGAGCCACGTGGCTACCCATGAGTTTGTCACCATACCATCTCTGATGCGTTGGCTATTCAGGAAAGTCACTGGCTGGAGTTGTGTTTCAACAATGATTTTTTGTCCACCGATATAACTGGAGAAGTGTTTAACTGCCCACACAGTGGTCAGTAGAGCTTTCTCACAGTCTGAGAACTTTAATTCGGGGCCAGCCATTGTCTAACTGGCGTAGGCCACCACACGCTTGTCTTTGTCGTGCATCTGGTACAGACCTGCACTTATGCAGTGAGCTGAGAAGCCCACCTCCAAGTGAAACTCTTTGTTGTAGTCTGGATAGACTAGACATGGGGCTGACTTGAGTCTATCCCTGAGAGCATTCATTGCCTGCTGTTGGTTATCAGTCCAGACAAATGGGATGTCTTTCTTTAAGAGTTCAGTCAGTGGTTTCGCAAGGTCTGCATAGTTCTCTATGAATTGGCATGAGCAGTTACAAACACCCAGACAACTTTGTAGTTCTCTTCGATTGGTGGGGACTTTGAGATTGTCTAGGCCCTGGGTACGAGTCAATTGTGGTTGTACTCCGTCTGGACCTACTAGTAGGCCAACATAGTCCACCTTGGTCCTGCACCACTGGCATTTTGACAGTGAGATTTTAGTACCAGCAGTAGTCAGTTGATTCAGAACGTGGTCGATCTCAGCAAAGTGTAAGTCCAGTGTTGGCTGCCTCAAAAGGACATCGTCCACGTAGATCAGTGTCCCACGTTTGTGGGCGTCTGGACATGCTTTGTTCAAAAAGATGTTGAACTCAGCTGGTGAGTTAGCGTAGCCAAAGGGACACCTGGTGAAGGTGTATTGTCGGCTACCAAAGTGAAAGCTAGTTTGTGTTGGTCCTCGGCGCGCACAGGAAAGGTCCAAAAACCAGAGGCAACGTCGAGGGTGGAAAAGTACTTACCATCTGTGACCTTGGGCAGTTCCTGTTGGATCTGGGTCATTGGCCACCTGGATAAAGGAACTTGTTTGTTTAGCTTTCTGTAGTCTATTGTAAGTCTCCACTTACCATTTGGTTTCAAAACTGGCCATAAAGGCGCAGAGTAGGTGCTATTACAATGTTTGATTATGCCTTTAAAAGGTCATCAATGATTTCCTTGACAGGTTGATGTGCTGCCTGGGGAATCTTGTATTGTCTGAGAAATGTAGACGTTGAGTTGGGCGGAGTTGGGATGCTCACTGTGTGGAGCGAGGTCAACCCACAATCCATTGAGTCAGTCGAGAATGACTTCTCATATTTCAGGAGAACTTGGCGGAGTTTGTCCCTTTCTTCATCAGTCATCAGGGCGTCGGCTTGGGTGACCACCTGTTCAATCTGTGAAGAGATTGCTAAGGGTTCTTGATGTTTGGGGAGCTCCAGTGAATCCCTTTCTGTGTCGTTAGACATGTCTATAGGTAGGACACTATAGGTTTGAGGTCCTAAATCGACATAATTGGTTGAGAAGAGAGCTATGGCCTGTGTTGGTTTCGTGAACCAAACTGGACCAGTCTCTTGACTCGATACCAGGTTGTCTGGGAGTCCTCCCAGAAATGGAATGCCTAGTTCAAAATCATGAAAATCTGTAGAGATCAACCATCCTGGCTTTGTGTTTTTGGGATCAGTACCTCTTCTGTGCCTGTGTTGCACACAGCAACAGATGTTGCTCTGGAGTCGAGGCGCACTTGACTTGCGGCCTCAATGGACAGTCCTAGTTTGAAAAACGTAGGAGATGGTTGAAAGTACACCCGTTTAAGTCCAATAGCTTGTCCCGCCACGATGTGGACTCGTACCATTAGGTTTGTTACCTGAGGTGGTACTAAGGTGTTTTGGTTGTTAGCAACCTGGCAGACCTCTGGAATGGTCTGTCCAGCCGTAAGGTTTACTGTGTCTAGCACAGGAGGATCCTTTGTGGCTTGTTTTAGTGACCACAGTACATTGTGGCTGGTGTCCACTCGGACACCTAATCTTACCAAGATGTCAGAGCCTATGTAGGTTGCATGTGGTAAGTCTGGGACCACGGGGAATGGGTGGACCAGTTCCCGTTGGTTCCAGATCAGTTTCAGGTTAATGACTCCTTTTGCAGTCATCACTCGTGAACTGTTGGGATACAATGGAAAGCGGAAAGCTTTCTCGATCAGAACTGGACCCAAATGTTTTTTAACCACTGTTTCGTAGAAAGCTTGGTTAATAGCTGATTTTTCTGTCCACAGCGACAGTACAGCATCTTCGGTGTGGGATCCTTGGATCTCTACACCTTTAACTACCAATGATAGGGAGTATACGGTGGGCTCTGACTGTCTCAGCTCGCAGAGGAGGCTTTCTTGTTCGGTCAGAGTTGGGTCCACCGGTTGGATCTCTTCGGTTGGGTCTCTTCGGTTTCACATGCTTTTAAAGGATTACTTACCGGGACTGTATTCTCTGCTGAGAAGTCCTCGGTGCCTGCTGTTGGGCAGTCTGTGACCGCCTCAGGAGGCATGAGTATTGGCAGGGGTTTGCCCACTCTGGCCCACATTGTCTGTTCACCATAATCTATAGTCGCGTCAAAGCGATTTATAAAATCCTGGCCAATCAAAAATGGGAATGAGTCAACCGTAGACACATGTGGTATAGTGTCATCTCGCCAACCTGCATGTGAACCATGGCTATAGCTATTAGGGTTGTCCTTGTCTCTGCGAGGCCCTGCAATTCTATAGCACGTTCTATGAGAGGTATTTCCCTGTGAACACAGTTAGCGGCGGTCCTGAACTCCTCGAACAGTTTGGCTGACATAATAGTTATGTTGGCCCCACCGTCCAGTAGGGCTTCATGTGTGAGGACCCCTTCAAGTGTGATTGACAGGTAAGCTTTTTTAGCGACCCCCTTTCTGATAAGGTTACACAGGAACCTTGTAGGTTTTGGCCAACGTTTCTTCTTACTTTTACCTTTGTCTGTGTAATCCCAGTGTATCCGAACCATTGGTGCAGTTGCTGCTGCTCCTGAAAGTTTGGTTTCTGACGGGCCTCCGTCATTGATGTATGAGATCACCCGCTCTCTGTTTGTTGAGGGGCTCTCATTGTTTGTAACAACAAGGTCCTGGTGGCTGTCCGTGACAGTGTAGTATGAACATATGCTGTCATATATTCATAGATAAAACGGATTCTTTCATTTTTCTGGACTGTATAATGACGTGCATCTGAATTTAATAAAATGTGGACGTGAGACGTTAATTATCTTTGACTCACCAACGACAGTGGGTCATTTATTAACAGAATCAAGTTTAACACATCACACATTTACATTAATTGGCAAAAATTGAAAATAACGACAGCTTATTAATCAGTTTTTACAGGAAGTAAACAATGCGGCGATTGTTTTCTCACTTCCAGCAGAACAACAGACATTAACCACACGGCGGTGATTGAAAAACTTTGCTTCAGACATTTCTAAAAATATCTGTAATGATTTTTAGCAGATAGAAGAATTTTAAAGATGGGAAATGAAGTTTAAGTTGAGAGAGATGTGTGAGGGAATTTGTCTGTCCTAACCAGAACCAGCACGCTCCTTCTAGACCAGCTTGGCCCAACGGTACGCTTTGGTTGAGATCGACTCTTTTACCTTTGCAGATGATAGTTTCAGCGTTGGTGTAGAGCTCTCCTTTCAACTCTTTCAGCGTCTCCGTAAGAACAGCTAAACCTCGGGAGTCGTGAGATCATCCAGAACAGACATTTCATAATTCCCAGATCTTCTCTCGTTCAGCTTGATTTTTCTTCCTCCAGCATCCTGAATTCCAGCCTTCATGAACTCTGGAATTGCTGTTAACTAGGAAGTGCTGCCCCTTTTAAAAAGGGTCACTTCCGGTTCATTTGAGGACTTTCTGATTGGTCGATGGGCCAAACAGAGGTGTGTTTTGTGATGTAAGGTGTTATGAAAAGTCAAGGAAAAAGATTAAGATTGTTTAAGAACAGACAGAAGATATCATGAAGAACTTCGGACTTCGTGGAGTCAATTCTCTAGTATCTTGCTGTAAAAGTTAAACATGACATTTCTTTTTCAGTAAACTTGCAGTTGACCGAAACTTGAACTTTGACCAACTTACACACTTGCTCATTGAAGACAGAAAATCAGACAATGCATCATTAACCTGATTTCTTCTTTGAATGAGGATTAAAAATCGTTATTACTGTTTCACAGTTGATTTAAAAATGAGTAGTTCACTTCAACATGTAAACATTGTTTGAACTAACACAATTTGATTATCAAACATTTGTAAAATAGTAATGATAATCGAAAGTAGTCTTCTTTCACTTGATTAATTTAAGAAAGAAAGTCTCAGGATGGGTCAACCTGTATTTCTGGATTCAAATCAATGAAATGACAGTTTCTGTCCCATAAGGTGCCTACGGTCAAGGTTTTGACATCAGGCCTAGTTCAATACAGTCCCCCCTTTGGAAATCATCGCCTGTCCATGGGGATGAATTCCAACATGAACTTACGCCTTTGAATGTCCCTGGTCTTGATGTAATCCAGCAAGGAAAACAAAAGTCAAAAGTAATCCAGCAAGGAAAACAAAAGTCAAAAGTAATCCAGCAAGGAAAACAAAAGTCAAGGTGATTCCACAATGTTTTTGGTAATTCCATTGTGTTGATGATAATTCCATAATGTTGTTGGTAATTCCATTGTAGCAATGCTTTAACCCTTTGGAAACAGAGTCTGTAATCCATTGGAAAAAGTCATATAATCCACAACGATTAATCCACAACGATTGGAAGTGTTGATTGATCAGCATACAGAGGGTTCCCTTGGATTGAACTGAAGATGCGGCCACTGGATGAAGTGTGGAGACCAACGTCAGGATTGCAGGTCTCCTCCAGCGACGGTCGTCTCTGGGCGACGTCCAGTCTGTGCCGTTCTGGTTCAATGTGCCATGCAATTATGTGGTTTAAGGTGGGCTTATGAAGGAGATTTTACATAAGGCCTTAAACTATATGCACCT
>NC_056512.1:11317492-11319883 GCF_014905685.2 Nematolebias whitei
TCCCTAATCTTGTCATAAGATTGAGCTTGTAATGACGCCTGAATTTCTGAGAGCTCCCTCTCATGTGTTCTAGACAGCATGACATTGCGTTCAACCTGTTGATCCAATTCCGCTTTAAGAAGCAGAGAAATTTTTGCTAACCGTTCCTGGCTTGACTTTTTACTCTCTGACACTGTGGCTCCTTCTGCCAAACTTTTCAGTTCTTCCGCTCTTTGAATTTCATCAAGTTGTTCTAATTGCTCTAATTGCTTACCAATAATTGAATTTGTTAAAATATGTAAAGCCCCCAAAATGATGTCATCATGTGATTGGGAGTCTAAAGGGTCAACCTCTCCTTCTTCTTCTGCCATTTTCTTCTATTTAAAAATTAAATAGGAGAATGTAATGTTTTAGGTGGTAAAATAAAATCAGAAAAGTCTCTTTTTTCTGATATTTACTCTTATTTAGTGATTTAGCAATTAGACGTGTATTATCTTTCCAGCAAATGAGTAAACTTTATCTACTCTGTGAATATCTGTATCTGTATCTTTTAAAAAGTTTCTAATTTTTATTTTGCACCTCTGTCATGAGGAATTACCAGTGAATAAAAGTTTTTGGTAAATGCCTGCTGCATAAATACCTTAATCACTTTTTAAATGCAAGATAACAGTGATAATTCAGCTTGAGGAACGTTTATTAACTCAAAAATTTGTCTTACAGAAAATAAACACGTTTAATTTCACTCAAAGTAACCTAAAAACGAAGTGAAACTGTGATATCAAGTTTCCACAGGAGGGGGGAGTATAACCTTATTTTATTTTAACCCAGACACTGTTAGTGATGTCCAGTAGGAGTCGCGATGACTTCCTGTGGCATCCGGTGATATCCGGTCGTTAGCTGTTAGCTTAAAATTAGCATCGGCTAGCGTGGACCAAAAACACCATTTAGTGACGGATTTCAAACTCAAACGTGGCAAAATTTCAGCGATTAGGAGCAGCGGATCAGAATGCAGCTTTAAAGCGTTTTTCAACTTTAAAAAGCGGATTGAAATTCCCTATGAAAACGAGTTTCATTTCCGGGTCACGTGACTGAATCTACCAATGACAGAGCAGCAACCTGAAGGAGTACTTATATCGCTGACTCAGAGGAAGTGACGCAGGCACGTCACTCACTTCTCAGCGAATCAAAGCGTTCCACAGCAGCTGATTTCAACCAATCACGGATCGTTTTTCCAGCTAGCGTTTAGCATTAGCCTGAACAAATCCGTCAACTTTTCGTCTTTTAAACTGTCAAAATGCACTATTTTCTGTTAAAAATGTAACAAATCAACTCTGAGCTTAACGGAGGCGGCGCTCCGGTCTCAAAACGTCTTTACAACCATTTAAAACAACTCGTTCTAATTTATCAGAAACGAGCCGGACCAGAGTCACGTCTGGACCATAGTTCAAACAGAATAACGTTTCCACACAAACCCAGCTTCAGTTACACATAACAGACGTACATTTCAGCTTTTAAACAGACATATTGACTCTCAATGTCAGCTTTCAAAACATCACTGCATGCAAGAACCTTGCTGTATTTTCTCCGAGCATCGCAGCTCAACACGCTGCGTTTTCTCAAAGCGTCGCAGCTGCGCTGCGTTTCATACAGCAAAATCTGCACTTTTCATGCCAACATGATAACAATTGTTACACGAATACACAGTCCATTTTATGAACCCGTAACGGGCCACCAGATGTAGTATGAACATATGCTGTCATATATTCATAGATAAAACGGATTCTTTCATTTTTCTGGACTGTATAATGACGTGCATCTGAATTTAATAAAATGTGGACGTGAGACGTTAATTATCTTTGACTCACCAACGACAGTGGGTTATTTATTAACAGAATCAAGTTTAACACATCACACATTTACATTAATTGGCAAAAATTGAAAATAACGACAGCTTATTAATCAGTTTTTACAGGAAGTAAACAATACGGCGATTGTTTTCTCACTTCCAGCAGAACAACAGACATTAACCACACGGCGGTGATTGAAAAACTTTGCTTCAGACATTTCTAAAAATATCTGTAATGATTTTTAGCAGATAGAAGAATTTTAAAGATGGGAAATGAAGTTTAAGTTGAGAGAGATGTGTGAGGGAATTTGTCTGTCCTAACCAGAACCAACACGCTCCTTCTAGACCAGCTTGGCCCAACGGTACGCTTTGGTTGAGATCGACTCTTTTACCTTTGCAGATGATAGTTTCAGCGTTGGTGTAGAGCTCTCCTTTCAACTCTTTCAGCATCTCCGTAAGAACAGCTAAACCTCGGGAGTCGTGAGATCATCCAGAACAGACATTTCATAATTCCCAGATCTTCTCTCGTTCAGCTTGATTTTTCTTCCTCCAGCATCCTGAATTCC
>NC_056512.1:11319983-11331567 GCF_014905685.2 Nematolebias whitei
AAACAGAGGTGTGTTTTGTGATGTAAGGTGTTATGAAAAGTCAAGGAAAAAGATTAAGATTGTTTAAGAACAGACAGAAGATACAATTCTCTAGTATCTTGCTGTAAAAGTTAAACATGACATTTCTTTTTCAGTAAACTTGCAGTTGACCGAAACTTGAACTTTGACCAACTTACACACTTGCTCATTGAAGACAGAAAATCAGACAATGCATCATTAACCTGATTTCTTCTTTGAATGAGGATTAAAAATCGTTATTACTGTTTCACAGTTGATTTAAAAATGAGTAGTTCACTTCAACATGTAAACATTGTTTGAACTAACACAATTTGATTATCAAACATTTGTAAAATAGTAATGATAATCGAAAGTAGTCTTCTTTCACTTGATTAATTTAAGAAAGAAAGTCTCAGGATGGGTCAACCTGTATTTCTGGATTCAAATCAATGAAATGACAGTTTCTGTCCCATAAGGTGCCTAAGGTCAAGGTTTTGACATCCGGCCTAGTTCACTACAACAGCGACAACGTTGTTGTTTGAGTCACCCTATGGTAAAAATAAGCTTACACTGCCACCTGCAATTTAAAACAGTAACTCATAAACCAAGCAAGAAATGAATGAAAAGCGAGTTTGCAGCTTTCAGTTCTGAAAAACTGTTATACTCTGTTTTCCACAGCAGGTGGCGGTGCAAGCTTATTTTTACCACAGGGTGACTGTAGCTACACGTCTTCGACGGTAGGAGTCACTGACGACTTCCTGTGATCCGTCCTGTTGACATCCGGTCGTTAGCCGTTAGCTTTGATTAGCAACGGACGAACACGGTCCAAATCAGCATTTATAGATGGATTTAAAGCTTGAACGTGGCGTCGCTTCAAAAGCACGCTCTTTAGGCATAAACTCATCAGGTTAGGACGGATTTGAGGGCAGTCATTCAGCTTTTTAACCACTAAAGAAGACTCCGTTTAAAACACGAGCTTCATTTCTGGGGTCACGTGACTTTACAGACACGTGGACATCGGGGTGGACTTTTCGCACTGATGCCAGAGTGAGTGGACGTACACGGTGGTACTTCACTGGCTTCTCAGCAAATCAGAACATTTCACACAGAGGTCCTCGACCAATCACAGCTCGTGTGTACCTGTGTAAGCTAGCTGTTAGCTTCAACAGTCCGGCGATAATTTCACCCATTAACGCTTCGAAAATGCACAAATTAACTGTGGAAAGTAGAATTCAAATCAGCATAGAAGCAGCGTCTGAGTCAGCGCTAAGTTTCACAGACAGCGTTTCACCATTTAAAACACGACTCGTTCGAGTCCAATAATCAGAACCGAGTCGGAACCCTAGAACCGCCGGTTATGAAAGAGTTTCAACAGAATGATGCGTCTTTTCTCTCTGCTTACAGCTTAATCACACACACACAGAATGACAATTTCCAACTTCAAATGAACATCAACACAATACTGTATCGTTCTGAACACCACAGCCATGAAATATGTCTTACCAAAGTCAAAACTTGGACTTTTTATGTGCCAACATGAAGCGTTTTCCACAATCACAATATCAGGTCACACATAATTTATCTCTTCAAATCCCCTTACGGGCCAACAAAAATGTATTAATGTCGGGACAGCTTTTACTGCAGACATACTACTAATTAATTATTCTTAAAGCTAGTTCAAGCACAAAGAATATTAATTGTTTAATTAACAACGAATTCTTTCTTTTTCGAGTTAAATTTCTGCCATGTGACCAAGATAACTTGAGAGTGGAGTGTATAATTAGTGACATGAGACGTAATTTATCTTTGACCCGTCAGAATAAATGTGGTCATTTATTTAACAGAATCAAAATTTAACATCAAACATGTACACTCGATTTGCTAATCTGTTTCTGATTAATAAACTTAGCAAGTTCAAATAACAAGACAACAGAGGATTACTGATGGAGAATAATTAATCTCTTAAGGCATATAGCTTGATTTAATGGCGCAGAGGTTTACAGAGAAGGAGTAAAGAAGTTTTATATTTAAAGAGGAGATTTAGATGGAGGAAGGAAAATGTGTTGACCCAGAATGGCGCCCTTCCTCTGACCCCAGCTCAGCCCTCGGTACATTCAGCATGTGACGACTCGTTACCTTTGCAGAAGATAAATCAGCTCTGGTACAGAGGTCCATTTCACGCTTCTTTCAGCGTCTCCGGTCAGAGTGTCTGGGAATCGTCAGAAGTCGTGATGAAGTACTCCGTTCAACAGAATAAGCTTCCTTAGAAGTTGAGAGCATTTAATGCTCGGGGTGAGTTCACAGCGAGGCATGCTGTGACTCCGCTGAAATGGAGGGACCCTTGGCACATGGTCCAATTCATCAGCTATTTAGTTCAGCTGTAAGACTCCAGCAAGACTGTAGCCCCAGTCAGAACTCCAAACAGACTTTCAGTAAGAACTGAAAGTTCCTGTACGACTCGCCGTAAGACTGAGTCTTCCAGTAAGACTGAGTCTCATCCTAGACTGAAAGTTCCAGGAAGACTCGTAAGACTTAAAGTTCCAGGAAGACTGAATAGTTCCAAGTGTTGACTTTTAAAGGGTATCCACTTCCCGTTACTTGGTACTTCCTGATTGGTTAACACAACCAGCAGGGGTGGAGTTTTTGTGATGTCAGAGGGGTATTAGAAGTCAACAGACAGCAGAAATGTTTTTAAGAACGGTTAGTACAGACAGGAAAATATTTTGAAGAAGTGAGAGGCGCCAGTTTCTTATTTACGGTCTGAGAGTTTTAAAACAAGGCACTTCGTTCTCATAACTTTTTCTCTGACTTTTGACCGACATCAAATCCACTCCTCATTCAGACAGAAGAGTAAATGCACACTTACTTCGTAAATAGACATTTAACTTGTATGATCTAAGTCTAATGAGGTTTAAAAATCATTAATACTGTTTCATAGTTGATTTAAATGAGTGGTTTACTTCAACATTAGAAATGGTATTAACTAAACACACTTTTGATTATCAAGATATTGTAAAATAGTAATGATAATATAAAAAAAGAAGAGTGTTCTTTCAATTGAATAATTCAGGATACAATTAAATAGTCTCTTGATGAGATAATTTGTATTTCTGGATTCAAATCAATGAAAAAACAGTTCCTGTCCACTGAAGGTCTTCAGAGACAGATTGATGTCGGAGGTCTAGTTCACTACAGGTTTAATGGACAAATATAATTGTGTGTCATCAGCATAACAATGGAAATTTATCCCATGCTGTGTAATAACTTTACCTAATGGAATCATATATAAAGTAAAGAGTATTGGCCCAAGCACCGAGCCCTGAGGAACTCCATGACTAACTTTGGTGTATGAAGAAGATTTATTATTTACATTTACAAACTGGAATCTATCAGATAGATATGATTTAAACCACTTTAGAGCTGTTCCTGTAATCCCAATATCATATTCAAGCCTCTGTAGTAAAATATTGTGATCAACTGTATCAAATTCAACACTGATGTCTAACAGGACCAGTATAGATACAAGTCCATTGTCTGAGGCCATGAGAATATCATTAGTGACTTTTACTAGTGCTGTTTCTGTGCTATGATGAGCTCTAAACCCTGACTGAAACTCTTCAAACAGATTATTCCGTTGTAGATGTTCACGCAACTGACCTGCAACTATTTTCTCTAGAATTTTTTAGATGAAAGTTAGATTAGATATAGGTCTGTAAATGGCCAGAATTTCTGAATCAAGATCAGACTTTTTAAGTAAAGGTTTAATTACAGCAACCTTAAAACGCTGTGGTACATAACCATCCATTAAAGACAAATTAAGTAGATCCAAAATGTGGACATTAATTAGGGGGAATACCTCTTTAAACAGTCTGGTTGGGATGGGATCTAGCAGGCATGTGGATGGTTTGGATGATGTTATTATTTTTGACAATTCAGAGAGCTCAACAGGACAAAAACTGTCCAACATAAATCAGGCTCTAGTGAAATTTTTAAAGTTGCCTCATTTGACAGGGGACTAGAGATAGTAGAAGGAAGGATGGTTTGAATTTTCTCTCTAATTTAAATAATTTTATTTATAAAGAATCTCATGAAGTCATCACTACTTATAGTTGTAGGGATACATGGTTCAACAGAAATGGGACTTCTAATTAGTTTAGCAATAGTACTAAACAGAAACCTAGGGTTATTTTTATTCTCATCTATTAAAGATGAGTAATATAAAGTTCTAGCGTTACAGAGAGCTTTTTTATATGTTAGCAGACTATCTTTCCAAGTTAAATAAAATTCTTCAACATTAGTAGAGCGCCATTTTCTCTCATGGTTTCTAGATGCCTGCTTTAAAGGACGTAACTCAGAATTGAACCAAGGAGCAAGATTCCTCTGATTGATTACTTTCTTTTTCAGTGGAGCAATTTTATCAAGTGAAGTTTACATTGAAGTTGTAAGATGATCAACTAGATGATCTAAGTCACTGTTCTCTGATGCATTACTCTGCAAGACAGAGGAAAACATTGATGGAAGAGATTGTTTAAAATTTGGTTACAGCATTTTCTGATAAGCACCTGCTGAGATGAAATTTAATCTCAGTGACTGTGTAGTCATTTAACGTAAACTCAAAGGTTATTAAAAAATGGTCGGACAGAATAGGATTTTGAGGAACTATTACCAAGTCCTTAATCTCTACACCATAGGTCAGAACTAAATCAAGAGTGTGATGATAAGAATGAGTAGATGTGCGGACGTTTTGGGTAAAACCAAATGACTCTATTAAATTATTAAAGGCTATGCTTAAGCTATCACTCTCAACATCCACATGAATATTGAAATCACCCATTATGATGATTTTATCAGTATTTAATAGTAAGTCAGTTAATAATTCTGAGAATTCAGACAAAAACTGAGAGTAAGCACCTGGTGGACAATATATAACAACTAGTAAAAGTGGCTTTTCTGATTTCCATTTTGGATGAGAAAGACTGAGGGACAGTGATTCAAAAGAATCATAAGTAATAACTGATTTAGCATTAATCAATAATCCTGACTGAAAAATAGAAGCTACTCCTCCACCTCGGCCAGTTGTTCTCGGAACATGAAAATTAAAATAATTAACAGGAGTGGATTCATTTATACCAACAAAATCCTCCTGTTGTAGCCAAGTTTCTGTCCGACAGAATAAATCAATATGATGATCATTTATCAGTTCATTAACTAACAAGGATTTAGAGGTGTAGTGAACTAAGCCTCAGGTCAAAACCTGACCCCGAGGACCTTCATGGGACAGAAACTGTCATTTCATTGATTTGAGTCCAGAAATACAATTAAGCTCATCCAGAGACTTTCTAAGTGTGTCCTGCACTAATCAATTGAAAGAACACTCTCTTTTTTATTGTCATTACTATTTTTACAAATGTCTTGATAATCCAAAAGTGTGTTTAGTTCAAATAATTTTAAATGTTGAAGTGAACTACTCATTTTAAATCAACTGTGAAACAGTATTAATGAATTTTTAATCCTCATTCAAAGTAGAAATCAAGTTAATGTCTGTTACAGAGTAATCATGCATTTTTTGATCTTCTGTCTGAAATGAGAAGGAGTGATGTCGGTCAAAAGTCGGAGACAGTCGCAAACAAGTTTATTGGTACGAACTGTCATGTTTTTAAAACCTCTCAGACAGAACAGAGAAGCTGGCACCTGTGGTCTGTCATCTCGCCTAAACATTTCTCTGTCTGTTCCAAAAACATCTCACTGTCTGTTCCAAAAACATCTCACTGTTTTTCTGACTTGTAGTAACCTCTTACGTCACTAAAACCACACCCCTGTTGGTTCTTTCAACCAATCAGGATTTCCCAAAAAGGGACCGGAAGCGAACTCTTTAAAAAGTCGACACTTCCTAGTTCCAATCAGTTCAAAGTTCTGAGTCAGTTCAAAGTTCTGGGGAAGAACAGAAGTTCTGGGAGCAGAACCGAACGAAAGTTCTGAAGGGCTGGAGTTAGTTGGGAGTTCTTCCGAGTCTCGTGGGGATTATGGAATCTTCCACATCTGAGTGGAACTCTGACGGGCTCACAGCTCATGTGAGTCCACCCGGGAGGTGAGCGTGCTGTTGAACGAAGTACCGTCACTACTCCGGACGTTTCTCTGCTGTCCTACGGAGACGCTGAAATGGTAACGTTGAAAGAGAACTCTACACCGAAGCTGAGATATCTTCTGCAAGGTAAAGAGTCGATTTCCACTACCGAAGTGTACCGAGGGGAGCTGGTTCGGATGGAGGGTGTCGTTCTTCGTCAACACATTTTCCCTCATCCATTTTCTCTCCATTTAAACTCCTTCATTTTCCCATCTTTAAACTTCTATCTTGCCAGTAATTAATCCAGATATTTTCAGAAATGTCAGTTGTATTTCAGTTGCAAGTGAGAAATCATGGCCGTATGATTTCTCATTGCAAAGCTCATTAATTAAGCTGTGTTAATTGTAATCAATCTGCCAATTAATGTAAATGTGTGATGTGTTTTTAAATCGTTTAAAATAAACGACCCACTGTTGTTGGTGAGTCAGAAATTTAAACACGTCTCTGTCCACATTTACTTCACAAAGCACGATATGACTTAGTCCAGAAAAATGAAAGAATCCGTTTAAATAAAGGATAATATCAGACGCATATTATCTCACTACAGAGGAAAGAAATCTGATGTTCAATAATCCACATTTAATGAATTTATGATTTTGCTCTGGTAAAGTAACTGTGTTTATTTTAATCAGATTTTTATGGTTTATATTTTTAGAATTGATTTTTTGTTTATTTAATTTGAGCCGTGGGTGAGTTGACACTGTTTCAATGGGGGTGTGTGTGGGTAACAGAGGAGAAGCAGCAGAGAGGTGTGGAGGACTACAACTCTGCTTCCTGGACTGGACCCTGGGTTGTCAATAATATGGGGGATAAACAAAATCAGCCATATTTCTAGAAAGAAGAGTGGCTCCGTCCAAAGTGGGATGGATGCCATCTCTCTACATCAGACCAGGTTTTCCCCAGAAAGAACTCCAGTTATATATGTAGCCCACGTCATTGTCAGAACACCACCTGGACACCCAGCGGTTAAACGACGACATAGGGCTAAACATGTCATCGCTAGTCAGGTTGGGGAGGGGGCCGGAGAAAACTACGGAGTCCGACATGGTTTTAGCAAAGTCACACACCGAAGCAACATTAATTTTAGTGACCTCCGATTGGCGTAACCGGGTGTCATTACCGCCAACGTGAATAACAATCTTAATGTATTTAGCCTTAGCCTTAGTCAGCAGTTTCAGATAAGATTCTATGTCGCCCGCTCTGGCGCCTTGAATGCATTTGACTATGGCCGCTGTAGTCCCTAAAGCCACATTTCGGACTATGGAGCTTCCAATAACCAGGGTCTGCTTCTCAGCGGGTGTGTCACTGAGCGAGGAAAATCTATTAGAAACGTGAATGGTCTGTGGTGAACTGGGGGCTTAGCCTTAGCACTACACTTGCTCCGGACCGTCATCCAGCTGGCCTGGAGTCCCGGCTGCTCGGGGTCTGCTGGAGGACCGCTAACGGGAGGTAGCCTCTGTGGTTCCGCGCTGTCTAAGGGGACCTGGCTAGTTACTGGTTTTTCTACAGCACGGAGCCGAGCTTCCAGTTCAGACAGCCTCTCCTCCAAAGCTACCATAAGACTACATTTGTTACACGTATCATTACTACTAAAGGAGGCAGAGGAGTAACTAAACATCTGACACACGGAGCAAGAGAAAACAGAGGAAGCAGGGAGAGAAGCAGCAGCCATGCTAAGCTAACGCTAGCAGGAGCTAGCAGAGCCAAATACACCAATAAAAACCGAGAAGTGTTGAAAGATAAAAAGTGTTTTAAGCACTATCCAACAGTAGAAAAACAACTGTACTAAGTGTGTTTGTGAACTAGAATGAAAAACTGTGCAAAAGACAGATAAATCCAGAAAACAGAGATGACTTGAGCAAACAATTCACTCGAGCTACCTACAGACAAACAGGAAATGACACAATACGTCTCACCACGAACATGCAACGTCACACCACAAGGAGGCAGCCACAAAGCCCAGTGCTAGTAGGAGTGCTATTATAGTTTTTATTTACAGCCAAGAAGAAAAAGTCTGATAGGAATTTTTCGCCTCCAATTCCTACATGTGTCCAATTTCACTACTTTTTGTCTGTCTAAACAGATCTCAATTGTAAATGAGTCTTCTAGGCTCAATGTGACTTATCTGTCTAAATAAATGTTGAATGAAACATCCGTAGAGTTCCTGGCCCAAAGTGTATCAGGCAAACTGGCTAACAGTTTGTCTGTATCAACATGATCTGTGTTCATCTTACTTCCGGTAAGATGGCGCCTGTGTACATGGCTTGAAATCCATCTTGAAATGGTGTTTGTATTATTGGTGTTTTTTGCATTTCTCATCTGTGACATCAACTCTCTGCTGGTATATGAACAACAACAACTTTTGGATCTTCGACTTTGTGCCACCAATGTCGCTTATTTTGATCAATATGAGCGTAACTCTGGACCCCCGCCCATCCCCCAGCTGCTGGCGGACATGCCTGCTTACCTGCAGCGAGCCGCGCATCTGCCTCCCTGGAGACATCGCTCTAGACGCCGTGGAAAACGTGCTGGCCGGCTGGTAAAGCTTAAAGCCCTGCTTGCTGCCTCTGAATCATCCTCTCCAGCTGATGGTCAACGTTTCCACCTCCAATCCTGGTGCTGTGCAGATCCTGTGGCGCGCTGTCTGGTCCCGCTGTCGGGGTCTCATCATCACACTGGGCCCGTGCACGGATGGGTTTCGTGCCGGAGGCGCGTGTCGAACTCTGCAAATCTAAGACCGCTGGACTGGACATTGCAATCATCTCCTCCTGTGGTGGATTCTACGAGGATGGCCCTGATAAATGCCAGATCGCTGGCTAATAAAACTTTTATTTTGAATTACTTTTTCTGCTGCAACCGACTGGACTTTCTTTTCACCTCTGAGACTTGGGTCTGCCCTGGTGAGTTCAGTGTTTTTCTGGGATTATTGCCTCTGGATTGTTCTTTTTTCAATGCTCCAAGGACAACTGGTCGTGGTGGAGGATTATTGTTTGTTTTTAAGAAACATTTGCACTGCAGACAGCTCCATTGTTCAGCTAATTATTCAAGTTTTGAACTGCTTTGTTGTGAGCTGGGCCGCTCCAACCCAGTTCTGTGTGCTATTTTTTACAGACCCCCTGGATACCATAAACAGTTTTTAAATGAACTCTCTGACTTTCTAACTGGTATTCTGCTCCAATATGATCGGGTTTTGATTTTAGGAGATTTTAATATCCACGTGTGCTGCCCTGATAAACCATTAGCTCAGGACTTTCTAGACCTCATCCAGTCCTTTAACTTTGTTCAGAGTGTTGTTGGTCCGACTCACCAGAAGGGCCACACTTGACTTAGTTTTAACGCATGGTTTGTCTGTTTCTGATTTGGAAATTGGTGACACTGTTTGTTCTGACCACAAACCAGTTTTATTCAACACCTCTTTGATTTGTGAACCTCCCCCCCACCCAAGCCCTGTAGGATTTTTAACCCTTCCACTGCCACACTATTCGCTTCCATCTTTGCTAGTAATTCTGTTTCAGACTCTGAACTCTCTGCGGATCTTACTACAAAGGAGTTGCTTTCTCAGCATCAGGAGGCCTGTGTACAGAATCTGGACTCAGTCGCCCCGTTAAAGCTCAGGAATCGAAAACGTACGCCCCACCCTTGGGTAAATGAGACCACAACAGAGGCAAGACACTTGTACAGGAGAGCTGAACGTCGATGAAAAAAAGATAAACTCCAGGTTTCCTTTGATATGTTAAATTTATGTTGGAAAGCCTGTCAGACCACCGTTAAACCGGAGAAAAACAAATATTTCTAAAAAATTATCAACTTAAACAGTCACAACCACCGCGTTCTTTTCAACACCATTAACACCATTCTAAACGTGCCTCAGTATGCCACTATTGAGGCCTCTGTTGACACCTGTAATAAGTTTGTCAGGCATTTTGTTGAAAAGGTTGAGTCGATTAGGTCATCAATTCAGCCGACCCTTCAGATCTTGTCCCCTGCTCAGCAGTCTTCAGTCATTTTGACCCCATCTCACTCTCATTTTTAAATGAGGTCGTTGGTCACATGAAACCCTCAGGCTCCCCTGCTGATCCCATCCCTGCTGCATTTTTTAAACAGGTTCTACCATCAACTGGACCCTCTGTTCTTGCCATTATTAACAGCAGTTTGGCTACAGGTGTGGTTCCTGATGTTTTAAAACATGTAGTGGTAACTCCATTAATTAAAACACCCAGACTTGACCCTGCAGCTTGTTCAAACTTCAGGCCAATCTCAAAACTTCCATTTTGTTCTAAAATTTTGGAGAAAATAGTTTTTAGTCAACTAACAAATTTTTTTAATGTAAATGGAATTTTTGAGATTTTTCAGTCAGGATTTAAACAACTGCACAGCACCGAGACAGCTTTAGTAAGGGTCTGTAATGACATTCAGCTAGCAAATGACTCTGGTCAGTCTGTGATCCTGGTACTCCTCGACCTTACCACTGCATTTGACACTGTTGATCACAGCATCCTTATGTCACGGCTAGAACACTGGGTTGGGATTACAGGGGTGGCGCTAGAATGGTTCCGTTCATATCTGGGTGACGGGAGTTTTTGTGTTAGCTTTGACAATCATTTATCTGCTTCTGTCCCTCTTTCCTGTGGGGTCCCACAAGGCTCCATTCTTGGACCCCTTCTGTTCTCATTGTATCTGCTCCCCTTTGGGTCAATCCTGAGGAAGCATGGTATTTTGTTTCATTGTTACGCCAATGATTCTCAGATTTATCTGCCTTTAAAACCAAACAGTTCCTGCTCCATCCACCCTTTGCTAAAATGTCTTGATGACATCAAGAATTGGATGGCTGCGAACTTCTTGAGTTTTAATGATCAGAAGACTGAGGTCATTGTGTTTCAATTCAATTCAAAAATACTTTATTAATCCCAGAGGGAAATTAAATGTTGTTGTAGCTCATTTTCCTTGTTTCATAAAAGAGTTGTTCTAGATGTTGATGGTTGTGGGCGGGAAGGATCTCTTGTGATGGTCCGTCTTATAGCAGATCTGAAAAAATTGGCCACAGATGTTGATCCATTTACTTGCACTTGGTTGGCCTCCTGGGCTTCAGGATCACCTGAATGTTGGGCAGAAATCCTCCCAGGACAATGGCCACTCCTCCCAGCAGCTTGTTGAGCTACTCATGGCTGCGGACAGCCAACTGTAGGTGCTGATGGACGATCCTGTCCTTCCGCTGTCATGAGCCGTGTTTCCTGCTAGTTCCAGGATCTCAGTGGTCAGGTTTAACCCAAGCTCTACCACTGTGTAGTGAACTAGGCCTGAGGTCAAATCCTGGCCTTAAGGACCTTATGGAACAAGAACTGTATTTCATTGATTTGAGTCCAGAAACACAAGATTAAGTCATCCAGAGACTTTCTAAGTGTCCTGCACTGACCAATGAAAGAACACTCTTTTTCTATTTAAAACACTATTTTACAAATGTTT
>NC_056512.1:11331667-11335878 GCF_014905685.2 Nematolebias whitei
AGAATCCGTTTAATTTATGAATATATCACAGCATATGTTCATCTACATACAGGTGGCCTCGTACGCTTCATAAATGGACTGTTATCCGTGTAACAATTGATTTTACATGTTGGCATGAAATGAAAAGTGCAGAGAGTGGCTGTGTGAAACGCAGCGTTTTTGCAGATGCGATGCTTGGAGAAAATACAGCTATGTTTTGCAGCTAGTGATGTTTTGAAAGCTGAAATTGTGAGTCAATATGTCTGTTTAAAAGCTGATTTGTACATCTGTTGTGTGATTTTAAGCTGGGTTTGTGTTAAAACGCTTTATTCTGTTTAAACTGTGGTCCAGACGTGGTTCTGGTCCGGCTCGGTTCTGATAAGTTCGAACGAGTTGTTTTAAATGGTTGGAGAGACGTTTTAAGACCGGAGCGCCGACTCCGTGAAGCTTTGAGAGTTGATTCGTTACATTTTTAACAGAAAATGGTACATTTTGACAGTTTAAAAGACGAAAAGTTGACCGGACTTGTTCAGGCTAAATGCTACACGCTAGCTGGAAAAACGATCTGTGATTGGTTGAAAACGGCCGTGTGGAACGTTCTGATACGCTGAGAAATGAGTGACGTGTCTGCGTCACTTCCTCTGAGTCAGCGATATAAGAACCCACCCCCGTTGCTGTTCTGTCATTGGTAGATTCAGTCACGTGACCCGGAAATGAGGCTCGTCTTCATAGGGAATTTCAATCTACTGTTTAAAGTTGAAAAACGCTTTAAAGTTGGATTCTGATCCGCTACTCCGTTTCTTTTAAGCCTAATCGCTGAAACTTTGCCACGTTTGAGTTTGATATCCGTCATTAAATGGTGTTTTTGGACCACGCTAGCCGATGCTAATTTTAGGCTAACAGCTAACGACCGGATGTCACCGGATGCCACAGGAAGTCATCGCGACTCCTACTGGACATCACTAACAGTGTCTGGGTTAAAATAAAATTAGGTTATACTGCCCCCTCCTGTGGAAACTTGATATCACAGTTTCACTTCGTTTTAGGTTATTTTGGGTGAAATTATACGTGTTTATATCTGTCAGACGCATTTTTGAGTTAATAAACGTTCTTCAAGCTGAATTATTACTGTTATCTTGCATTTAAAAAGTGATTAAGGTATTTATGCGAGAAAGGCATTTACCAGGACATTTTTCATTCACTGATAAATTCCTCAGACAGAGGTGCAGAATGAAAAATTAGAAACTTTTTAAAAGATACAGTCCAGATATTCACAGAGTTGATAAAGTTTACTCATTTGCTAAAAGATAATACACGTTTAATTGCTAGATCACTAAATAAGTAATAATATCAGAAAAAGGAAACTTTTCTGATTTTATTTTTACCACCTAAAACATTACATCTTCTTATTTAATTTTTAGATAGAAGATAATGGCAGGAGAAGATGTAAACATTGACCTTTTGGGCTCCCAAGATGTCATCCAGACAGCCTTATGTATTTTAACAAATCCAATTGTTGGTGCACCGGTAGAAAGCCTTGCTGAAGCTCAAAGAGCTGAAGAACTGATAAGTTTATCAAAAGGAGCTACGGTTAGTGAGAGTAAAAAACTGGGCCATGAACGGTTAGCAAAAATTTCTCTGCTTCTCAAAGAGGAATTGGACCATCAGGTTGAACGAAATGTCATGCTGTCTAGAGCATATGCAACTGAAAAAGAGATGTTTGACAAATTGATGGAACAGTCTGAACTTGATGAAGAGACACGTGCTGTCGAGGTGCAAGGTGTAAGGGAGCAGTTGGAAAATCAGCTGTCATTACAGGCTCACTCATTTGAGGAGAAGATTAGGGATAAAGAGCTTGAGTACCAGGCTGTGTGTTCAGACAACTGTGTGCTACAACAACGGTTGCAGCTCGCATCAAAAGAGCTGGACGAATGCAGACTGGAAAAAGCGGCATTACTCCAACAATGTGTGCGTTTACAAGGTGAATGTCAAACATCACAGGAACGCCTGAAAGCTTGTGAGGAGACACTAGCTGCAGCAACACATAAGATTTCTGACGTGGGGAGAGCTTGTCTGGAACTCAATGAAGACCAAAGTCAGAGTCCAGGCCAACTGCCATCACCCCAGAAAGATGTTGTTGCACCTCCTGCTCTTAATCCCATTCTGCCACCTCCACATGTAGGTAGAGAAACACCTCCACCCTCATCTCGGGTGATAGGGACAGACCTGCACCAATTTGCACTACCAACCACGCAAGAGAGACCGTTGATACTTCCTCCTTCAATGGATGATTTGCAAAAAATCTCAAAATATGTACAACGCTTTGTACCGGGACCAATGGGCTCAACTGGAACAAAAGCGTACCTCAGAGATCTTGCGTTCAGATTGAGTGGTTATCCTAATGCTACGGTTGAGGATAAAGTCAGTCTGATAAGGCTCACTTCGGACAGAGAGGTGTTCACCTTCATCGAGCGTCTATCTGATGCAACGAGAAGGGATTACAACCTTCTGTGTGAGGCTTTGATCAGAGAGTACGACCCCTGCACGGGACCTGCTAGTTTCCCAGCTGCTGACAAGGTCACGCAGGGCAAGAATGAACATCCAAAAGTTTATTACAAAAGAATCTTCCAAGCTTATTTTGGTAACAGAAATGAAACCGGAATGGAGGAGGAAGAAGGTTTTAAATTTGTTTTCAGCAAAAATCTCCACGCTGATTTTAAAACATCAGTACAAATGATGGCAAATTTCAGAGAAAAATCCATCAATGAGATTAAACAGTGTGCTGTGAATGTGTTTGAGGCATGTTCTCATGCTAAGACGCCCATAGAAGTGTTTCCTGGTGTAAAGGTTAAACCCCACTCCCTAGAACTGGAAAGAAGGCGTGCGTCGCCGCCTTCTCCTAAAAAAGGCGAGAAAAAGCAGTCTTTTCAAACTAACAAACCACGTCATGAAGGTGCACGCTGGGACAAAAAAGCTCCTCTTTCAGAGGATGAACGTGATTATCGTAAATGGGGTGTGCGTAGGACGCAAAGATATGGGAACCAAGAGGACCCATATTATCAGGGGAAGTCCGCAAAGGAACCCCCAAAAGATGTACCTGACCGTCCCCCACCTCGGACGAAACGAACCGAGGCGAAAAAATCACAAAAGTTCCAGAAACAAGGCCCTACACCTCTGAGCTCGGAAGAGACAGAGAAAATACGCAGATTGTTAGAAACTTTGAAACACACTGACACGGGAACCCAACCAGGAGCGCTATGCAGTGATGTGATCACTATTGCATCTGAGGGCGCGAATGACAACATTATAGATGTCGGTGGAACACACCAAGACATTGCTGTTGTTGCCTCCAACAACCCCTCATCGGAAGAAGGGGGGGTACACTCACACACAAACGATGATGAGTCATCGCAAGCTGAACACTCAGAAATAGCTACTGCTGTGCTGACGGTTCAGACAAACCAAGATTACACAGACAAGACTGAACGTGTGAAGAAGCGTCAGAAAAAACCCAAGAGGTTTCTGTGTAACTTTATCAGAAGGGGGGTCGCCAAAAAGGCGTACCTGTCAGTGACACTCGAAGGTGTCCTCACACACGAAGCACTTCTGGACGGTGGGGCAGACATAACAATTATGTCAGCTAAACTGTTCGAGGAGCTGAGGACAGCCGCTGCCGGTGTTAACAGGATAATACCTCTCTCTGAATGTGCTACAGAAATGCAGGGTCTCTCAGAGAAGAGAACAACCCTGACAGCTGTAGCAATGGTTCACATGCAGGTTGGAAAAATGACACTGTACCACCCGGTACACGTGTCTCGTGTTGACTCATTCCCATTTTTGGTTGGCCAGGATTTTATAAATAGCTTCGACGCGATTATAGATTATGGTGATCAAACGATGTGGACCAAAGTGTGCAAACCACTGCCAATAGATACGCCTCCGGAGTGTAAAACAAACTGCCTAACAGCAGGTACCACGGAAGGCGCAAAGGACTCCTCAGCCGAGGACACGAGCCCGGTGAGTACTCCTCTGACATCATGTGAAACCAAAGAGACCCACCCGGTGGTCCAAACTCTGACCCAACAAGACAGCCTCCTCTGTGAGCTGGAGCAGTCAGAGTCCACCAAACACTACCTACCACTGGTAGTTAAAGGTGTAGAGATCCAAGGGTCCCACACCAACGATGCTGTTCTGTCTCTGTGGACAGATAAATCAGCAATTAACCGAGCTTT
>NC_056512.1:11335978-11336578 GCF_014905685.2 Nematolebias whitei
GCTGTTCTGTCTCTGTGGACAGATAAATCAGCAATTAACCGAGCTTTCTATGAAACCTTGGTTCACAAACACGTTGGTCTAGAACTAATTAAAAAAGCTTTCCGCTTTCCATTAGTTCCCAATAGTTCACAGGTAATGACCGCTGAAGGAGTCATTAACCTAAAACTGAACTGGAACCAACGAGAACTGGTTCACCCGTTTCTCGTTATCCAAAACTTACCACATGCAACCTACATAGGCTCTGACATTTTGGTAAGGTTGGGTGTCCACGTGGACACCATCAACAAGGTGCTGTGGTCCCTAAAACCAGCCACAAAGGATCCTCCTGTGCTAGACACAGCAAACCTTAAGGCTGGGCAGACCATTCCAGAGGCCTGCCAGGTTGCTAGCAACCAAACCACCACAGTACCACCTCAGGTGATTAACCCAATGGTGCAAATCCACATCATAGCTGGACAAGCTATTAGCCATAAACAGGCATATTTTCAACCTTCTCCTGCATTTTTCAACTTGGGACTGTCCGTGGAAGCCACGAACCAAGTGAGTCTTGACTCCAGGACCACATCTATTGCTGTGTGTAACACAGGCATGGATGAGGTG
>NC_056512.1:11336678-11342976 GCF_014905685.2 Nematolebias whitei
CTGTCTTTGAATGAGCAAGTGTAAGTTGGTCCAAGGTTGGAGTCAAATGCAAAACAAGTTGTTGGAACGAAGTGTCATGTTTTTAAATCCTCTCAGACGTAAATATAGAGGCTGGCACCTGTTTTCCCCCAACTCGCCTAAATATTCCTCTCGTCTGTCTGAAAAACATTTTCAATCTGTTCCATAACATTCTTGCTGTTTTTCTGACTTCTAGTGACCTCTTACGTCACAAAAACTCACCCCTGTCTGGTCGATTTTGACCAATCAGGAACCTCCCAAATTAACCGGAAATAGAGCGCTTTAAATGTCGGTACTTCCTAGCTCAAACCAGTTTGAGTCGGGTAGAGAGTTTGCAGAGCTTCAGTCGCTTCAGGCTCCGGCTTCAGTTGTTTGCAGCTCCAGTGCTGGGAGAACAGAAGTCCATGCATGATCCAGAGCTCTTCCGAGTCTTGTGGGATTATGACATCTTCCACCTCTGAGTGGAACTTCTGAAGGACTCCACTCATGTGAAGTCCACTCGTGAGGTGAACTTGTGTCGAACAAGTACAGTCACGACTCCGAACGGTTCCCTACTATTCTTACGGAGACGCTGAAAAGTAGCTTGAAGTGGAACTTTACGCCGGAACTGAAATATCTTCAGAAAGGTAAAAAGTCGATCTTCAACCGCAAAGTGTACCGTTTGGTTAAGCTGGGTCCAGAAGGAGCGTGCCGTTCTGATGCCGACACACACACATTTCCCTCATCCATCCTTTCTCTCAACTTAAACTTCAATTTCCATCTTTAAAATTCTTCTATCCTGCTAGAAATCATTCCAGATATATTTAGAAATGTCTGTTGTACAGCTGGAAGCAAGGTTTCAACCATCGCCGTATGGTCTTCCTTGTAAAACTTGCTAAATTAGCCATGTTGTTATTTTCAATTTGCCAATTAATGTAAATGTGTGATGTTAAACTTTGATTCTGTAAATAAATGACCACATTCATTTTGATGGGTCAAAGAAAATTAACGTCTCACGTTACATCTTTAATAATTCAATGCATGACATTATTCAGTCCAGAAAAATGAAAGAATCCGTTTAATTTATGAATATATCACAGCATATGTTCATCTACAACTGTCACTGATCCTATAAACCTGCACTCCCTTCAGCCACATCTAAAGCAGTCGGTTACCAATCTCGGGGTGGTGTTAGACTCAGACTTTAAGTTTAATAAACAGATCAACTCTGTTCTACAGAAAGGTTTCTTTCAGCTAAGGCGGATAGCAAAGCTTAAGTCCTGTCATGTTTGTAGTATGTCTTGACCCCAAGTGGCAGACCGGACAGAAAATAGAAACAGAGTTATCAAAAAATAATCTCTTTATTTACAGGTGTGGGGCTGTTGAGGGAGAAGAGGACAATGGGAGTAATGGATGTGTAAAGTTGAACCTCTTAAAGGAAATTATAGTAATTCTTTCTCTTACTGAAAAAACAAGTCCTTGTTGTGGCAGAGTCCGTGAGGGAAGAAGAGTCCTTGGTTCAACTGGAGGTTCCTGGATGAGAGGCGAGGATCTTTGGAGAGAGGATCAGGTTAGTAGAAGTTCCTTTTCCTGGTAGTAGTTTTCAAGCGTGGTTTCCTTGAAGAGATACGGATCCCGGTGAATGAGCATCCACGATACACGAAGGCCTAAGAAGGCTGAGTGGAGTCCAAGGCTAGGGAGTCACAGTGGCTTGGTAATGTTCCGGCATCGAAGGAGTGTCTGGCTGAGGCTTTTAAGCTCCTCCAGCATCGTCCCTCAGAATCAGGTGCAGGTGTGTGGTGGTTGATTGTGGAAACTGCTGCTGCTGTGAAAGAGAGAGAGAATGTGGCAGACAGAAACAGAAATCCTACAGAACCCCCCCCCCCCCCCCCAAGAATCGCCTCTTGGCGATTTAGTCCTTTTTTCAGGGTGGTCCCTATAGAAAGAGGAGATGAGACTTGGGTCCAAGATCCGAGATCTTGGGACCCAGGAGCGTTCCTCTGGACCGTAACCCTCCCAATCCACCAGGTACTGTAATCCTCTCCCCCGTCGACGTACGTCCAGCAGGCGTCTGACTGTAAAGGCCGGCTCATTGTCGATCCGACGGGGAGGAGGAGGAGGATCGGCCGGAGGACTTGATGAGTTAGACACCACTGGTTTAATGAGGGAGACGTGGAACGTAGGGTAAATCTTCATTGAGGCGGGGAGTTGCAATCGCACAGCGGAGGGGTTTATGATCTTAGTGATGGGAAAAGGGCCAATGTACCTGGGAGCAAGTTTCCTAGGTGTGTCCCTTAGATTAATGTCTTTTGTAGAAAGCCATACCCGCTGGCCCACCTTATACTCAGGCGCTGTGGCTCGACGTCTGTCGGCGATCTTCTTATTTTGGTCGCTCGTTCTCTGAAGAGCTGCCCTGGTTTGGCGCCAAATCTTGCGAGACCTCCTAATGTGATGTCGGACTGATGGTGTGGCTATGTCCAATTCCTGTGAGGGGAACAAAGGTGGAGCATAACCTAGAGACACCTCAAAAGGAGACAGACCTGTGGCAGATGACGTCTGGGAATTATGAGCATATTCAATCCATGGAAGATGCTGATTCCAAGTGGCAGGATTGTTCTCGATCACGCACCTTAACGTAGCCTCCAACTCCTGATTACACCTCTCCGTCAGGCCATTTGACTGTGGATGATAACCTGAGGTTAGGCTGGTGGTCGCCCCCAAGGCTTGGCAGAAAGATCTCCAGACCTGAGATATAAATTGGGGACCTCTGTCTGATACAGCATCTGTGGGGATGCCATGGAGGCGAAAAATGTGTCTAATAATGATCTGAGCAGTCTCGAAGGCAGATGGGAGTTTAGTGAGTGGAATGAAATGTGCGGCTTTGGAAAAACGATCAACTATGGTGCAGATAACGGAATTACCTTCAGACAGGGGCAAACCAGTGATAAAATCCAGAGCAATATGGGACCATGGACGACTGGGAGTGGGTAAAGGATGGAGCAGACCCACAGGGGGTTTGTTATTATTCTTGTTCTGGGCACAAGTCAGACATGCAGATACAAATTCCCTCACATCTTTTGCCATGTCTGGCCACCAAAAAAGCATCTTGGTGAGCTTCAGCATGCGTACAGTGCCAGGATGGCAAGAGAACCTTGCTGTATGAAGCCAGCTCAGTACCTTGTTAACCATGGTGGAAGGCACGAATGTCTGTCCTGGTGGGCCAGTTCCAGGATCTGGTTCTCTTTGCTGAGCATCTTTGATGTCCTTCTCAATCTCCCAGGTCATAATGCCCACCGTGCAGGATGTGGGCAGAATGTCTTCAGGTACGTCGGGGTCCTCAGTAGGAGCGAACTGACGAGAGAGAGCATCAGGTTTTACATTACGAGAACCAGAAATATAAGTTATGGAGAAGTTGAATTGTGCAAAAAACAGTGACCATCTAGCTTGTCTGGCATTCAATCTCTTCGCTTTCTGGATATAAGCCAGATTCTTGTGGTCAGTCCAGATAATGAACGGTAGTTTGGCTCCCTCAAGCCAATGTCGCCATTCCTCGAGAGCTAATTTAATGGCCAAGAGCTCTCTATTTCCCACATCTTAATTGCGTTCAGAAATAGAAAGACGCCGGGAGAAAAAGGCACAAGGGTGTAATTTCCCATCCTCAGAGGTTCTTTGGGATAACACTGCCCCAACACCCGAGTTGGAGGCGTCTACTTCCACTATGAACTGCTTGTTAGAGTCAGGGTGGGAGAGGATGGGAGCAGAAGAAAACAAACATTTCAATTCCTGGAACGCCGCTTCGGCCTCTGAGGTCCAGGAGAACCGTCTTAGGGTGGAGGTTAGCTGAGTGAGGGGTGCGGCAATCTTACTATAATTCCTTATGAAACGTCTGTAAAAATTAGCAAAACCCAGAAAACGTTGCAGCTGTTTACGGTTAACTGGAGTAGGCCATTCAGCGACGGCTTTAGTTTTCTCCGGGTCTGAGCGAACCTGTCCTCTCTCAAATATGAATCCCAAAAACGTGACAGTAGTAACGTGAAACTCACATTTCTCAGCTTTGATGAATAATTGATTTTCAAGAAGTCTTTGGAGAACTGCTTGCACATGTTTAGGGTGTTGTTCTTTATTCTTTGAATAAATGAGGATGTCATCAAGATAGATGAACACAAACACGTTTAAAAAATCCCTCAGGACATCATTAACTAATGCCTAGAAAACGGCGGGTGTGTTAGTAAGGCTGAAGGGCATAACCAAGTATTCAAAATGGCCTAAAGGTGTCTTGAATGCGGTTTTCCATTCATCTCCATCCCTTATTCGTACTAGATGGTAAGCATTACGGAGGTCTAATTTGGTAAAAATAACTGCGTCCTGTAGCTGCTCATACATAGAGTCCATGAGGGGTAGGGGGTATTTGTTCTTAACAGTTATTTGGTTCAGCCCTCTGAAATCAATACATGGTCGCAGTGTCTTGTCCTTCTTGGCCACAAAGAAAAACCCGGCTCCCACTGGGGACGTGGACGGGTGAATGATACCAGATTTTAATGAATCGTTGATGTACTGTGTCATCAACTCCCTCTCAGGGCCCGACAAGTTATATAACCTGCTGGAAGGTAGTGGAACACCCGAAAGGAGGTCAATGGCACAGTCATAAGGTCTGTGAGGTGGTAAAGATAAGGCTTGCCGTTTACTGAATACGGGAGCCAGAGAATGATATATTTCAGGTACTTTAGATAGGTCAATTATCTCCTGAGATTGGATATGGGAAGCACCAGGAGTAATGGCTGACCGTAAACAATTTACAGAGCACGAGTCCCCCATCTCTCAATTCTGTTCTCAGTCCAATTAATGAGTGGGTTATGTTGTGACAACCATGGGTAACCCAAAATTAGCTGAGACTTAAGAGAGTTGAAAACGAAAAATTCACCCACCTCACGATGGTTCCCAGAAACCACAAATTCAACTTTATTAGTCTTACAGCAGATGGAGGAAATCTTTTGCCCAGTAAGTGCAGCCACCGAGATTACGGGAGACAACTCTGTTGTGGGGATCTGTAGCTCTTCCACCAAGTTTCGGCTGATTAAGTTCTGTTCTGCCCCAGAGTCAATCAGAGCCTGAATGGGAAAATTAGTGGTTTTAATACACAAGATAGTTGGTAAACAAAGATTTCTTTTAGGAGAAAATGAAGAACTACCCACCAGTATCTCCCGTTCTACTGGTGGGCTTTCCCTTTTAAACGTAGCCGGCATGCTGCTAGAATGTGACCTCTCTTACCACAATACAAGCATTCGTTGTGGTTTAAACGACGCTGACGCTCCTCCGGAGTGAGCCGAGTCCTGCCGATCTGCATGGGCTCAGGTTCGGGTTGCCTGGGTGACGACACAGGCCAACTACTTCCTAGTTCCAAGTGCTCATGGGAAATGTAGTCCTCTTCAGTGGCGAGCTCTCGAAAACGATTGTCGATCTTAATTACGAGGGTGATAAGTTGATCCAGGTCTGTGGGAGTCTCGCAGGTAGCAAGTCGATTCTTGATGTCTTTATTTAGTGCGTTGATGAATGCTCCTTTGAGAGCTCTCTCTCCCCAGTCCGCTCGCTCCGCCCAGATGCGGAACTGAATGGCAAAGTCAGCAACCGTCTTGCTACCTTGCCGCAAGGAAAACATCTTCTGGGTTGCTTCTTCTTGTTGCAATGGTCTATCGAAACACTGTCGGAAGTCCTCGAGGAAAGTGGAGTAACTCATGGAGTTAATCTGGCGCTTCTGCAGGTAAGCTTGTGCCCACTGGAGAGCTTCACCTTTTAAAGCACTCACAACAAAAGTTATACGGGAGGCATCTGAGGCGTGGGTTACTGGAGCTGGATTTAAAGCAAGCTCACATTGTAGTAAAAAACCACCGCATTTGCTGGCGTTACCTTCAAAACATTCAGATGGTCTGATGTCAGGTTCTCGGAGAGTTGTCGGACCAAAATGGACAGGTACCGGTGGGGGTGGCTGGCTTGGCGTAACGAGCGTTGGTAGGAGGGTTGAAAGCTTTTGTTCAATTGACTGGATCATTCCTCCGAGCTGTTGGAGATTATTCTGTACAGTTTGTTGTTGAGACATAACAGTTTGGAGGGTTAAATCATGTTGATCAATACGTCTGTTTTGGGCTAGGATAGACTGCTGAAACTGTCCCTGTTCGGTCTTGCCTTGGGGGTCAGTTTGGCCGGAACATTCTGTCATGTTTGTAGTATGTCTTGACCCCAAGTGGCAGACCGGACAGAAAACAGAAACAGAGTTATCAAAAAATAATCTCTTTATTTACAGGTG
>NC_056512.1:11343076-11344257 GCF_014905685.2 Nematolebias whitei
AAACATTTGTAAAATAGTGTTTTAAATAGAAAAAGAGTGTTCTTTCAATTGATCAGTGTAGGACACTTAGAAAGTCTCTGGATGACTTAATCTTGTGTTTCTGGACTCAAATCAATGAAATACAGTTCTTGTTCCATAAGGTTCTTAAGGCCAGGATTTGATCTCAGGCCTAGTTCACTACAGTCCCCCCTTTGGAAATCATCGCCTGTCCATGGGGATGAATTCCAACATGAACTTACGCCTTCGAATGTCCTTGAGCTTGATGTAATCCAGCAAGGAAAACAAAAGTCAAAGGAGGTAATTCCACAATGTTCTTGGTAATTCCATTGTGTTGATGGTAATTCCATAATGTTGTTGGTAATTCCATTGTGTCAATGCTTTAACCCCTTGGAAACAGAGTTTGTAATCCATTGGAAAAAGTCATATAATCCACAACGGTAAATCCACAACGAATGGAGGTGTTGATTGATCAGCATACAGAGGGGTTCCCTTGAATTGAACTGAAGATACGGCCACTGGATGAAGAGTGGAGACCAACGTCAGGATTGCAGGTCTCTTCCAGCGAAGGTCGTCGCTGGGTGGATGTCCAGTCGATGCCGTTCTGGTTCAAATGTGTCATGCAATTAGGTGGTTTAAGGTGGGCTTATGAAGGGGATTTTACATAAGGCCTTAAACTATATGCACCTGGTGTGTAAGCTATTATGATTGGGAACAGCTACAGCTACCAGTTAAGGGGTGGAACATGCTGAAAAGGGTAGTAATAGGGATTTATACCTATAGAAGAGTGTTCCAAACTATTTTTCCATTCCTAACTTGGTTTAAGTTAGCTTTACATGGCAAAATATAGTTTGGTTCAATTGTCTGTTGTCTTTTAGACGAACGACTTGAGATTGGGTGTTTGGTTTCACCATAAATGTTTTTGGAAGTCTATGGCGAGACTCATCAAAAAGAATTAGCTATCCCCCCGAATAGAATTGTTCGAGTAGGTTCGGCTTAAGCGTTGTGAGACCAATGTAGATTATGGTACTTAAGGTAGCAGTAATCTACATTGACTCCGCAAAGATTGCATTTAAACGAATGAACTGCATGTTGGCATGGTTAAAGGCCTCTTAGTCTCTAACTTAACTTACACACAAAATTCATTCTTACCTCAGAAACAATACCAAAACCAATTAAACAAC
>NC_056512.1:11344357-11350331 GCF_014905685.2 Nematolebias whitei
CCTGGGCAGGGGGCCACTGCTTTCCCTCTGGGGAGGGCCTGGGTGGTTCTGGGGGATGGCTGCTGGTGGCTGCATGCAGGCCCTCAGGTGGTCTGTGGCGGCGGTCTGGGTCACTGATCTGGTAGCCTGGCTGTGCTGGTGTGGGTTCGGGGTGGGCGCGGGGGCTTGGGGTTCTGGGGGCTTGTCGCCCCCGGGCTTGGGCCTGTGGGGATCAGGGATCTTGGGCTCTGGCGGGCGGGTTGCCAGGCTCTGGGCCGGCTTGCGCTCTGGTGCCCGGTTCTGGGCGGGGGCCTTCGGCTCGCTGGTGGGTTGTGGGTTCATGGGCTGGGGGATTGGGTGTTTGGGGGCGTGACCAGTGGCCCCTAGGATTGGGTAGTTTGACCCAGCCTAGGTGTGTAGTGTGCTATGTGTTTTGAGAGATGTCCGAATGAGGGGTGGGTGTAGTATTTATTCTGGGGTGGGGATGGGGTGGATGTCCTTGGGGGTGGCCCGGGACTGTGCATGGCCGGCTGGCTGGCCCCTTTTCTGTGGTGGGGGCTCGCTCCCGGTGCTTCCTGGCACTGTCGGCGGTTGGGCGGGTGCTCTTGGCCGGGTCGTCCTGGTGAGGTTTGGCTTCATCTGGTAGCGGGCTGACTGCGGTTTGTGGGGGTCCTGGCGGCCCTCGGCTGTGTAGGCTGCTGGTACTGCTTCTGGCGGCCCTCGGGGCTCTGTCCCTCTCTGGTCTGGAGCTCAGCGGGCCTGGCGGTCGGTCCAGATGGAGAGGTGTCTTGGCCTCAATCCCTGGGTGGACCTTGGGGAGCTGGGGGGGGGGGGGGGCTGTTGGGTCAGTGGGGGAGCTGACTCCCTGTGGGAGCATTTGCTCTCACAGTTTTCTCTCCCCATCCCTCAACATGCACCTCCACCCTCTTCATTTCAATTCCACACATTTAGGGTTGTTTGGGCTCGGGTGTGCTGCAACAATTTTACATCTCTGTTGACCATAGCCACCTGGGACTCAATTTTATTGTACACCTTAGACATTCATTCATAACATCCTCATGACATTCACATATAGGAACTTGAGGTGGGCACATGGCTATGGGTGGTGGGATGACCTTACTCTCACCCCCTAGGCCTGTGCTCACTTACAACGGTTGCATTTAGACACTAGGGTTTGGATAGAGTTGGGGTGGAGAGGAAACTGGCATCATGCCAGCCTTTGCTCCTTCTTCTTTCCTTTTTAATGGCACTATACAACAACACACATCAACAGCACATCTGGGGGGGGGGGGTATGTGTCGTGGTCTTATTCTTTTTTTCCTCCCCCCCTAGTTCCCTGACTGCCATTCCGGGGGTGGGGTCCGGGAGAAGGGCAGGCCGTCAGGTGTTGACCAGGACTATGTGGGGGTTCGGGGTCTGGGGGATTGCCGTGGGCGGTGCTGGCGCTGTGCTCTCCCTGGGGTTGTTTGGACCCCCTGAGCTTGGCTCTTGGGTGCCATGGTTGGCCCGCTGGCCGGGGTGGCTGCCGGGGCCTGGAGGGCGGTCAGCTGGGGGCGCGTGCTTGGTTGTTGGCGGTGTGTGGGGGTGTCGGTGGCGTGTCCTCTTCATGGTGGGGGGGTGTCCTGTCGGCTGGGCATGGCCTGGGCCGGGTCTGGGATATTGGCTCTTCTCCGCTCGAGAATGAATGGGTTTACCTCCTGGGTTTGGGCATGGGCTGCCCCCTGTAGAGGGCGGGTACATGTCTTGGACCTGGGGGGTATAGAGTGCGTATCGGGAATAAGAATGAAATGTATCGTTATTGTATGTCTTTGAGTGAGTGAATGTGAGAATGAGGTTGGGATTGTGTGATTGTGTCTGTGTATGAATGGGTATTTGTTAGGCCGAGACTCGGACTGCCCCCTCTTTGATACAACTGGGGGTGCTTGGCATCGCGCCCCTATCGCGCGGCCCCCTGGTGGGGTGTGCCCTTGCCTGCCGGCGCGCTTGGGGCCCTTGGTGTCAGGGGCTGGGCACTTGGGCGTGTGTCGGCTCGGCCTAGTGTCTGCCTGGTGGGGCTCAGGTCCTCTGGCCCTGTTGGGCCTTGGCCTGGGTGGTGTGAGTCCTCGGTGCCAGGGCCTCGGTGCCCGGGCCTGGACCTACATCGGTGCGGCGGGTGCCGACGGAGGCCTATGAGTTTGTCGCTGTTGGCCCCAGGGGGTCACTGTATGTGGTCGCTGGTGGGGATCTTCCGGTTTTCCCCTGTGGTCCGATCTGGGGGGTGGGTGAGTGGTTCGTCCTGTGTGGGTGGCCCTGGGGGCTCCGTGGTCGGGGTCCCTCCTGGGGTCTTGGGTTCAAGTCCCCCCTTTTTCGTCTGCCTCTGGTCTTGGGGGTCGGGTCTCTGCTGCTTCACAGTTACTATTAAATGTTCTATTAGAGAAGCCTTATACACTTATGCATGCTCACAACCACGCACAAATAGATGCAGGGATGCTTATGTAGGCTTTATATGTAGATATATAGACATGTATATGAATGTATATTCATGTGTATGTATGTATGTATATAGGCGTAGGTATGGGTATATATATTTATGGAAACTTACTGCAAAGCCATGAATATTTTAAGTTCTTTATACATATGTATTTTGTTGCTGTGTTTTGTCATGTTCTTTGCAGGTGAACAGACAGTGGCCGGGTGTTTTGCCGTGTGCTCTCTTTGTGTATATTTCTTATATTTTGGAGTCTTACTTTGTCTTTTCCTTCTTTCTATCCTATTATAAAAAAAATTAAAAAAAACTACACTAGATAATCACTAGAATAAATATTTCATAATAATGGTGTGGAGAGGATGGCTGTAAGGGGAGAAGGGAGGCCATCTATTAAAAAAAAAACAAAAAAAAACAACAGTGGTGTCCGCGAACCATACACCATAATAAAACACAAATACAACAAACCCACACATAGGCATATATTTCCTCTGAGAGTAGGTGCTTAACCAAAATGTTTTGTATTAATGTGACATACAGAGCCGGCAAGTTTGCAAGTATTGTAAATATCTTGCATAACAATAAAGAAAAGGAGAAGAAATTAACTGCGTAGTTGCCAATGACTTATAGATACGTCAGAGATTAACTGGATATTATGTCAACCAATGTATAGAAGTGAAGCTATCGATTATGAGCAGCTAATTCTGTCGTTCAGGAACTAAACCGCTCACCAGTACAGTCAGTCCTGTCCAGCGTGTGTGCGGAGGAACTCCCCGGCTTCCTTAGGAGATGTAAACAACTGTATTTTCCCATTGTGGAGGATCATCATTTTGCATGGGTTAAATTGAAACCCGCGGAACATTCCTTTTGTAGCAAACATTTACCTGATGTTGTCGAACTCGGCTCGCTGTCGGATGGTTTCTGTTGAGAGATCCTGAGTGAAAAAAACTTTATTTCCGTCATATTCAATGTTGCGTTGTTTTGTAGAGCGGAAAACAAATTCCCGATCTTGGAAATTCAGGAAACGGATAAGGACGGCTCTGTGCTGGTTCGGTTTTGGTGGTGCCAGGGTGCGGTGAGCCCTCTCAATAGCGAAGGACCTATCGGTCTCCAGCCAGCGTGGCAGAATCTCCCGTACAAACTCCAACAGCGGCCACTGACCCTCAACGCTCTCCCGGAGCCCAAAAAGGCAAAGGTTCTTCCTTCGGCCTCGATTCTCTAGGTCGTCGGTCTTTGCTTCCAAGTAGGATATTCGTTTCAGGGCTTTGGTAAGACTAGCCATACTAGTTTCTAAAAGTTCCTCCACCGACATGATTCTATTTTCAGCTTCCTCCAGTCTAGTAGCATTAGTAGTAACATTTTGCTTCACCTCTGCAATGTTTTTCTCCAGAGAGGTGATGGACTTCGTCATTTCCCCCATAAGTTTATCTATGTTGTCCAGTTTGTTTCCAAATCCACTGAACTCTGAATGCAACGACCGAAGTTCAGCTAGCACCGTGCTAAGATCACACATGCTATCAATGCTAGAGGCCCCCTCTTTGTCTTGGTCTGCCACCGATATATCAGTTTTAGCTGTTTTTTGGGAACCGCGTTTTCGCGTGAAAATATCACAGTCCTTGTGAGCGGTCGGTTTTGACATTTTCAGATCCAGTTTACATTTCTAATCTTGAGTTCTTTCAAAGTTTTGGTGCAGGCCACACGGAGCATCTACTTTAAGCTGCCATCTTGGCTTGCGGTTCCACAGCGCCCCCCATGTTGAGACACATTAATGCTGATTGGTTTACTGTAAATTTTTCAAAAATAGCAGTCCAACATTGTGACACCTGCCTCGTGTGTGCCACTCACAATGTTTCAAAAACAATAAAAACAACAGCTCCAGGAGCCCACAAAACTGTTACAGCACTATTTCAACATTTGATGATTGACTTTATTGAACTAACACCGGTTCAAAACAAAAAATACTGTCTGGTCATAGTGGACATGTTTTCCAAATGGGTTGAAGCTTTCCTCACAAAACATGCCACAGCCAGAACAGTTGCAAAAATTCTGTTGCACGAAGTGGTGTCAAGGTGGGGTATCCCACAAAGAATTTCTAGTGACAACGGTCCACATTTTGCTAATCAGGTACTTGAAGAAGTGTCCACCACACTGAACTTTGACCTGACTAAACATTGCGCCTACCACCCACAAAATGGAGGTGCAGTAGAAAGAGAGAATGGAACACTGAAAAACAAACTGACAAAAATCTGTGACAAGACAAAACTCAACTGGATTACATGTTTACCCATTGCACTGATGTACATGCAAATGCACAGAAGGGCTAAACATAACATTAGCCCTTTTGAAAATTTATTTGCAGCTCCACCCAACCTGGGAGTGGGACCGGTGACCAGCCCAACTAATGGCCTGAAACACTGTGATCATAACATGCTTGCTTATTGCATTGAATTGACTATCCATCCATCCATCCATTTTCTTTACCCGTTTATTCCATTTTGGGTCACGGGGGTCGCTGGTGCCCATGTCCAGCAATCACTGTGCGAGGGGCGGGGTACACCCTGGACGGGTCGCAAGTCTATCACAGGGCCACATAAGCCCCTTATCCACAGGTCTGGTTCTTGTTGTAGCCTGTTGTGTCCGGTTCTAGTGGGACCTCTATTTTTGTGTCTCACCTTTGCCTATAGTTCCCGTTTAGTGGGCGGATTGTTCACCTCTAGTGGGCGGATTGTTCACCTCTAGTGGGCGGATTATTAATATCAATGCACCTTACCAGCTGGTGGCGGTAGTGCTACATTAAGCTCTTTTCTAAGCACCACTAACATGCATTAGAAGAAGAGCTGGAAAACAACACACAACCAAAATGGATGACCTACATGAACTTGAAGCAGAACCAGCCGCACAGCCCATCCTGGTCGCTGTCCCGCAAGATGGAGAGCAGGGCCGAGGTGTCAGAGATGCTCTGATGGATCATGAGCTGTAACTTATCCTAATTCCACCCCTTAATCTTTTTTTACCTCCCCAGCCTTCCTTAGATACAAGTGAACGTTAAAGTGTTGATTTGAAAATAAACATGGATTAATAATTATTCTTGTTTGTTTAATGTACAGACATGCCTTATTACCAGGTTCGTGTAAAAATGGCAAAACAAACACTGCTGCTGTGCTTCTATCACATATGCTGCGTTTTTTAGTGGCTGTAGTTTTAGAAAAACTGTAATCTCTTTAATTTTTGTTTTTAACAAAGAACCAAAACCTACAACAAGAACTTTATATTTGTTTATGCATATATACATTAATCTATTTTTATATATATATATATATATATGTCTTCAGCCAGAGACTTCTTCAGATCCCTTGTAAGACAGATGCTACAAGAGATCCTTCCTGCCCACAGCCATCAGCATCTAGAACAACTCTTTAATGAAACCAGGATGATGAATTACATTTAATTTCCCTCTGGGATTAATAGTCTTTTTGTAATTTGATTTTTATATATGTATGTATGTATGTATGTATGTATATATATATATAT
>NC_056512.1:11350431-11353383 GCF_014905685.2 Nematolebias whitei
TGGTTTGAACTAAACACACTTTGATTATCAAACATTTGTAAAATAGTAATGATAATAGAAAGTAGTGTTCTTTCACTTGATCAATTCAAGAAAGAAAGTCTCAGGATGGGTCAACCTGTATTTCTGGATTCAAATCAATGAAATGACAGTTTCTGTCCCATAAGGTCCTTAAGGTCAGGATTTGACCTCAGGCCTAGTTCACTACACTCCCCCCTTTGGAAATCATCGCCTGTCCATGGGGATGAATTCCAACATGAACTTACGCCTTCGAATGTCCTTGAGCTTGATATAATCCAGCAAGGAAAACAAAAGTCAAAGGAGGTAATTCCACAATGTTCTTGGTAATTCCATTGTGTTGATGGTAATTCCATAATGTTGTTGGTAATTCCATTGTGTCAATGCTTTAACCCCTTGGAAACAGAGTTTGTAATCCATTGGAAAAAGTCATATAATCCACAACGGTAAATCCACAACGAATGGAGGTGTTGATTGATCAGCATACAGAGGGGTTCCCTTGAATTGAACTGAAGATACGGCCACTGGATGAAGAGTGGAGACCAACGTCAGGATTGCAGGTCTCTTCCAGCGAAGGTCGTCGCTGGGTGGATGTCCAGTCGATGCCGTTCTGGTTCAAATGTGTCATGCAATTAGGTGGTTTAAGGTGGGCTTATGAAGGGGATTTTACATAAGGCCTTAAACTATATGCACCTGGTGTGTAAGCTATTATGATTGGGAACAGCTACAGCTACCAGTTAAGGGGTGGAACATGCTGAAAAGGGTAGTATTAGGGATTTATACCTATAGAAGAGTGTTCCAAACTATTTTTCCATTCCTAACTTGGTTTAAGTTAGCTTTACATGGCAAAATATAGTTTGGTTCAATTGTCTGTTGTCTTTTAGACGAACGACTTGAGATTGGGTGTTTGGTTTCACCATAAATGTTTTTGGAAGTCTATGGCGAGACTCATCAAAAAGAATTAGCTATCCCCCCGAATAGAATTGTTCGAGTAGGTTCGGCTTACGCGTTGTGAGATCAATGTAGATTATGGTACTTAAGGTAGCAATAATCTACAGTGACTCCGCAAAGATTACATTTTAACAAATGAACTGCATGTTGGCATAGTTAAAGGCCTCTTAGTCTCTAACTTAACTTACACACAAAATTCATTCTTACCTCAGAAACAATACCAAAACCAATTAAACAACGTTTCAACATCAACAAGAGTAGTGACTAAGCAACTAGAAACCTCGTTTCACTGCTTCACCTCACCCTGGTTGTCAGATTCAGTCACGCTGTCCCGTTTGTTTGTTTCTTTGCACACCTTGTGTGGTTTAACCTGGTTACGATGTACCCATTTAACAATTGGCTCTTTTTGGCCTTTACTGATTTTTATCTGATAGACAACTGGAGACAGTTTGTCTGTTATCAGATGGGGTCCAGTCCATCTGGGCATCAGTTTACGGGCGAGAGTTCCGGTCCCGGACTCTCTTCTCCCAGTTGTGGGGGCAAACGTATAGTACTAGACCCTGTCTCCCACTTGGAGTTCCTCGTGAGAGGCCTTTTGGTCGTAGTACGCTTTGCGTCCTTCAGCTGATTTTTCCAGGTTTTTCTGTGCGAAAGCAAAGGTGTTTTTAAGGTGTTTTTCCAAGTCTTTCATGTATTGTTGTGTAGTGTAGGCTGTTACCATGGCAGCATCACCTGGTTGGTACAACAGGTGTAGAGGGAGAGTCATTTGTCGACCCGTCATCATCTCGAAAGGAGAGATGCCAGTCGACGTGTGTGGAGTGGCCCTTATGGCCATGAGGACCAGAGGGAGTTTCACGTCCCAGTCCTTGTGGTTTGCGGCTACGTATTTTTTCAAAATACTCACCACAGTCCTGTTTGCTCTCTCAACCTGGCCTGAAGCCTGTGGGTGGTAGCCAATATGGAAGTTGGCTTTGACGCCTAGCGTCTTCCACAGTTCCTTCATTAATTCACCTGTGAAGTGTGTACCTTGGTCTGAGTTCACCCTGAGGGGAAGTCCAAACCTTGAAAATACATGATTCATTAATAACATAGCAGTGGTTTGTGCTGTGTCATTAGGGGCTGGTAGACATTCTACCCATTTGGTAAACGCGCAGGTTACCGTGAGAAAATATTTATTTCCTCTAGAGGTCTTAGTGAGTGGTCCGACCCAGTCAATCTGGAGGTCCGACCATGGAAATGCAATGCCTCTACTATGCAGTGGTGCTCTGTGGAGTGGTCTAGATGGCTGAAACTGGCCACAGACCAGGCACCCTTTTATGTAGTCTTTGACATCTTTTTTCATTCCAGGCCAATAAGCAATCTGTTTTAATGCTTTCAGCGTGGCATTGTCACCCTTGTGTCCTGCGGACGGAAGGTCATGTGCATGAACTAACATCACCCCCCCTGTGGTCATGGGGGACCACGAACACAGGTGAGGACGTCCGTCCATGAGCAAAAGTTAGGATGCCCTTAAGTAGTTTTAGCTGTTTGCGCAGCTGAAAGAGGACTTTAAGGTCTGGATTGGAATCCAGTTCGCCTTTCGATGGAGTGTATTTGTCCGGGTCAGTCAGATACAGCATCATCGAGTTAATTGCAATATCCAACTTCTGAAGTTGGATGATGTCTGGGTCAGTCAGCATCGGGCGTACAGAAACTGTGTTATCAGCAGGTTTAGCTGCAGCTTGTGCACGTGTGACTGCCATTACCTCAGTTGTAGCTTGTGACAACTGAGTGTTGAGTAGCCAGGAGGGGTCAAAGGACCATGTGGGTCCGTCAACGGCTCCTTCCTTGGCTAAGGAGTCTGCAAGGTCATTGTAGCGCTTGTCATCGCCTGGGACTCTGGAGTGTCCTGGAACTTTCCCAATAAGCAATCTGTTTTAAACGTTTCGTCTCTCATCCAAGAGACGAAACGTTTCTACATTTTTTTTTTTTGCTTTGTTTTGTTTT
>NC_056512.1:11353393-11361567 GCF_014905685.2 Nematolebias whitei
AAAAATGACTGAGGAAGTCTCTTGGATGAGAGACGAAACGTTTCTACTTTTTTTTTTTTTTGCTTTGTTTTGTTTTTTGTTTTTTTGAATGTCCAGAGGACCAGATTGAACTTTCTTGGACCATTGTTGACTGTTAAATAACTGGAGGAAGTACCATTATGCTGAACACATTGGTCTGAAAGATAGTTAGAGAACCAACCAATGGTGTGACCTGAGAAACCTATTTCTGAGAGTTTATGACACAAGATGTTATGATCCACAGTGTCAAAAGCTTTAGACAGGTCTAAGAAAAGTGCAGCACAATAATCCTTAGCATCCAGTGCTTCAACGATGTCATTAAGAACCTTCAGTGAAGCAGTAGTTGTGCTGTGTTGTTTCCTGAAACCAGATTGATGTTGAGGTAAGATGTTAAATGAGTCCAGGTAAGTTTTGATTTGAGAGTTTATCAGTTTTTCTAGAACCTTGGCTAAAATACAGAGTTTAGATATTGGTCGATAGTTGTTCAGTGAGGTGGGGTCACCTCCCTTCAGCAAAGGAAGAACAAAGGCTGCTTTCCAAGTGTCTGGGATGGAGTTTTGTCTTATGGATAGATTGAAGATGTGGGTCACAGGGACTGTGATGATATGAGCAGCCAGCCTTAAGAAATAAGGTGGAAGTTCATCTGGACCTGCAGATTTTTTAGGGTCAAGATCTTTTAACAGTTTATTGACCTCACTGACTGAGAATGGAGAAAAAGAGAAGGCGTGATTAACTGAGAATTGACTTGTAGGAGGGATCTGATTTGTAGAAGTTTGATTATTATGTGAAGTGGCTGATTTTCCATTAGTAACCATGTCAAATAAAGAACTAGAAGCAACAAAATGTTTGTTGAAACAGTTCAGGATCTTGTGCTTATTTGACACAGGAACAGAGTTAACGAGAAGTTGTGATGGGAGGTCAGATGATTGGGTGCCTGAGAGAGATTTGATGGTTTTCCAGGATCTGTTAGGGTCATTTAGATTTTTGGAGGTCTGAGATAAGAAATAGTTGTGTTTTGCTGCTTTGATAGCAGTTGTGCATTTATTCCTCATCTGTCGAAAACTCAACCAATCAGTGTCTGAGTCAGATTTTCTTGCTACAGCCCAAAGATGATCTCTCCTGTATAGGAGGTCAGCTAGCTCTGGAGTAAACCAGGGGCTGTCTCGTCCCTTTATTCTTAACTGATGAAAAGGAGCGTGTTTGTTCACAAAATAAATGAAACTATTATGAAAATAGTTCCAAGCGGAGTTCACGTCATCAGTTAACAGAATACGATGCCAGTCAAAGTGAGACAGATCCCAGAGGAATGACTGTTCACAAAAATGTTTCAGATCCCTTTTTTGAATTAATCTGGGCTTAGAAGGTGGACGTTTAATATCTCTCAAAGCCGCTTTCACACAATGATCACTCAAGATATTGGCAAATACACCTGTACCAGGGAATTTGTGAGGCATATTAGTTAGAAACAGGTCTAAGATGGAGGATTTTTCAGGACGGTTTTTGTTTAATCTAGTGGGGGAGTTGATCATTTGGGTAAGATTGAGAGACAGGCAACATTCCTTGAATTTATCACAGAGGGGGGTCGACTTACACCAATCAATAATGAGGTCTCCAGCCAAAAGGATCTCTTTGAATTTTAAATTACCAAGAAATTCCATCAGGGCAGACAGAGCCTCAGGTGTTGCTGAGGGTGGGTGGTAACAGCAGACTACAGAAAAGATCTGGCCTCCATTCAAGGTGATGTTTACAGCTAAGGCTTCAAACTGGTTTGGAATTGTTTTAGAAGACACAGGACTAGCAACCAAAGAATCTCTGATGTAAACAGCGACCCCCCCCCACCCTTTTTTTGACGATCACAGTGGAAGATGTTAAATCCATTGATTGCCATGTCATTATTGAGTACAGATTTGTTGAGCCAGGTTTCAGAGATGAAGATTACATCTGCCCCAGAAGAACTGACAAGAATTTTCAAGGCATCAAGTTTTCTCAGAAGGCTACGAGCGTTTACATGCAGAAAATTAAGCCCAGACACGTTTTTAAAGTCATTTGGTGTCATATAAATATTGGGGGGTCCAGGGTTGGGTTGAATCCCAGAGAGCAGTAACAACATTATTATCAGACATTTTCTTGAGTTTTTTGTGACTTATGTGTAATTACAGGAGTTAACAGTGTGACAATTAGACCCCATAATCGAACCATGAGAAACATTAATGAAGACGCAATCATTCAGAACCCAAAAACAGTGAAAGTTGCAGTGATGGGCAGATCCAGGTGTATTTACAAGATTCAGTGACTCCAGATAATCTGAGAACTGAAAATAGTGACAGTAATATGAATGATGCAGAAAAGTTTCAGACCATAAAACGTCACAGTTCAAATGGGCAAACAAACCCAACGAGGTGGCCCAACTGCAGTTTGAGTTGGCCTGAGGGGGGCTCCGGCCCCCCAGTGAAGATGGATGGATGCTCCCATGGAAAACAGAAGCTGGGTCCAGAATCAACAGGTCGAAACAGAAACAGATCATTTGTAGCAAATAGCAGAGCGAGCTGCCAGAAAATCCTCCTGAAGTGAAAGGCACGACCCTAGCTCGTTTCAGGTCAACAGGGGCCAACAGCTTGATTCGGAATAAAATTAATTATAATCCAGGTGAGTTTGGATGGAGGCCTGCAGCAACTCCGATGTAAACTCCGAACTTCTCTCGAGCACCACGCAGCCCTGCTCCTTCACGCTACTTCTCCGCTTCTCTGCACGCCACCTCCGCACCCGATAGCACGAGAGGCACCTCCGGTGAAAAACGAGACTGACCAGAGAGGCTGAAGTCGACACTGGTCCGGTCCGGTTCTGCTCCAGTCCGGCTCCGGCGCTCCATAGCATGAGAGACGAAGAGGCTGAAGATGTCCCTGGCCCCGGTTCTGCTCCGGTCCGGCGGCCCGGTCCGGCGGCGCTTAAAAGCATCGGAGCATCTCCTCCATGTGAAAACAGCGATTCCACGGAGGTGGACAGTCCTTCGTTAAAAGTAATGGACTGCTCACTGAAGCTGCCAGGTGTTCTGTTGAAGACGAAGTCCCCCACAGCCACCTCGGTTCGGTTCTGATGCAGTTCGAGGGTCACAGGTACACTTCCCCCACACCTATGAAGACACCACGAGGGCTAGTCCAGCAGAAAAACAGCGAAATACCACCCGGCGATTTTTGTTGGAACCAGGTAGGCCACAAAGGTCCAGATGAGAGTTCGTTGAGGTCCAGAGAGAGAGAGAGAAAAAACACCAGACCTTCGTGCGACGACTCCCCAGCTCGAGGGGTCACCTGGCCGGCAGGGTGCGCTCAGAGTGATCAGTGGGGTGGGAGCGGCCGGTCCAAAATATATTTTTGGACTGTCCCATCCAGCTCTCTGAGTCACTGAACACCGAATTCGGTTGGAAGGGGGACCAACTTTAGTCCGGTTCGAAAAAACGGGTCAGTTTGATGATAAAAGACTGAAGAGAAGCCGGAGGGAGCTGCCGTCCATCAGCTTGCCGGAAGTGATGATATTCGGCCACAATGCCTGTACTGCTATCCAGATCATGTCGAGTACCATCAGCTTGTTCAATTTCAATCAGGCTCCCAAATGACGTGCATGCTGTAAAAACTCTCCTCCAATCTCCCAGGCATGGTACAATTCCAGCACAGGCTTCCAAAAAGGCCTTAATCCATGCTTTTCCAACTTTCTGAACATCTGGCAACTTTTCCTTAATCAGCTGCGTGTCCTGTAAGCTGAAAGGTGTATAAGTATGTTTGCGAGCTCCATCTGCTGTTGTGGAAATCACCAGAGGCATCATAAGATGTGGAGGCGAAGCTGAATCATTACATGAATGAACATTTGCCGAACTCCTAACTAAATGACCTGAACTCTGTCTCTGCCATTGAACAACATGATTATCTGAAGACTGGGGACCATCCATATCATGTACAGATTCACAGGGCCTGAATTCAATAAGATCTGCTGTGACAGAATGTGAAGAAGCACAGACACCAACTACAGAATTATATGAATTATCCAGTGTCTGCTGGCTGAAGGAATGATTAGAGGATGTGGGCTGTGAAACATCCTACCCCCTGCTCTGGTTATCACCAGTAAAACCAGACCCACCAGGGTTGGAAAAGTCCCCCATCATTTGCTGTACATGACTTTGTAACATGTCACTATGCTGCAATGATTTAGATTGTAAAACATCCCCTGTTATCAGAGGTAAGTCATAACCAGTACCAGACTGAACTGGATCCTCAGACAGGTGTCCTCCTCATAGAATGCACCGTCACATCACTAAGAGGCATTTGTTTTTGTGCTTCTGAGAGCAGTTGATTAACAGCTGCATATGGACTTTGTGTCTCATAGGGCGGGGGCCATCACCCCCATCCAAAGTCTCTGAAGGAGTAGTGGAAGGAGTTTTGGCAGTTGTACCAGGCACCGAGCTAGAAGGCTTATCAACACATGTCAGACTGGAGGCACACTGCAGGCACCTGTTTCACACTTTTTAGAGCAACAATCATGGGAGACATTTCATCTAAAAACAATGTACGATTCCTGTTAAATTTGTCTGATTTCTGACACTTCCTAAACTATTTTTGGGTAAGAAGGCTGGCACCAAGTTTGTCATCCATGGCTAGCCTATGTGCCTGATCAGCTTGGATCAAAAATGTATTAATCCATGGAGTGGAAGGAGGGGGATCCTGAAAAGTGCCAAACATGCCTCTCTCTCTCATAAGTTTTACCCATCTGACCATCTGGCCTTTTTCATAAGAAATCTGTCATGAACCAGAGGCCGGATCGCAAACAACAACAACAACCACTGAGAGGGTTAAAAGATTTATTGTGAAATAAAGTAAAACTCTGGAGTAGGTCCGGTTCTGGGCTGGTTCCGATCTTCTGATTGGTAGTTCGAGATTGGGTAGTGTTGTAGTGGCGGGCTGCCAGTAGAAGTAGAACTGATGTTAAGGTCCACTGGAACGGAGTCCAACAGGCTTGCAACTAAAAGATAAAGGTTAGTAGATGCAGGGGGAAAAAGACTAATTGGGGAAATGAATCTGTGGGAATCAGATTCAGGGGTAAGGATAAGTCCGTGATACAGAATGAGCTTGACCTTTAATCCGTGATCCAAAAAACAGTCAGAAGGGAAAGGCAGAGTTCATACCGTGAAGTCAGTTGTTCAGCAGAAGTATCCAGTACGTGATCCAAAAAGAGAGTCAAAAAACAAGAGCATGAGTCGGTACCTGATCAGATGAGCAAAAGCAGACGAGGGCTGAGGCAAAAGCGTGGTCGTGGTCAAGGCAAGGGTCATGAACGTGATGAGTCAATCAATGGAATGCTGGAAAGTCTACTGCTGATGAGACAGGATAGAGAATCTGGCCCAGACTGAGAGGAATGAGTGAGCTTAAGTACTGACTGGACCAGGTGGTGGAGCTGTGGGATAATGAGCGGTGACAGGTGACATGAGTTGAGTGATTACTGAGTGTGCAGCATGACAGAGGAGCTGACAGAGAGCAGAGCTATGACAAAATCTCTTTTTCTGAAACCTTCTGACTCCATTTCTGCCAAACCTTAGCTAAGACAGAGCCCAAAGACCCTGGCTTATAGTGAGACCAATCATTCAGATATTTATCAGTCATAATAATATATATATATACACACACGTTTATTCAGAACTCGTGAATGACACAGCATCCAGTCAGCAGATCTGGGCAAGAAGCTTCTAGACCGTCTAACACGATCCGCTTGTCCACTGGGATTCAAATCAATCCACTGACTGTTTTAATTCACTTTCTCTGAAACACCGCAAAAATAACAATAATAAAGATGAACCCTTATCTATCTATTCCACCCCAAGACAGAAAAATGGCAATGATCAGTCACCGGACTGTAAAAACACCTATTGCTGTAAAATCCACCCACACATATATGAAAAATAAAAAAATCTGTCCCTGTGCCTTCTTTATTTTATGAAAGCTGTCGGCTCTTTTTATTTCTCTTTATTTATTTAGTTGTTTATTTATTTATATGCGGGGAAGGTGTTCTCCAAGGCCAAGTCTGCAGAAGTATGGATCCGTTAGCACGACAATTTTGAAGTGCACAAACGTCGTCTACACCCAGCCAAATTTGAGAACAGGGGTCAGACCATAAAATAAACAACAAAATCAGACACAAATAAACTCATTACAGCGAACTCGGACACAAGTCATGGCAGACCTGGACATTAACCAGCCAACTCAGTGCAGCGAACCTGGACGAAAATCGCAGCGAACCTAGAGATTAATACTTGACGGCTATTAATCCCGGAGATATTAATCTCAACGGCGGATAAACACCCGTCTTCTCACCAAAGACTGGAGCTCATAAAGGCGTCCTACCATCCGTGGACGCTACAAGGATGCATGAAGTGGCCTACATAACAGGGGCAAATGAACTTAAAGGCACTTATTAACTGACCCTATGTGTGACTATGTGCTTTTAACTTACATGTACAATATGAAAATTGCAAAGAAAGGCACACAAAAACAACAACAGTTTCACCTTAGCTGCTAAAAACCGCAGAAAGTCCACGGAAATATTAGCCCATCGAAAGTAAACACCATCCACAGTCAAGCTACAAATTTAGCATAACCAATGGCAGAAATTTTAGAATAAAGAGGAGTTCTGCTCACCTGAATGAAAAGGTGGCTGGTGGAGACAGTAGATGGTCGACCCGGCCGATGGGGGAAGCCCACAAACAGCTTCCACCCCACTCACTGCAACTGCTTCAAGACCCTCAATGTCGGGGTCACCAATTGTTACGTTATTCAAAGGTCTGAAGCAGGCTCTGAAACAAATTGTGCACAGTATTATTGCAGGTTTATTATACAGATAAGTAAAAATCACAAACTCACATGACGTCTGCCCATTTCACCCGAACAGACCCCGTTTACAGAGCGCGCCACACTTTTTTTCAGAAACTGGTCACACCTATTGGTGTCATCATCTCCACTCATAGGGCAGCCTACTCTTACCACGTGACCAGCCTCTCAGCCAATAATACTTCCATCCTTGATGTAAACAATCAAATGTCAGGCTTGTTGCAGAGTGCAGGCGTGTAACTAAAACTCCTTCCTACTGGAAACAAAAACCCAGAAATAAAGGTTCTGCATCGGTTTAATATGCATTTATACTACAGACCGTAGGTGTATACAACTTTCAGTAACATAACAAATACAATACTGATAGAAATATATTTCAGGCATAATTTGGGACAACACAGCTCCCAGTCCCACATTACTGGCATCTCCCCTGTTGGTGCTGAAGGCTGTCTTTGGTCTAGACTCTGGGAACAACGGCACCTACCAGTATCCACTTCCCAGGTTCAGGGTGGAAAACCAAGAAGAACCTGCTACCAAGTCCAGATTCATTGATAAAAAAAAAATATATTTTTTTCCTTCTATTCTCCGGTGAAACCAGATGTGTCTCCCTATCGCTCCCCACCCCCACCCGCTTCCCTGCTGCGCTCCTTTGTCCTGTGAACCCTTAAAAAGCCAATTTTTTTCTGCATACCTCTTAATTGGAAGGATCAGCTGGCCTCTCAACAAAATCGATCATCTTCTCCCGACAGGAGTCAGGGTAAGGAGGACCCTCTTACCTAGATGGAAACAAATTGGATTCATGATGACAACTGGTTATTTTGCTGTTTGGGTTGGTGAAATCTTGGATTGTCTACAAATTCATGTAGATGTGTTGAAGCTTGACAGTGCTCAGACTGAATGTGGGAAGCTGCGACAGGGAGTTGGAGCAGCTGTTATCACTGTGATCTTCCTGGCAGCACTCATGAATGGTGGGAATAATCTTGGAGAACCTGTGAGCTCGACTTTTGGAGTAAAGGATCAATTCATCTGTTTTGGAGTTCCTTCAGAGAATATGTACCAGTGAGACTTTAAAAAGGCAGAAACAACAATTCACAAGTTCTGCCTGACCCAAATTGTGGCCTTGACTTATCTCAACTTCTCCTGGAATGTTTTGAAAACAACAAAGATGCTTTGACTTTTTCCTCACCCCTCCCTTCCCCAAGGCCGTGGACATGTACCAGAACCTCAACTGAGCTGAAGATGAATGTCACCTCTTATCTGGACAATGGCTGGGGGGGGGGGGGGGGGGGC